>NC_069691.1:22546657-22855521 GCF_023699985.2 Odocoileus virginianus | reverse complement strand
TTTTTTTTTAAAGAAATCTCTGTATTGTTCTCCATAGTGGCTGTATTCATTTATATTCCCACCAACAGTGCAAGAGGGCTCCCTTTTCTCCACATTATCTCCAGCATTTATTGTTTGTAGATTTTTTGATGATGGCCTTTCTGACTAGAGTGAGGTGAGACCTCATTGTACTTTTGATTTGCATTTCTCTAATAATTAGTGATGTTGAGCATCTTTTCATGTACCTATTGGCCATTTGTATCTCTTCTTTGGAGAAATGTCTGTTTAGGTCTTCTGCCCAGTTTGTGATTAGGTTGTTTGTTTTCCTGATGTTAACTGTATGAGCTGCTTGTATATTTTGGAGATTAATCCTTTATCAGTTGCTTCATTTGCAATTAATTTCTCCTATTCTGAGTGTTGTCTTTTCATCCTGTTTATGGTTTGCTTTGCTGTGCAAAAGCATTTATGTTTAATTAGTTCCCTTTTGTTTATTTTTGCTTTTTTCATAGAAGATCTTGCTATAATTTATGTTGAAGGGTGCTCTGCTCATATTTTCTTCTAAGAATTTTATAGTTTCTGGTCTTACATTTAGGTCTCTAATCTATTTTGAGTTTATCTTTGTGAATGGCGTTAAGAAGTATTCCAATTTCATTCTTTTACACATATTTACAGCTGTTCTTAACAAGCCAAATAACTCTTTAGCACTCTAATGAACCTTTGGATGCCTTCTCAGATTAATATTTGTAAATACACAAAATACAGTACCTAGAATTACAAACAGAACTACTCATGTGAAAATACTGTTATACTTTTATATAAGAAGCCAGAGTAGGAGACTAGGAACATGAAATTATGTTTCCTTCAGAAGCAACGCTTCTCTATTATTCATGTAATTGTGGGTTGTAATTTTAGTTGTGTTTGCAGGTAGGTCTTTAGGTATCATATAATGGTTTTTCCTTGATCTTTATGAATATTTATATGCTTTATAAGAATGAGTAGGATTTTAGTCTGAACAGTGAAAAAAAATGTTTGGTTTTATATCCAGGTCCTCTAAATACTTGAAATTTAGTTACCCTTGCCAAGAAGAAAGGATGGATTTCACAGGGTGCTTCTGAAGGGGTGGCCTTGGAGAATAAGGGCTCACCCTGTGTGCCTTCATGAGACCCATGGAGTGAGGCAGGCTGAGCAGCTGATGCTCTGATACAGCTTTGCTGGGTGATTCTGCTCAGAATTAATTTGTTGCTCACAGTAACTCTAAGTACCATTAGAAGGCATTGTGAGGACTCTGATGCCAGTCAGAGGGGAGGCTATTGGTCAGTTTCTTGGAGGTTCAAAGCCAAATGCTAACATCACACAGGTGCAAACTCATAATGGAATCACAGTACTTATTAATATCTTTTCCTCTTATTTTAGAAAAGGCTGTGTGTGTATATATATATACATATATATATATATATGTTGTGTGTGTGTGCACCTATGTATATTCATGTGTGATTAGAGGATGGTGACTTATCTTTTTTGTTTGTGTCACTGAGTGTATTTTTAGTGCTTGTTTTGTTAGGCATTGTGCTACTATGGCAGGTTTAAATTTTAGACCCCGACTAAGGATGTATCAGAAAGACAATAATTGTATTTAATCGAATTAAGTTAGAGTCTACTCCAAAAATATATATTACTTTTTAATCAGGAGGAAAATAAAATTTAAAAATCTCTATGCCCATATTGCTCAGTCATTATTGAGCCTCTCTCTGTATCAGACATCTGGAGCCCCACTTCACATTCCCAAACCTTCAGCTCCAGTGGCTGTGACAAACAGGTTCCTGCAGGCTTCCTCTCTCTTAGCATGAAAGCACCTCCCCTCAAGCTGCGCCCACTTTTCCTCACTTTCTGCCTCAGGGCTTCTTTGATTCCTTGTTGTAAGTGCCCATATGTGCCTGCTCAGCTCTCATATATACATGAAAACAAGAGAGGTGTATGTCCCAACTGATTACAGGCAGGAGTAGAAGAATAAATGCTTCTTCCTCTTTCTCCTAGTCCTCAATTCTGATGTGAACCCATGCTAGTAACCAACTCAATAATACAATCTGATATTGATTTCCCCTCACTCTCTGTGCTGAACTCCTGCTCCATGGGATTACGTCCCAGATTACCTGTGCCCCAGCTTTTCTCTCAAACTGTCATCTCAAGGAAATATAGGCAAAGACACACTCCCGTCCAACTGAGTTATACAGAAGGTTCAATGGAGCTTATAAAGAACAAAGTAGATGGAGAAACCACTCCAGGCTTTGGTTGCACCACCAACTGGATGCTCATTACTTGAGCTCAAATAGTCCCTTGGAAGTTTGCAAGTATGGAAGTATGCCCCTTTTGGGCACAGTATATTTACAGATCTGGGAGTCAGGTACTAGCATGTAGGCTCACCTATGCACTACACACCTGTGGAGATTCAACCTCCAGTAGTTCCCCCATCCTAAAGGAATATCCTCCATCCTTTCCTTAATTTGGGCAGAAATGTCCACTTCCTCTCTGATCCTATTTCATTCTGTATAAGAATACCCACTCCCCTCCCATACCACTCATACCTAAAAAAATCTCCTTGATGAGTTTAAGCTTTCACAAAACACAAGAAAAGCAACTTTGTTTTCAAACAACAGCTTTCTTCCTTATAATAACTCCCAGGGAAGGGATGCACAAATGACCTTCTTGGAAAATGAAGAAAGGGAAAAAAATAGGGGAAAAAACCCCACATGAATTAATATTGCAAAACAAATTTCTACATTTATATTTTGTCTCATTTGGATGTTACAATTACCCAGTGAACCAGGTCTTATTATTCCTCTTTGAAGATGAGCAGATGGCTTGAAGTTTAGTAATTCTCCCCAGAGTCTCAACGTGGTGAAGCACAAAGTTGAATCTAGCTTTGTCTACCTTCCAAGTCTTTTCCAGTATTAGTACTGTGTTATCGGGATGAACAGTTTTGTTTTGATTTTTGGCCTTCAATCCTCAATTTCTGTTTTCTTTATCACAAAAAGAATCTTGCTTAATTGAGTGTTCTTCTATTTTTCATTGCTATCTCTCATTTGTCTTATTTTATAGAATTAATCTTCACAGGGGGACTGTATTGACTAGACATATTTCAAAAAATTAATTCATGCTGCTTTAGATGTATCTTGACATACAAATATAAATAGAAAAGCACTTACAATCTGGACCAGCCATGGAATTTCTGCAGTTGTCACTCATCACAAGTGCCAAAACAGAATCTGGAAACCTCTCCCACAAGCTGGAGGGAGATTCCTACAGGCATAGATTTAAGCAGCTGGAAAATATAATTTTATGAACGTTTCCAGATCTTCCCTGAGTCTGAATGCTTTTAATGGACAGATGCAAGCTGTAGGGGAAGCTGCAGTCTTCTACCACAGCAGCAGTGGGACTGGATACCACTAATCTTAGAGTACTGGCTCTGGTTTAAGCATTGTGGTTTATGCAGCAGCTGTGAACTGTGTTACAAGGCTCCAGGTAGGACTTTTCCTATCTCTGAAGCTTCAATCACTATACAATTGGCTCTAGGTGATCTCTGTGGAGATGCAGACATGCTCAGGAGACTAAAGCCTTGACCAGGCCATCACTTTCCCCATTTTTGATACAAGTAATACAGAAATATATTGCTATAAAAATTTAAACCACACAGAAATGTATGGGTAAAAAGTAGCCACTGGGGGGGAAAAAAAGTAACCACTATAACAAATTGGTATATACACTAAACCTTTTCCTACACATGTTTTATACACACATGCAGAAGACAATGGCACCCCACTCCAGTACTCTTGCCTGGAAAATCCCATGGACGGAGGAGCCTGGTGGGCTGCTCCATGGGGTCACTAAGAGTCAGATATGACTGAGCGACTTCCCTTTCACTTTTCACTTTCATGCATTGGAGAAGGAAATGGCAACCCACTCCAGTGTTCTTGCCTGGAGAATCCCAGGGACGGGGGAGCCTGATGGGCTGCCGTCTATGGGTTTGCACAGAGTCGGACACGACTGAAGCGACTTAGCAGCAGCAGCAGCAGCAGCAGGTGTTTTACAAAATAGAATTGAACCAATGACACCAAACCCTGCCTTTTTCACCTTAGAGTATAATTAATGGACTGTTGCCACTATGGGTTCCTGGTTTCTAATCTCAACTGAAGAAAAATTTGCAATTCTTTTTTTTCCCCGTTTCAATTCCTAAAATTATCTTTGTTCAACGAGGGATACCTCACTCCTCACTCCCATGGCTTCTCCAAAACCTTTGACTTTTTCCTCAAACCCTCACTGCTGTACTTAAGACCAATGGTTTCACCAAGAAAATAGAGACCATGATGATCTTTACTCATCTTTATTCATCATTCATTCATCTTTAAAAAAAGAAAAGTCCTTCAATCACTGCCTACCTACCATCACAACTGCAAGCTTACCTCAGGTGCATTCTCTTTCAGGCTCTCCTTCTTTGCACTAGAAACGTCATTTTTTCCTTAAAATCTTTCCCTCTACTCATACATTCCCACACCAGGGATGGTGTGAGAGCTAAAAAGTCTAAAGTGCAGTCTTGTTCTGCACTTCCTAGCTGTATGATCTCAGACAAGTTACCTAAGTTCTCTGTTCCTAGGAAAGGGTCTGTGCTCACTGTCAGTGAATGATTTATAATGAAACTAATCTAAAAGGTTTTTTTTTCTATTGTCCCCTAAGAACACTCAATTGGTGATGGACAGGGAAGCCTGGCATGCTGCAGTCCATGGGGGTTGCAAAAAGTTGGACATGACTGAGCGACTGAACTGAAAAACTGAAAGAACATTCATTCACTGGTCTAGTCATTATTCTGTCTCTTAGTATAACATTTTCTTCAATTTTGTCAATATATCATTTTCTTCATTAAAAAAAAAAAAATGCCCAGGTAAAAGACCAAGAAAGTGCCCACAAACATAGAATGTTGTAATAAATTTCTATGTAAATCAACATCTTTAAAATAAATTAGAAACCTTAGAAACTTTCCAGGAAAACAGAAAAGAACCCGAAGAACCTAGACCTATATTTTCTCATCAGTCTGTCACTTTATTGTTATTAAAACAATAACCAGGATGGAGGAATAATAGGAAGCCTACTGTAATGCAGTTGACTACTATTTCTGTAAAAGTTTTCGATTAAATGACTCCCAAAACTATAGCATGGGAATTTGGAAAGGACCCTTAAGAAGGTTCACCTAGTCCAAAGCACAGAGTAGCTCTTTCTAATATTGTTGACATAGTTATGATGGTAGGGAGAAAACTCCACATGCAATTCTATCCAGATGATTCTTTTCTTAAAATAGGATTTAAATTCCCTGAGGAAATCTGTTGTCTTGGGTGCTTCATTTTCAAAGAAAGAAAATTTTGCTTGAGAAGTCTCCAGGAGAATGAACTTTAAAGAAAAAAAAAAAAAAGAAAAAATTTTCTCTTATATTTAAGTTTGTTGTGTTGGCTAATCTCTAGGAGACTCTGTGGTAGGTTTCTGCCGTCCATGACTTGTGATAGCTTAATCAGCACTCTAAGACGTCTCATCTAAGGTGCTAGTATCATTGATAGTAGAGTCTACTGTTGAAAAATTGGATTATCCAGAGGTTCACCTGCTATGGGGTCTCATGCAAAACTCGCCACAAGCTTTTATGCATAACATTCCTCTCCCCATGAGGTTTCACCACTTTTCTGAGAACTGAGACTTTCACTATGCGCCTTTAAGCTTAAGGTGCTTTCTTTCACGTCACATCTCCCCATAGATTCAGGTAGGAAGTTGTGGGGCGTAAGCGAGTCTGGATGTCCTTAACGGAAGTAAAGTCTGGGAGCAGCTCCCTCGCTCCTGTCCAGGATGTGCGCTGCTGCCATCTAACCCCACCTGTGTGACCCTGGGCCAAGACACAGACTTCAGATGCCTTGTTTTCATAGCCACAGCCTAAGGGAAAGACTGCAATTAAACACACATCTAAGGGCTGACTGTAATCCTCTTCAGAGACCCCAGAGCACTATCTTCCTGCTTTCCTCTGTCATGCTCCAGAGCACAAGATCCCAGATTTTACAATACTCTAAGGTATGTTTATGGGCCTCAGTGGCTCAGTGGTAAAGAATCCGCCTGCTAAAGTAGGATATGTAGATTCGACCCCTTGGACAGGAATATCCCCTCAAGGAGGAAATGGAAACCCACTCCAGTATTTTTTTGTCGGGAGAATCCCATGTGGAGCCGGGCGGGCTACAGTTCACGGGGTCACAAAGAGGCAGACAGGACTAAGAGACTGAGCATGCACACACACCCAGGGGACACTTCTAGATTGTTTGGTTAATGGCCAGAAGAACCTGCACTCATGAGTCTCCTGGGACTGCAACAAATAGAGAGACACTTCTTGGTAGCCCACTACCCCAGGGCATATCACAAAAAGATGGACAGAAGTACACCACTGCCCCAGTGAGAAAGAGACCTATCTGCTTGTCCTAGAGCATGACCTAAGGGGAAGACTCCAGGCCTGGCACACACTTGGGGCCCACTAAGATGCCCTCTGGGGAGGCAGTCTCTCCCTCTGCCTCACTCCAGGCCCACAGAGCCATATTTTTATACAAAGTATACGTGGTGTGTACATATTATTTATCCTCTTTTCCCACAGAACCATTTCAACACATCTTAAAATATCATGGCTTATGCAACAACTATTATTTCCATTTTGGGGTTATTTTCAATTTTTTTTAATACTCTAATAACATACATCTATTGTGGAAAATGAACCTCCATCCATAGTTCTTCAGGCACTCTGTCTATCAGATCTAATCCCTTAAATCTATTTGTCACTTCCGCTGTATAATTGCGGCTTCCCTGGTGGCTCAGATGGTAAAGCGTCTGCCTGCAATGCGGGAGACCTGGGTTCAATCCCTGGGCTGGGAAGATCCCCTGGAGAAGGAAATGGCAGCCCACTCCAGTATTCTTGCCTGGAGAATCCCATGGACAGAGGAGCCTGGTGGGCTACAGCCCATGGGATCCCAAAGAGTTGGACACGACTGAGTGACTTCACACACTCACACACACTGTACAATTGTAAGGGATTTGATTTAGGTCATACCTGAATGGTCTAGTGGATTTCCCTTCTTTCTTCAATTTAAGTCTAAATTTTGCAATAAGGAGTTCATGATATCAGCCACAGTCAGCTAAAGCCATCCCCCAAGAAAAGAAACACAAAAGGGCAAAATGGTTGTCCGAGGAGGCCATATGAATAGCTGAGAAGAGACGCTAAAGGCAAAGGAGAAAAGGAAACATATATCCAACTGAATGCAGGGTTTCAAGGAATAGCAAGGAGAGATGAGAAAGCCTTCCTCAGTGATCAATGCAAAGAAATAGAGGAAAACAATAGAATGGAGATCTCTAGAGATCTCTTCAAGAAACCTAGAGATACCAAGGGAAAATTTCATGCAAAGATGGGCAAAATAAAGGACAGAAATGGTATGAACATAACAGAAGCAGAAGATATTAAGAAAAGATTTTCATGACCCAGATAACCACAATGGCGTGAGCACTAACCTAGAACCAGACATCCTGGAATGCGAAGTCGAGTGGGCCTTAGGAAGAATTACTACAAACAAAGCTAATGGAGGTGATGGAATTCCAGCTGAGCTATTTCAAATCCTAAAAGGTGACACTGTGAAAGTGCTGCACTCAATATGCTAGCAAATTTGGGAAACTCAGAAGTGGCCGCAGGACTGGAAAAGGTCAATTTTCATTCCAGTTCCAAAGAAAGGCAATGCCAAAGAATGTTCAAACTACAACACAATTACACTCATCCTCAAACGCTAGCAAAGTAATGCTCAATATTCTACAAGCGAGGCTTCAATAGTACTTGAACTGAGAACTTTCAGATGTTAAAGCTGGATTTCGAAAAGGCAGAGGAACCAGAGATCAAATTGTCAACATCCACTGGATCAAAGAAAAACCAAGCGAGTTCCAGAAAAACATCTACTTCTGCTTTATTAACTATGCCAAAGCCTTTGACTTTGTGGATCACAACAAACTGTGGAAAATTTTTGAAGAGATGGGAATACCAGACCATCTTACCTGCCTCCTGAGAAACCTGTATGCAGGTCAAGAAGCAATAGCTAGAACCGTACATGGAACAGACTGGTTCCAAATCGGGAAAGGAGGATGTCAAGGCTGTATATTGTCACCCTGCTTATTTAACTTATATGCAGAGTACATCATGTGAAATGTCAGACTGGATGAATCACAATCTGGAATCAAGATTGCTAGGAAAAATATCAATAACGTTAGATATACAGATGACACCACTTTATGGCAGAGAGTGAAAAGGAACTAAAGAGCCTCTTGATGAAAGTGAAAGAGGAGAGTGAAAAAGCTGGCTTAAAACTCAACATTCAGAAAACTAAGATAATGGCATGCGGTCCCATCACTTCATGGCAAATAGATGGGGAAACAATGGAAACAGTGACAAACTTTATTTTCTTGGGCTCCAAAATCACTGCAGATGGTGACTGCAGCCATGAAATTAAAAGATGCTTGCTCCTTGGAAGAAAAGCCATGACAAACCTAGACAATGTATTAAAAAGCAGAGATATTTCTTAACCAGCAAAGGTTCATATAGTCAAAACTATGGTTTTTCCAGTAGTCATGTACAATGTGAGAGTTGGACCACAGAGAAGAATGAGTGCCGAAGAATTGATGCTTTCAAACTGTTGTGCTGGAGAAGACTCTTGAGAGTCCCTTGGACAGCAAGATTAAACCAGTCAATCCTAAAGGAAATTAATCCAATGAATATTCATTGGAAGGACTGATGCCGAAGCTCCAATATTTTTGCCACCTGATGCAAAGAACCAACTCATTGGAAAAGACACTGACACTAGGAAAGATTGAGAGCATGAGGAAAAAGGGGTGACAGAGATGGCATCATTGACCCAATGGACATGAGTTTGAGCAAACTCCAGGAGTTGGTGAAGGACAGGGAAGCCTGGCGTGCTGCAGTCCATGAGAGAGTCGGACATAGCGACTGAACAACAACAACAATTGCATGTAAATTATACCTTAATAAACCTGATTTGAAATAAAAATACTTTATAGTTGTACTCCCTATTGCATCACTTAATGCCTGATATATGAATGAGCCAAGGTCCAGATAGAAAAATGGAAACCACACTAAGTACTTCAAGAGGAGATTTAAGAGATTGGTTACATAGGTGTGAGAGACCTGAAAGAATGAATAAGCAACACTGATGTAATAAAAAATGGTAACTGAAGGACCTGCTACCATCCCTAAAGCTGAAGGAACAAAATGGAACTGGCATCTTTGAGTTCAGTGCTCCAGGTGAAACCTCAGAGGAATGAGTGCCCCCAGGCTATTGTGGGTATCTCTGCAGAGACAGGAAGTGATTGGATTAAGAGGAAATTACTGTCACCAGGAGGACGGGCCACTGCTGGGGCAATCCAGACAAGAAAAGGAAAAACAAGAAGGAGCAATCTCTTTTCTGTCTCTTTTCTAGCCTCCAGTCTCTAGCGGCTCCTATTGGTGGAAACTCTCAGGGACCAAGCCAAGAAAGGAGAAATTTTGCTTCCAGAGCCTAACCTCAGCATCAGAGAACAAATTATAGAAAATATGAATGTGAAACCAAAAGATAACACATAAATGACACTTCTGGTTTATCCCACTTTTAATAATACTAAGATTAGTCAGGAACTTCAGGTGGTTTCAGCCTAATCCTTCTATTATCAAATCCCAATCAATGTTTCATTTAAAGGTTTTAGCATCCACTGGTTATTGCTGCCTACATTCATTATTTCATTTGTGTTACAACACAGTAATTTTATGATTTTAGCATTTTTGTGCACTTTTTATATGGAATTCTATAAAGAATCTGAATAACTGTTAGGTTATCCTGAAATACAGTTTATACGGGAAAGGCAGGAAAAATCTTGATTATTATTAATCTTCAGTTGCTGACCTAGCATCCAAAGATGATCAATGAGTTGTGACTTTTGTTAGTATTAGACAATTGGAACTTTTGCTGATTATATTTAAAGTCTTTTTAATTCATCAAAAGCATTCTTCTTTCTGATATTCTGATTGTTTTAATTAGGTCAGTGGGAGCCTTCATAGTTTTTTTTGTTTTCTATATTTTTATTTATTATGGATTATTCTTGCAAAAATGTCAAGAATGTCCAATTTAATTCTGCCTCCTCCCACTTGATTCTAAATCTCTCAGATCTTGGAGGAAATTTGCAACTTATTTTTCACCTTTCCTCACTTAGCAAGGTGCTAATAAATACTTGAATTGTCCACTTCTGAGCCACCTTACACCTTGTGGAAATATTTTTAAATGGCCTTTCAACAGTGCAAACAAACTTAAAATCCAATTTTAATTACTAAGTTTAATAAAGTTGTTTAACCAAATCTTCAAGTCCAGTCTTAAAATCTTGAATATTATGTGTGCTTCTTGGTGGGGGCGGGAAGGAAATAACAGTGCAAAAGGTAAATAGAATTGAATTATGCAATCTAGAGAGGAAGTACCTTAAGATTTTAAATCTGTGCATGTTCTTCTAAACTAAGAATATAGATATTTTTCCTAAAATGGATTCCGTTTAGCTCTTACTTTTGTAACAATGACCATCACTGTGGAGTGTGGGAGCAATTAGAGAACAAAATATGGATTTGGAGACTCATCTTCTTAAGGAAGACCCACTCCAGTATTATTGGGCTTCCCTTGTGGCTTAACTGGTAAATAATCCGCCTGCAATGTGGGAGACCTGGTCTCGATCCCTGGGTTGGGAAGATTCCCCTGGAGAATGGAAAGGCTACACTATCCAGTATTCTGGCCTAGAAAATTCCATAGACTATAGTTCATGGGGTCGCAAAGAGTTGGACACGACTTTCACTTTTGCTTTCACTGGATACTGGAGAGTTTTGATAAGACTGGGAGTAACTCCATCTTTGTTCATAAAATGTCACTGAGTACCTACCACCTGGTACATAGCCAGGACTTCCCTGCTGGCTCAGACAGTGAATCTGTGTGAAATCCAAAGACCTGGGTTCGACCCCTGGATTGGGAAGTTCCCCTGGAGAAGGGAATGGCAACCCACTCTTGTATTCTTGCCTGGAAAATTCCATGGACAGAGGAGCTGTTGGGCTACAGTCCATGCAGTCACAAAGAGTTGGACATGACTGAGGGATTAACACTTTCATTTGTTAGGGAATTCTTCTAGAAAGAGTTAGCAGTCTTTTGGTCTGCATTAATACTGTTCTTTCCTCGTGTGTAGGTAAAGAAATAGGTAAATTACAGCATCTCCAACCAGATGCCCAGGTCAAAACTTGGGGAGATTTCCTAGGCTTCTCTTTCCTGTGTAAGGTGTTATTGATATGACTTCTTTTGACCTATCCAGTCCTTGCCCTCTTTTCTTTCCTTCCACCACTGCAATGATTTAGACTTTCAGTTTAACTGAACTAAGGTTGTGTGTGTGTTCAGTCCTGTCCAACTGTTTGTGACCCTATGGACTGTAGCCTGCCAGGAACCTCTGTTCATGAAAATATCCAAGCATGAATACTGGAGCAGGTTACCATTTTCTACTCCAGGTGTTCTTACCGACCCAGGGATCAAACTCATGTCCCTTACATCTCCTGCATTGGCAGGTGGGTTCTTTACCACTCTGCCACCTGGAAAGCCCTAAATGCCTCCAGTCTTCACACTTCAGTTTTTGCATTGCTATCAAAGTAATATTTCTAAGTGTGGATCATTTCACAGCCTTTGATTAAAATCCTTAAACTGCTCCTCTTTACCTTTTGGGGGAAAAAAGCCAAATTTCTTAAAATGGAATATGAGACCCTTCATGCTCTGTCTTCTATAGAACTTTTGTCTTCCTCCTTCCTGCTTCCTATGTCATCCCCAAGCCCCCTCAAGTCACATACCCAATGCTCCAGCAAGAAATACTGGCAGAACTCACCACAATAGGCTCTGAGACCTTTCCACATTTGAACACAGCTGTTCCTTTTACTTAGAAATTTCTTCTCTTTATTCAAAAGTCAGCCCTGGTATCACCACCTTTGGGAAGCCTTGCCTGATTTCCCTTAGCTGCCTCCACAACCTCATGTGGTTGCATCACCACAGTGATCACCACACTATATGGCATTTACTGTCTCTCCTGGGCATCCTCATGTATTTAATCTTTATCCCCAGCACACAGCACCATACTTGAGTATACCCTAAATGAATGTGTGCTGAGAAAATAAATGAATAACTGCATAATCTTTTTTTGTAGTTTATTTAACATGTATTTTATAATAATTTTGTATTGATGTCATGCCTGATGTTAATCAATATATAACACATTGTGTTACATCTCAGTTTTTTTTATGAGCACAAAATCAAAAATATATTTATAAGCTTTCAGGAGGCATATACATTGGCGCTAAACAAGATGATAATGTATAAAATAGTATTTTTAAGTATTATTTCAGACATCTCAGTATGGAAATGAGAGCATTTTCTTTTATTCTTAACCATGTTTTTATTCTGAGTTAGATCCCAGCAGGTGAAACTGATTGCTCTCTTCCAACGATCTGGGCTCAAAAGACAAATACAGCTGCCGATGTCTTCATCGAATTCACTGATAACGAGACCTTTGCTGGAAGTGTCCATCCTGCTATCGCTCTTCTAGGGTTGTTAAAATGATTGTTATTGTTTAGTCGCTAAGTCATGTCCGACTCTTGTGATTCCTCAGACTGTAGTCATCCAGACTCCTCTGTCTGTGGGATTTTCCAGGCAAGAGTACTGGAGTGGGTTGCCATTTCCTTCTCCAATAACTGCGTAATCTTAACCCAGCATTTTCCAAACATTTTTTACAGAATGGTTCTACCAACTCACTTATACTACCACCGAAAGTATCATTGAGTTTCCTATTACTCCATATTCTTACTATCACTTGATAGTCTTAGACTTAAATTTAAAACATTGTATTCGGCCTGTGGTGGTATCTCACCCTAGTTTTTGTGTCTTTAATACGCTAATAGATACGGTTTTAAGACAAGCTTTTTCCCCCCAACATGTAATACTTACTAAGATTTTCTGAAAGAGCGAATGCAAAGTCCCTATAGTTAGATTTTTTCAAAGAATGGTGGGAAAGCCATTGACTCTGGAGCAAGATGCAGAACTGTAGTCAAGACCTTGGAATCAGAACAAAAATTTATCTCAGCAGTGGTTCTCAAATTTTTGTATTCACATGAAAACCCAATGTCCTTGTTAAAATTGAACATTCTTGGGTTGTGTCACCCAGAAATTCTGATTCAGTAGTTCAGAGACTGAGCCCTAATATATACATTTTAAAATAAGTTTCTCAAGTGATTCTGATGCAGTTGACTTTCAGTCCACAGAATAAAAAGCACTGTTTAGAGAATAAGGTTTCTTCCTAAATGAGCATTTGTTGTTGTTTTTGTTGTTGTTTAGTCACTAAGTCGTGTCTGACTCTTTGTGACTCTGTTGGCTGTAGCCCACCAGGCTCCTTTGTCCATTGGATTTCCCAGGCAAGAATACTGGAGTGAGTTGCCATTTCCTTTTCAAAGGGATCTTCCTGACCCAGGGATCAAACCTTCATCTCCTGCATTGGCAGGCGGATTCTTTACTGATGAACTACCAGGGAACAAAATTAGAGAAGTTTAAAATATACCCTGCAATAAGCGAAAACCTCTGATTGTGTTGCAAAATCAAGAGTAATTATGGGGAAACGGTATGGTGAAAGAGCATTGGTGCTGCTTTCAGAAGAGGTGGATTTGAGACTCAGGGTGTGTCATCTTAGGCAAATCCCTTAACCTTCCTGAGTTTCCATTTTTCACCTAAAATTAGTATGAAACCTATCCTACCAACCTTGCAAACCTGTGTAATGGTTAAAATGATAGAGTGGGAAGGCCCATACAAAAGTAAGATCTAATCATAGTTAAAGTAACGATGATTGTTTTTCTTAATGTATAACTTTATTTATGTATTTTGCTATTTATTTTTGGCTGTGCTGGGTCTTTGTTGCTGTGCAGGCTTTTCTCTCATTGCAGCAAGCAGGGTCTACTCTTTGTTGCAGTGGGCAGGCTTTTCATTGAACTGGCTTCTCTTGCCGCAGAGCACTAGGCTCTAGGACACACAGGCTTTAGTAGTTGTGACTTGTGCGCTCAGTAGTTGCAGTTCCTGTTTACCCGGCTATAGAGCACAGGCTCAATAGTTGTGGCACAAGGGCTTAGTTGCTCCACAGCATGTGGCATCTTCTAGGACCAGGGATCAAAATTGTGCCTCCTGCATTGGCAGGTGGATTATTTACCGCTGAGCCTGGGTAATTAATGAGCCTGGTAATTCCAGGGAAGCAACCCTTCCTGAATTAAAGAAACAGTATTTAGCCTCAGGAGCATTTATTTCTTAAAATAACCTCAGCTGCTCTCTATGAAAAGGAAACTGTAAAACCATTTTAAGTTTGCAAAGAAAATCTTGAGTGACAAGACCAGGGATTCAAATCAATTTTGAAACAAGACCAGGATTCTAATCTTACTAACCCACGTCACTTTTCATCACACATTACTCAAATACCTTTCTCATTCTTTATTATAATCCACAGAGCAAGTGATTCCGACACACACCTGAATCTGAGCACCTCTGCTGTACTGCATTGGGTGTAATAGTGGAGTGGTAATCTTTGTCTTTATCTTTTATTGTACTTATTTGATAAAAAGCTTTATTGAGGCATTATTCACATGCATACAATTCACCAATCTAAATTGTACAATTCAATGGTTTGAGTATAATCACAGAGCTGTGCAGCTATCTCCACTATCAATTTTACATTTTCATCACCCAGAAAGAACTTCCCGGACAGCAGTCATTCTGTATTCTCCCTTCCCCTCAGCCATTGCCTAACACTAATCTACTTTCTGTATGGATTTTCCACTTAAGACCTTTCATATAAAGGGAAACATGTAACATGTAGCCTTTTGTGATTGTCTTCTTTCACTTAGCAGATTTTCAAGGAGTATGCTCTCTTTTAAAATTATCAGTGTATCAACCGTATAGTTTAGAAATAAGACGAAAAAACCCATAATCCCATTCTAATAGTCATTATCATAGTTTTATTTTGCACTCTGTAGGTGCATTTTCATCTTTTTGGAAAACAGATGGAGAGTGACCCTCGCTCCCACCACGACCCCACGAATCCCGCGCCACCGGACTCCCAGCCTCCCAACTCCCGGACCAAGGGGAGCCATGGCAGGGGAGGAAGAAGCGGCCCCGCCCCGCCCCGCCCCGCCCCTCCCCGCCAGCGCCTCGCTGACGTCACTGCTCCGGGACGCAGACCCCCGCCCTTCTTCCCCGTCGCGGTTGCTTTGACAGAACGCGATGGCGGCGTCCGCGTCTGCCGGAGTACCGGCGACCGTGTCGGGAAAGCAAGAGTTTTACCAGCTTCTGAAGAACCTGATCAATCCAAGCTGTATGGTGCGGCGGCAGGCAGAGGAAATCTATGAAAATATCCCAGGTCTGTGTAAGACTACATTCCTCTTAGATGCCGTCAGAAATAGAAGAGCGGGTTATGAGGTGAGACAAATGGCTGCCGCCCTGCTACGACGGCTTTTGTCCTCTGGGTTTGAGGAAGTCTATCCAAATCTGCCTTCTGATGTTCAGAGGGACGTCAAGATTGAACTGATACTGGCTGTTAAGTTAGAAACACATGCTAGTATGAGGAAAAAACTTTGTGACATTTTTGCAGTGCTGGCCAGGAATTTGATAGATGAGGATGGCACTAACCACTGGCCTGAAGGTCTGAAGTTCCTTGTTGATTCAATCTACTCTAAAAATGTGGTTCTATGGGAAGTTGCACTTCACGTTTTCTGGCACTTTCCGGGGATTTTTGGGAACCAAGAGCGGCACGATTTGGATATCATCAAACGGTTGTTGGACCAGTGTATTCAAGATCAAGAACATCCAGCAATCAGGACATTATCTGCTAGAGCTGCAGCTGCATTTGTACTTGCTAATGAGAATAATATTGGTCTTTTCAAAGACTTTGCAGACTTGCTTCCTGGAATCTTACAGGCTGTGAATGATTCATGCTACCAGGATGATGATTCAGTGCTAGAATCCCTTGTGGAGATTGCAGATACTGTACCTAAATATTTGGGTCCTTATTTAGAAGATACTCTGCAACTGAGTCTAAAGTTATGTGGAGACTCTAGACTTAGTAATCTGCAACGCCAGCTGGCACTTGAAGTAATAGTGACCTTGTCTGAAACTGCCACCCCAATGTTGAAAAAACATACAAATATTATTGCACAGGCAGTTCCTCATATATTAGCAATGATGGTTGATCTACAAGATGACGAGGACTGGGTAAATGCTGATGAAATGGAAGAAGATGATTTTGACAGCAATGCAGTTGCTGCTGAGAGTGCATTAGACAGACTGGCTTGTGGGCTCGGTGGAAAACTTGTTTTACCAATGACTAAGGAGCATATCATGCAGATGCTACAGAGCCCTGACTGGAAATACCGACATGCTGGATTAATGGCCTTATCTGCTATTGGAGAAGGATGCCATCAGCAAATGGAATCAATTTTAGATGAAACAGTTAACTCTGTTTTGCTTTTTCTTCAGGATCCTCATCCAAGGGTGAGGGCAGCAGCCTGTACTACACTTGGACAGATGGCTACAGATTTTGCACCTAACTTCCAAAAGAAATTCCATGAAACTGTGATTGCAGCTCTGTTGCGTACTATGGAAAATCAAGGTAATCAGCGTGTACAGTCACATGCAGCTTCTGCACTTATTATTTTTATTGAAGACTGCCCCAAATCATTGCTGGTTCTATATTTGGATAGTATGGTAAGAAATCTACATTCTATCTTGGTGATTAAACTTCAAGAGTTGATTCGCAATGGAACTAAGTTGGCCTTAGAACAGCTTGTGACAACCATTGCCTCAGTTGCAGATACAATAGAAGAAAAATTTGTACCATACTATGATATATTTATGCCCTCACTAAAGCATACCGTTGAGCTTGCTGTTCAAAAGGAACTCAAACTTCTGAAAGGAAAGACTATTGAATGCATTAGCCATGTTGGTCTTGCTGTTGGTAAGGAAAAATTTATGCAAGATGCATCAAATGTGATGCAGTTATTGTTGAAGACACAATCAGACTTAAATAATATGGAAGATGATGACCCTCAGACCTCTTACATGGTTTCAGCATGGGCTAGAATGTGTAAAATTCTTGGAAGTGATTTTCAACAGTACCTTCCACTGGTTATTGAGCCTCTTATTAAGACTGCTTCAGCTAAACCTGACGTTGCTCTCTTAGACACACAAGACGTGGAGAATATGAGTGATGATGATGGATGGCAATTTGTAAATCTTGGAGACCAGCAAAGTTTTGGAATTAAAACTTCAGGACTTGAAGCAAAAGCAACTGCTTGCCAGATGTTGGTTTATTATGCTAAGGAGTTAAGAGAAGGATTTGTGGACTATACAGAACAAGTTGTAAAACTGATGGTTCCTTTATTGAAATTTTATTTCCATGACAATGTTCGAGTGGCAGCTGCAGAGTCCTTGCCTTTTCTCCTGGAATGTGCAAGAATTCGTGGGCCAGAGTATCTTGCACAGATGTGGCAATTCATATGCGATCCCTTAATCAAGGCTATTGGGACCGAACCTGATACAGATGTACTCTCAGAAATAATGAATTCTTTTGCAAAATCCATTGAAGTAATGGGAGATGGGTGCCTTAATGATGAACACTTGGAAGAACTGGGAGAAATATTGAAAGCAAAACTTGAAGGGCACTTTAAAAACCAAGAACTAAGACAGGTTAAAAGACAGGAAGAAAACTATGATCAACAGGTTGAAATGTCTCTGCAAGATGAGGATGAATGTGATGTTTATATTCTGACCAAAGTATCAGATATTTTGCACTCATTATTTAGTACTTACAAGGAAAAGATTTTACCGTGGTTTGAACAGCTACTTCCATTAATTGTGAATCTAATTTGTTCTAATAGGCCATGGCCAGACAGACAATGGGGATTGTGCATATTTGATGATATCATAGAGCACTGCAGTCCAACCTCATTTAAATATGTTGAATATTTTCGGTGGCCAATGCTACTAAATATGCGAGACAACAACCCTGAAGTCAGGCAAGCTGCTGCTTATGGCCTGGGTGTTATGGCACAGTTTGGTGGAGATGATTATCGTTCTTTATGTTCAGAAGCTGTTCCACTGCTAGTAAAAGTTATTAAGTGTGCAAATTCCAAAACCAAAAAAAATGTCATTGCTACAGAGAACTGTATCTCAGCAGTAGGGAAGATTTTGAGGTTTAAGCCTAACTGTGTAAATGTAGATGAAGTTCTTCCACACTGGTTGTCATGGCTTCCATTGCATGAGGATAAAGAGGAAGCTATTCAGACTTTGAGTTTTCTCTGTGACTTAGTTGAAAGTAACCACCCCATTGTACTTGGTCCAAATAATTCCAATCTTCCAAAAATAATTAGTATAATTGCAGAAGGAAAAATTAATGAGACTATTAACTATGAAGATCCTTGTGCCAAACGCCTAGCTAATGTTGTACGTCAGGTACAGACTTCTGAAGAATTATGGTTGGAATGCATTTCCCATCTTGATGATGAGCAGCAGGAAGCCTTACAGGCATTGCTAAATTTTGCTTGAAGCACTTTAATATTACTTGAATGTCATCCCCCATAAAAGTAACTCCAAATAAGTGTTGTGAGTGGATTCCATTATGATTGAGAGATCTGTTCTCTCCCTGCTAAGCAGTTTATATTCCTTCCCAGTGTTTCTCCATGATTAGTCAGTGTTATAGCCTCTTGTTTACCTTGCATGTTTTATCAAACACAGACCTTGGTGATAACCTGTGCTTCTGTTGTCTTAAAATGTTTGTCACCTATCCTCTATTTGATGTGAAGTATGTACGTTGTTGCTATTTGTCTAAATTCCTGATGCTGGGCAAGCAGTGTGCTTGGTTGTCGTGCTGCCTAACACAAGATGTTAAAGAGTGCACAAAGATGGGATAGAAGAACTTCCAGGACAAACCCTTTGAATTGTGAATGAAGAATATAGTGATCATATTCTATGATACTCCTAGTTTTCATAGTAATGGGAGGATACTGGTATTGGAAAAGAGTTTTGAGATACTGCAGAGGATGTGGCGAGTTTTCTCCATAATCAAAGAACTTTTTAATAATGTCCTCCTGAGGCTGAGACATATCCATATTCTAGTTCCCAAGGTGTCCAGCTGATAGTTAAGAGAACTTTAAAATCTTGGCCAGATCAGTCTGTTTTTAACTTATCCAGGACCACAGGACTCTTCAAGGACTCTTAAGGACCACAGTTACTGTAAAGGGTATCTTGGTGCATCTGACATTGGTAGCATATAACGTACTGTAATACAGTATTTGACAAAGAGTAAATGATTATTTGTGGGAGTCAATCACTGTTAAGTGTTTGAGAAGAATATTGCATTGTATATGTATGCCATTTTTCCCTGCAAAGCAGTTTAACAAGAGAAGCCCTGATTCAAAATGGGGCTTAAATTTCTATTTTGAAGAAACTCTTAGTTGTATAGTAGCATTAAAGAGAATTCAATTGTGATCATGAAAGGGAAGCAAAATTAATCTTTAAACATGAAAAAGAAAACAGCTTTGAGACAACCATTGATTTAGCAGTAAGCGTGGATTCTAAGAAAACAGTTCTATAAATCTGGGGTTACTTATATTAGTTACAATGTTGGTCTTTAATCTCAGGCTTTTTGTAGGGTAGAAAAAAAAGCTTTCTACTCAGCAAATTATTTATCCAGAATTTAAGAACAAATACATCTGTCATGGATTTCCTGGGGCTGTTATGAGTACTGTGTATGTAAAGTATTTAGTGAGTATTTAAGATGTAGTAAGTGCTTAATAAATGGTAGCTGTTACTGCTGTTGGTGTTTGTACCTCTTCTGTGTTCTTTTATGGTCTGGAATTCCTTTTACATTAAAATTTCCCTGTTTCCCCTCCTACCAGTTCATGAGCAGGCCATCTAGGCCACTGTGGACAGAGATACGAAATTGAGATTTTAAATATGCAATTCCTATACATTCCCTGCAATTATTTATTGTTAATGAAGAGAAAAAAAGAAAAGCACATTGGTTGGGGTACAGTCATAATTTTAATAAGATTAAATTTAAAAGTATAGATGAATAAATAAAAAAAAACCCCACCACAAAGTATTAATAGAGGTTTTCTATGGACAGTCTGACTGAAAGGCAGTTTTTCTTCTCATTTATCTATATTTCCTAAAAGCTCAAAGAGCTTTTTCTACTTTCATACTAGTTAAATTGGCCTTGCAGTGACATGTAGCTAAATTTCCTTCTACTCATCCAGGAGTCTTTATTAATATTCCTTATTTAAGAAGACTTTGGTAAACATTTCTACCAATTCCATATATTCTTGTGCATGAAAAATTGGAAAATCTACCATATGACTTGGAATTAGGCACCTGGAGAATTTTGAAGACAAACCTAGATTTGAATTTTGCCAAGCTGCTTTTTGAACCTAAATAGTTTTCCATCAGTGAAATAAGCATAAGGCCTAGCTCATGGGATTGTGAGAATTAAAGAAGGTAATGAATATAAAGTGATCAGTGGCACAGCGTTCAATAAATGCAAGCTAATATTATCTGAGAGTCATGAAATATGGTTGGTGGCTAAAGAGAGGAGGGTGACATCTGATGGGATGGGTCCAGATTCTTGGGCTTTCTCAAAGGAAATGAGAGATGTCCAGTCAGACACATTTTTGGTTGCCAGTCCCTGAAGTAAGACTGGTCTGCCTTTGTTCCTGATTTAAGACTCATCTATAGACCTGAGCTCGATTCCTTGGGTGGGAAGAAGGGAAAGGCTACCCACTCCAGTATTCTGGCCTGGAGAATTCCATGGACCATATAGTCCATGGTGTCCCAGAGAGTCTACAGGGCCAAGTGACTTTCACTCATGGGTGCTAAGGAGAGAGAATGCTGTAAATGCCTAATAAATTACAAATGTCTGATGAGGTAAGAGGAGATTTAGATAAACTAGATGATGGGTGTGTGTGTGGGGGGGGGGGGGGTGTCAATACCCTAAAACCTTAAAAGCGCCCCTTTTTAGGTAAGCACTCTTACCTAAGACTGCTATCTAACATACTGGACCCCTCTCCCCCCCGCCCAAAAAAAAAGGAAAAAGCTTTTTAGTTTCGAATTTTATCAGTGCTTTAAAGGTCCACATTGATGGGAAGTAAAACAGTCTTAAGAGTCAAAATATCCCAATCATTTTGTTATACATCTTTACTTTTAAAATGTTTACTTTCTAAAATTTTGATTCTGTATTCAAGTAATTCCACGTTTCAAGCAAGAGCGTCCTGTGTAAGCAGAAAAGGGAATATGTGCATCTTTGAAAAAGAAAGGGAGAAAATAGTAATATCTGCATTAAGGAACCGTTACTTTCTCCTCATTTTTAAGCAATATGTCAACTAATGGAATGATAACCTTACTTCTTAGACATTCCCTAAACAGTAATTTTTAAATGAGATTGAAAGGTTATGCCAACGACTGTTAAATGCTGCAGTTCTGATTTTAAATATTTGAACACTAAGTCCCAAGGACTTTAAATAAGGTTTCATTCCCTTCCTTTACTCTTAGCAGATGTCAAAAATTGAGAAGGTGGGGATGTTTTTTCATTTTAACGGAAAACATGGGATTAACTTCCAAAATAGGAACTGATGTTAAGACTTGGGGACAGGAGTTTTAGAAATTCGAGTTCTACACATCTCTTTTTCTTTTGCATGTGAACATATGTTCCAATTAGTCGAGTTCTTGAACCTTTCTAAACTTTACAAAATGCCAATTCTACGTTGAAAAACCAGCAGTCACGTGGGGAGAGGGCAGTGTGCAAAAGGAAATTTTTTACAATGGATAGGATTTACACTCGATGTCTACTTACAATTCACTTTCCATCAACGAAAGTTGTCTAGCAAGCGCCTGCAGGATTAATTGTAGCTTTCAGCGCTAATAGGTGTCTCGCGGAACAACTATCCTCTTAGCACAGCCCACTTCTAAAACCCTTTCAGCCTCCCACTCAGGAGGTGGCGAGCAAAGCCCGGCGGCCGCTTTGCTTCTCTCTTTACTCCGCCCCTTCCAGTTGGCTACAAACTGATGACATCATTGCTCCGCGCAACCTACCAGGCCTCAGGGTCTGAAGCTGAGACGGAGTCCTGGCTTTCACGTAGCGGTACGTGAGGTGGGGGTGGTAGTGTTCTACTGCGCATGCTCACCGTCGACGGCGACGGTGCCTCTTTCTTTGCCTTTTTCCACAGCTCGCCCCAACCTGGAGAGCCGGGGCAGGGGGGGGGGCTGAGTGCCCTCCCCCTTCTCTCCCGGCCCCTCCTCTTCCCCCCGCCCAGTAGGGCTTCTAACTGACAGTTGTCGCCAGGCCCCGTCCGCGCGCCGCCTCCTCCTGCCTGGGTCCCCCGCAGGTAGAGAGGGGCGGGAGGGGGTGTGAGGGAGAGGAGGAGGAGCCCGAGCCGCGGTGGCCCGGCGTTTCGGCGCCCTCCGGGGAGGCTAGAGAAGAAGCCCACTTTCCTCCTCGCCCCCTCCCTGCCCTCAAGCCGGCCCGGGAGGGGGTGGGGCGCGGAGGCCAAGCCAGGCCTGGCGGGTTAAGAGCGGCCGGGCGGGGCGCGGAGGGGTGAGGCAGGCTAGTGCCGTGCGCGCGCGCCGCCGCCGGGGGGAGGGGAGAGGAGGGCACCTAGGCTCTCCTCTTCTCTCCCCCCTCCCCCGCGCCCCATGTAACCCCGCCCCGCCGGCGGCAAGCTCGAGACCCCCGCGCGCACCGAGCCGAGCCGGCAGCTGAGGAGAGCGAGGCCCGATGCGGCTGAGGCTGCGCGGAGCCCCTGAGCCCTGAGGAAGCGGTCCGCGCTCACGCGTGCCCCGGCGCCTCGAGCGGCCCCTGCACACCCCCAACCTGGGCCTGCCGGAGGCATGAGCGTGCCCGGGAAGCCGGGGGAGATGAAGCCGGCTGGAGAAGAGGAGCGGCCGCCAGCGGCGGCCGAGGAAGAGGACGACGACGAGTTGGTGGCAGCGGCTCCGGCCTCACGGCCGGCCCGAAGGAGTGCCTCCTCGAGGGAGGACGCGGACGACGACGAAGAGGAGGAGGCGATGGTGGTCGGGGGCGGTGGCTGCAAGGAGCAGGAGCTGACCTACGAGCTGCAGCAGGGCTACCGCATCCTGGGCGAGTTCCTGCAGGAGAAGCACCGAGGCCTCACCGCCCCATTCCTCCAGCCCTTGGGGGGCGTTGCCACCAGGGAAGAGGAGGCGGCCGAGGGGCCGCGCGGCGGAGGCCGGGGCAGTCGCGCCCTCCCGCAGCAGCCCGGTGAGGGCATGTGTCTGCTGAAGATGGAGGAGAAATTCGCCAGCGGCCAGTACGGGGGCATCACCGAGTTCGTGGCGGACTTCAGGTTGATGCTGGAGACGTGCTATCGCCAGCATGGAGTGGACCACTGGATCTCCAAACAGGGCCAGAAGCTGGAGATGATGCTGGAGCAGAAGTTGGCGCTTCTTTCTCGGTGAGTGAGCCCAGTTCCCGGCGGGACTGACGGACTGACACAAACACACCCTCGCACGTGTCCGAGGATGGGTTGGGCCAGGGGCCGGGGGGCGTCGCTGATAGGTGCTGAGTCAGAACCCCGGGAGGAGGAGCAGTGCTGGGCGGGGGCCCGCAGGGGTGTGGTGGGTGTGGGCCGAAAGAACCCCACGCCCAGGCAGGAAAGAACCCGAGGAGAAAGCCGAGAACCGAGCCCTGAAGAGCAGGTAAAGTTTGTGGAAGTAAAGTGAAAAGGTGCCCGTAGGAAGAATTACAGGAGCAGGGAGAGAAAAAGTTTTAGTGGGATGGAAGTTGGCTTTGCAACTTTTATTAGACAGTTTTGGCAAGAAAATTTTAAACGTTTATGGAATGAAATATCATTAGAAATTTATTTTGGCGCTTGTAAAAGGTGGTTTCAAACTTAAGGTTATATCGTTTTAGTATTCAGCTCTGTCATTGGAGATGTATAGTGTTATTAAATGGTTAACAGTTACTGTGGCATATTCTTGGTTTTTTCTCTCAGCTTCATCTGAGAGAACCGAATTTTTGTATCAACACAAAAATTTTAATACGCTTAGGATGTTGGTATTTATTCTCCCAGAAGTCATAGGCAGGTCAGGTGGCTCGACTCTGTCGTGCACTCTAGGTAGGTGGGTGAGAGGGTGAGTGGGTGTGTGCGCCCTCGGTACACTCTAGGTGGGTGGCTGTGCTTAGTCGCTCAGTCGTGTCCGACTCTGCAACGCCGTTGACTGTACCCCGCCCGGCCCTCTGTCCATGGGGATTCTTCAGGCAAGAATACTGGAGTGGGTTGCCTTGCCCTCCTCACACTTTAGGTATACTCCACCCGTATATCTACTCAATTATTTTTCCTTTCTAAGAAGTGATAATGTAACACAGGAGGCTACCAAAATAAACATATTAATTTATATCTCTGTGATTTATAGGAGTCAGTTGAATTTCTCTAGCGGAAATTCGTCAGGAATAAAAAAGTAATTGAAAGCTGTTGGAAATTGTGGTTGAAAGTGATCCAGTTGTTTGACCCTTTACTAGTGGAAGTGAACTTGCAAATCACTCTACGTTTTTGGCCTCAGTTTCCTCATCTATAAAATGAGGATAATGACAGTACCTAATTAATGGGGTTGCTGTTTATTAAATGCATTAATAAATGTAAAGTCGAATGTGCCAGTCCCATATAGTTAGCTCAAGATAAGTTTTAACCATTATAATACTAGTAGTGGTAGTTGAATAAAATGAATAGTCTCATATCTGAAACTGGGACGTGTGCGAGTACTTTTATCCAAAAGCACCTGAAAAGTTGTGTTAACTTTTCTGTCCTTGATTTATAATTGTAATTTTAAAATAATCTAATCTGTCGCTGGCTTCCAGTTATGCTGTTTTTGAGACTACCAGTGACTTCTTTCACTGAAAACAATGGTTAACTTAGTGCTTGACTCATTAGGGCAGCTCTGTTTAAGGAACATCTTCTTGAATCTTTTTCTAATACTGAATTATTTGATAATAGAATAATTCACAAATTTGTATATTACTTTTAATACTTTAGTGGTGTTTTATTTATGTAGTGTGTTTGTTACCCTTGTCTTCACAGTGTTTCATAGCTATGACTCACATAAGAAACAGTCCATTCACTTTATTTTTAAGTAGTAAAGTATATTCCAAGTTGATGTCACAAGATTTTAGATGTGGAAGAAGCTAAAGAGTTTATCTAGTCCAAGCATCTAGTTTTACAGGTTAGAAACAGGGATTTAGGGAATTCCCTTGTGGTCCAGTGGCTGAGGCTCTGTGCTCCTGATACAGGGGGGCTGGGCTCGATCTCTTGTTAGGGAACTAGATCCCACATGCCACAACTAGGACTCTATGCAGCCAAATAAATAAAAATAAATGTTAAAAAAAAAAAACAGGGATTTAGAATGAGGCTATGATATAACAGCATCCATACTTAAAATATTCTTTTGTTTATAAATATAATAATGTATTTCTGATGTTCTTAGTCCTGGAGAGATAAAATTCTTGCAGTTTAGTAGTAAATGAAATGAAACATGATGATCTCAAAGAGATAATTAAGGCTTTTTGAGTCCCTCACTTTTTTTGGTATTTGATATGTACAAACATTTTGTAAATAATAGGTTCGACAAACCACAGTTGTAGATCTAGGAAATCGTTTCTTTTTCTGTACTAACCTAAAATCCAAGTCATTACTAAATAAATGCTTTGAGTGAGCACTACTTCAAGAAAAGCGTAGATTATAGCTGTTTGGTATGCAATTAGGATATATAGATGCTCCAGAACAATACTCTCTTATAATAGACTGTCCACGTGACTAAGACTTTCAGCAAATAGATGATTCAGATACCTTATTTCTAAATAAGTGATATATCATATTTTAGTAATAAGAAACACTTAGATATTAAATTTGTTCTCTTTTGTCTTCTCATATGTATTTGTAAGATACTGAATTAACCCTTATTTTCAAATTTAAGGAGAATTTTACAGCTGCTTCATATATTACTGAGCAAGAAATGAGGTACATCAGATAGAGAGGGTATCACATTATTGCAGAGCAGTCCAGTGGCATGTACCTTGGGCAGATTGTATAACTTGAAGCTCAGTGTTTTCATCTGTGCTTTGAAAGTATTGATTGCACAAATGTGTATCTTTCAGAACTATTCATTCAGATATCAAAAGAGAGGTTTTCTGCTTTTTTAAGTGGTATATAGTTGAGTAGGGGAAAAGACACGTAAAAACATTGATGATTCTACAATATAATGGAGTTAAAAGGTATAGAGAAGCTTATACTTGAACTATTTCTTAAAGAAGTTGAAGCTTGCTTCTGGATTTTCTTAGAGGGCTTGAGAGAAACATTCCAGATTATTGAACTACAGTGAATGCAAGGCATGGGACAGCAAGGTGTTTCTGGGAACTACAGATACTTCTTCTGGCTACAGTATGGTCTCCAGAATAGTGTCTGCTTTTCAGCAGGTATGCAGGATGATCGACTGGGGAGAAGAAAGAAAACATTACAACTTCAGTATATTTTATTTTTATTTTATCCTGTTAACATTTCTAAATTTTTTGGTTTGTGTCTTGTGTTTATGATAGCACTACATGTATATGATCTACAAATGACATTTTATCATAATTTAATTATATTAGTAATATATAACAATATGTTATATATATATAATATTTGTGATAGAACTATGACTAAGACTAGCGTATCTAGTCTCTCAGTTACATATTTTAGAAAGGATCTTATTCATGTATTTGAGGCAACTGAGGGCTTCCCAGATGGCGCTAATGGTAAAGAATCCACCTGCCAGTGCAGGAGACGCCAGAGATATGGTTCAATCTCTGGGCTGGGAAGATCCTCTGGAGTAGGAAATGGCAACCCACTCCAGTGTTCTTGCCTGGAAAATCCGATGGATAGAGGAGCCTGGTGGGCTACAGTCCATGGGGTCACAGAGAGTCAGACTTAACAGAACACGCCCGCACACCCAGGAGGGAAATAGCAATTAGCATTAAGGAGTAGGGAGAAAACCATCTAATAAGTGGAAAGGAATAGAAAATACTTAGGAAGTTATGCCTAATAAGAATTTTTGCCTCTTCTGAATTTTAAATTATATTTTTGAATGCTTTTAAATTTTAAAGTATTTTTGAAAGCTTTAAGAATGTTGCCATGTAGTTTTAATAAGTTATAATTACAGAATAGGCATCACTAGTGACCCCAACAGAGCTGAATTTGAAGTTTTAGTTTTGGCCATTTAAAATAATATTTTGGTGAAAATAAGCTTGAACATGATATATATCCTTGTTGATTTCTGAGTTAAGTTGCTGTTAAAGAGAGGCACATATAATGGGTTATT
Organism: Odocoileus virginianus; assembly: GCF_023699985.2. Classification (NCBI taxonomy): domain Eukaryota; kingdom Metazoa; phylum Chordata; class Mammalia; order Artiodactyla; family Cervidae; genus Odocoileus; species Odocoileus virginianus. The sequence continues at coordinate 22,827,994 of NC_069691.1, read as the reverse complement.
TTTTTTTAAAGGCTTCCTTAAAATACAGGTAAAGATAACTTAGTTTCGTAATTGCTTTTTAGTCAGACATGAACATACAAAAGCATCATTATGAAGCCTCAGAAATTTAAAAACAGAGGTTTCCAAGTACAGGTAGTAACTGAACTACATATGGATTTTGTACATTGATTTTAATCTCCTTCTTAGTTAAATTTGAAATTTGTTGACTTGTTTATTCTCAGCTAAGATCAAAACCCAGAAATTAACTGGGGATTTTAACAAGGTGTTTCTTATTCCCTAGTAGTTCAACTCCCACTGGAATGTGTGATTCTATCTTTTTTATGTAAATCTTTAAAAATTGAATACCTTTGGTAATAGAATCTGGGTTTACTTCTTGTTCAGAATTATAGAATGTTAGTGCTTGATACGCCATGTAGTTCAATTTATTATAGTTGCCATTCTTTTTAAAAAGAAGTGCCATTTAAGAAGATTTAGAAAATGTTCTAAGTGCAGTGATAAAAGGATGAAGCAAGGATTTCAACTAACAAGACATTTTTTGAGCTCCTGCTTTGTTCTGTGACTTAAGGGACAGTTTTGGCCCAAGAGGTTTACATACACAGTTATGGTAAAGGGTTAGAATATATTAAAACTGATTTTCAGATGTGATCCATTGTCAAAACACCTGGAAGTCATGGGGCTGTTTACAGTGCATCCTGAGATATCTATATATTTAGTTGTATGATCTTTTGCTAGGGGAAAAAAAGGCTTAAAACAAATTATGGGAGGAAACCCTTAATGATGAGATTCTGCTGAGCTCCTCAGATTTTTCTCCCTACAAACTGGGAAAACATAATCATTTTTGGATTTTTGGTGGTATATGTTGGTTTTGACACAGTCGAAAATCTGCATCTAACGTGACCCAGCTAGACCCTCCATATATTTTGTTGTTCTGTCACTCGGTCATATCTGACTCTTTGGGACCCCATGGATTGCAGCACGGCAGGCTTCCCTGTCCTTCACCGTCTTCCGAAGTTTGCTCAAACTGATGTCCATTGAGTCAGTGATGCCATGCAACCATCTCTTCCTCTATCGTCCGCTTTTCCTCCTGCCCTCAATCTTTCTCAGCATCAGGGTCTTTTCCAGTGAGTCGGCTCTTCTCTTCAGGCGGCTATAGTATTGGAGCTTCAGCTTCAGCATCAGTCCTTCCAATGAGTATTCAGGGTTGATTTCCTTTAGGATTGATTGGTTTGATCTCCTTGCTGTCCAAGGGACCCTAAGGAGTCTTCTCCAGCACCAGAGTTCAGATGCATATACTTGGTTCCTCCCTATCGGGGGTTCTGAATCTGCAGATTCAACCAGCTGAATCCAACTGAGGACCGTGTTGTAGTGCTGTAGTATTTACTGTTGAAAAAGATCTGTGTTTAAGTGGACTCAAGCAGTTAAAACATCTGTTGTTCAGGGATTAACTATATATTCTAAGGGTGCATTCTTTGAGGACTACTTTATTATAGAGTTTATTATTGAGCTTTATTATAGAGTTTTATGAAAGTACAGAGGAGGGATCAACTACTCGAAGGAGGTGGGAAAGCTGGAATCGAAAAAAATACTTTATTAGATTTTATTTTAGAGGTCATAATTTTGAAAGGTGAATAGACTATTGATAGATGAAGTTGAAGAGTTCATGAAACAATTATTTGACCTATCCTATGATGTAGTTTGTGAAGCCCCCTGTGGTTACAGTGATAAACATGACTTTATCCCTTACTTAAAAGTGGTACACAAACAAACAATTACATGTATGGAGGCAGAAGAGGGCATATTGCAGAGGAGTGGTTTATATCCAGTGGTTGGTTAGTGTACAGAATGATGAGATCCTGTAGTGGCAGATAAGTCTAGAAAGATAAGCTGGGACTAATTATGGCGGATTCGTTCAAAAAGACCCTGATGCTGGGAAAGATTGATGGCAAAAGGAGAGGGGGGTGACAGAGGGTCAGATGGTTAGATAGTATCACCGACTCATTGGGCAAGAATTTTAGCAAACTCAGGGAGATAGTGAAGGACAGGGAAGCCTGGTGTGCTGCAGTCCATGGGGGTCACAAAGAGTCAGACATGACTTAGCAACTGAACAACAGCAACAGTAATTACAGAGGACCTTGATTGCTTGCTAAGGAGTTTATAATGTAGGCATTGTGGATTCATCACAGTTTTTTTTTTTTTTTTTTGCATTTTTTTTCCATTTATTTTTATTAGTTGGAGGCTAATTACTTTACAACATTGCAGTGGGTTTTGCATCACAGTTTTTAGCTAAGGGAGTGACATGATTGTACTACTATTTTAAGGTTTGAAGGCTAAAATGGAAGAAGAGAGAATGAAGGAAACCTATTAAAAGGCTCTTGAGTTAATACCATCAAAAAATAATAAGCAGTAGAAATAAATTGGTGGATAAAGCTATAAGAGAAGTAAATTCTGCAAGTAAAAGTAGTACAGTAGCAAGCTACTGGATGTGGGTGTGATGGAGAGGATGATGTCCAAAATATGAATAAATTTGAGCCCAAGTGATGGTGATGTTGAGGGAATGTGAAAGGAGGCATGCATTTGAAGATACGCAGCTGAGAATTATTAGAAGGCTGAATATGGAGCTCAGAAGTGACTTGTGCTAGATTAGAGGTGTTTAATTAGGAATTAACCTGCAAAAGGAGAGTGGTTGAAGAAATGGGAGGGAATAAGATTGCTCAGGATAGAGTCTAGTAAAAATATAAGGGGATCCAGGACAGAACCTTGTGTAAGGATTTGTCTTCAATTTGGAAAGATTAGAAAAATATGATTAAAGTGTGTATAATTTTATATTAAAAGATGAAATGCTTAATTGAGAAAAGGCAGTTAATGAAGCTGAAAAGAGTAAATAAATAAGGAATAAATAAGGGCTTCGCTGGTATCTCAGTGGTAAAGAATCTGCCTGCCAATGCAAGATGACACAGTTTATGTCCCTGGTCCAGGAAGATCCCACATGCCATGAAGCAGCTAATAAGCCTGTGCACCAAAAAAAAAAAAAACAAAACAAAAAACGTCGTGGAATAAATAAAAGGTATCAGTTGGAATATAGTAAAGTTACAGGCTTTAGTATTTTAGGAGATTTTGTTCCATTTGAAAATGATTTAGATATAATACAGTAAAAAAAATGCCCTAATAGACTGTAAGGTGTTTTGCCTCAAAGTTTGTTTCTCATTGTATTTGTGCCCTTGTAATTATTTTTATTTCTAAGAAAAAAAAGTAGAGCAAGGGTAATAAATCATGTTTTTGGAGAGAAGATTATGTTCTTTTTGTATTTGTGTTTTAGCTCTCAAATGATCTCTAGGTTCTCTCCACAAGAGTAGAGAACAAATAATAGCTGTTTTCATTTACAAGGAGCTTCCATAATAATATGAATCTTTAAAGCGTATTTTAAATTACTTGAAGAGGTTGTTCTTCTTCTTTTTTAATGGGAAGCACTAATAAACCCCAGTGGTGGTGTTATCTGATAACCAAGCCCTTTGTTACATCATCTTCCACTTGGGACCAGTGAATGTTCCACAATTAATTGTGCTTAAAATCAAGATATTAAACATATACACCTTGAAAAAAAAAAGACTAATGAAAACCAATAAAGTGTTAATAGTGGTTATTCATTTTGCTTTTAAAATTTTCTTTATGTCAGATTTTCTGTGATAAGCAGATTACTTTTATAGTTAATAAAAGATTATATTTAAAGGAAATTAGAATCTACAACTTTGAAAAAGAATTGGGTTAAAAATATGTATTATCAGAGTTGTAAGACAGTACAGTCATGTTAGATGCTGTAACTGGGTGGTGTAACTGTGGGTGATTAATTTTCCCGTCCACTTTATACTTTTTTTTTTTTTTTTTTTACAATATGTGCATGCATGCTAAGTTGCTTCAGTCATGTCTAATTCTGCAATCCCATGGACTGTTGCCCATCAGGCTCCTCTGTCCATGGAATTCTCCAGGCAAGAATACTGGAGTGGGTTGCCATGCCCTCCTCCAGGAGATCTTCTGGACCCAGGGATCAAACCTGTGTCTCTTATGTCTCCTGCACTGGCAGGCAGGTTATTTTACTGCTAGCACCATCTGGGAATCCCTGATCGTGTGTTATTGTTGTTACTTTTTATAATACCTTTTTTTTCCTTTTTTTTGAACCCCCTTTCCACCTCCCCATAATATCATTCAAAATATAAAATCTTCAGATTTTTGTAGGTGCAGTTTGAAATGCTTGAAATAGCTAGTACTAAGAGCTCATTTCAAGCTTTCATATTTAAAGCTTTTGAGTAGAGCCATCTGAATGTACGTTCAGACAAAAATAACTCTTCTGATAGCTTGTTTTATATCTCTTCAACGGTAGTATATCTGGAAATTCAGCCTTGTTCATTTCTCTCTAGGCATCCCTCTAAAAGATAAAGATGAGAATACAGATTGAGATAAACTAGTTTAAGGTGAAACTACCTCTTGTTATACTTTGTAAGTACTACTTTATTAATGTTGCTCTTTTGTGGAAGTTTAAGCCTTCCAAGTTACAATCAGTGAAAAAACTTTTGCCAGGTTATAATTGCAGAAAGTATTTGAACTACTATTTAGCACATGAAGTGTTTTGGAGAGCTTCTCTTTCCAAAAGATATCCCCCTTTCTCCTTCAGATATGTCTCATCTGCTCGACAAAGGTTTCTTTCAAATGGTAACGTGCCGGTTTATAATTACTACAGTTTAAGTTTGCAAAAGCTTTAAAGGTAAATAGTTTTGTTTCAGTTCTACAATTTATACTAACCTAGTACATTGACATTTATGGTAATGATGTATGTACATTTTCAGTTTTTTAAGGTTGAGATTAGAAAGAAAATCTCTCTTACAAAATGTGCGTGCAGGTAGAATATTGGAATTACTTTCCCTGTGGCATTTCATGCTTTATGTTCTTAAACTTGTTTTCAATTTCAGTGGTAGCTTACTTAACAAATACAGTAAGGTACACCAAGATTCTGCTAAATATATAATTCCTAGTGAATTCAGGGTCTGTTCTTGTGTCTTCATAAAATAAGAACAAATCCATTTCATTTGGCACTGAGGAGAGAAACAGATCATCTCAAAAACTGATATTACATAGAAGTGTCTCCCCATAGACATAAATGTGGATTGTTTCCATGTTCGCCCATGAGCCCAATTTTTAACATGTGAGTTACTAAAATTGGAAGATAAAAATATTAAAATATAATCAGTAAACAAAGTAGAAGGCATATTTTATATCTATCTTCAAATACTTATGCTTGAGGAAAAGCAAGTTTAAATTTGACTCTTCCCACAGATAAGCTCATTTTCTGTCTCCCTCACTTTCTACTCTGTTGCTACCTTATATGCAAGGCTTTCCCTCTGTCTGGTCAGTATGTATCCTTTCTTAACCTTCTTTGTCTTCCTTCATAGCATTTATTGCAGCCTAATAAAAATATGATTTAATTATATATCTTTTTCCCCTGTCTCACTAGAATATAAAACCTATGCAGGCAGGGACTTTTTCTGCTTGACTTGTTACTATTGACTTCTATAAATGTTAATTAAAAATTAAGTAGTAAGTAGCTATAAGTTGTACCAGTCATTTTAAAAGATTTTGGGACTGTGCCTTTCAAAGAGTATTTCCTAAATCACCAGCATTAGAATTGTGTTAAAGGCAGAGACCTTGGCCCCAGAATAGCATACTTAAATCTGTTAACCCAGTATCTCAGGGTGGGGATAAGGAAGCTACATTTTTAATAAACTCCTAAATGATTTTTATGCAAAATAAAGTTCCAGGGCTGATACTTCAGGATATAGTAACACTGTTTCATGATTGATTTCACCTCAGAATTTGAAATTTCTTTCATTGAAGTATTTTTTTTTAATCACTGCTTTTACACTTGTCAGCCTTTAGGCAGAATGAAGGGAAGGTAGGAGAGAATTAAGAAGCAGATTTCATATAGTCATGTGTTCTGTGAAATACATACAGCTTGAAGAAGTGGTAACAAGTGAGGGATAGTGTTGGGGGAGGGGTGGGACACAGGATACTAGGTGTTTGCATTTCTATTCCTTTGAAAAAGAATGGAGAGACCTTGAAAGTCACATGTTTATCATAGAATATTACACAAAGCAATCTCTAATTTAGAATTAAAATAGTCTACGAGTAATTCCTGTTACATAGGGCTAATGTGTTAAATAGTACCAGAATTTTTAAAAGCCTGAAATTAAAGATCCAAGATTCTATTCCTGTCGCTTTTATGCATTTAAGCCTATTTGTATGATCTTACTCATAAATCAGCTGTGGATAGTAATGGTATTCTTTGTGTTTCTTATTTGATTTTGGGGAGCAATGAATAGAGATCTAGGTTAGCTCTCATAGCTTTGTTCTGCACTGTATCAGGCAAAGTAATGTACTAGTTGACCTTATAGTCTTTTGTTTTTTAAATTTTTTATTTCTCTTTTAAATAGTTCAGTTTGAGTTCCAAGCCTTTATGATATTTAAAAATTAGAGTTCTAAAACCCCCTATCCCATACTGTATGCAAAAGTGTGTGTGGGACTATGGACTGGTGCCTACATTTTATCTAGGGAGAGGGTACAAAACTTTTTATTAGGTCAGCAGAGGAGCACAGACCGAAAAAAAGTTAAGAACTGTAATTTTAAGACACAGAATTAACAAACATTCAATAAGTTATGATGATGTTTGGTTAAAGTAGAGCAAATAAATAACAGAATTTGAATAGTACCTGAAGATAGTCTTACATTATCCCTGTGTTTATACTATTTGGTGTTCAGAGAGACTTGTTTATTAAGTAGTAGTTTCGCTCTGCATTAAATTGAGAGGAAAAACGTTTTAGAAATAGCCCCCTTGGTATTCTAGAACTCTGAAAGAGTTAATATATGACTTACTGTACTGAAGATGTCTTAACTTTGGGAGTAAAGTGAGTTTAATTCTGGTTTTGCCACCGACACTTGTGTTGAACTAGACATTGACTTTCTCTGGAATTCAGTCTCCAGTTGTTGCCATCAACGTCATCAAATTCAGAGCAATTTCAAAACATCAGGAGTGTCTTTTCTTCTTCTCTTTTTTCTATGTCTAGTGAAATCCTAATTATTATCTGAGGCTCAGCTCCGATTTTACCTCTTCTATGAAGTCTGATACAGAATTGTTTTTTCACTGCATTCCATGATTCTTCGCTTTGCATTTGGTTATAACACTTAAAAATTGTATGATAGTTATGTGTCTGTCTGTATTGTGATATTAATTGGTAATCCTTCAGTTAATGAAATAAATGAGCTTATCAAAATCAAATAAATACTCAGTTATATCAAGTCAGAATTTCTGCTTTTTAAAAAATATTCACCAAAATTGTTATCTCATAAGGAGAAATTGCACAATTTCTTCCTCCTTTGTTTCAGCTTGGGTTAGGTATATTCCTCTGTTCTTAGCCCACTTTTTGTATTCATATGATTTGTATTGATCGGCAGTGTTCAAGATGAAAATGGAAAGATGAAAGCTGATAAACTAAGTTGATGTGGAGGTCTTTCCAGGCAACAAGAATAGCATACTCAAAAGTGCAAAGCAACAAAGTCACTGTATGTAGTTAGGAAATGGTCAGTAGTTTAGTTTGGCTAGAGTGCTAGTTATATATAGAAAAGTAATGACAGCTGTGACTGGAAGGGCCAGATTATGGAGCCAGATCTTAAAGTGTCTAATATGCTGTGCTAATAGAGAGTTTGATATTCCTTGTTAGTGAGTTATTAAGTTAAAAGGTTTTAAGCTAGAGAATTACAAGAGACACATAGATGGGATGAATTAGAAGAGAAAACTAACATCAGTTTGATGTTTTCCCATCCCTTAATTTTAAGCTTAGTTAATAAGATTTTAATTTTACATTTGACTTTGCTTCTTTTAGCAGATTTGGTGAAGGATTAAATAGAAATGTATCCATTTACATTACATAAAAGGATTTTTTATTAAGCAAAAATCTTAGAATAATGCTAGAAAGAAGAGGACAATATTTTCTTTTGCTAAATAACTTGGATAATGTGCCATGTTTAAATATCTAAATAATTTAAGTTGGACTTAGGTTTGTTTCTTTAAGTGGATAATTTCAGTCTTCCAGTTTTCAGGGGAAAAAAATAGGTTAAATACAGAATTTTACCTATTTAAATAACTATATCTTCCAAGTTATTTTCTACAATTTTGTTTACCAGTAACCAAAAAAAAAAAATGCATAGGACAAATATAATTATTACATTGCAAGTACATATTGACAATATCAGCTAGTTATGCTTAATTTGTTAGCTTGATTTTTATAGACCCAAACCTATATTTGTAACTGATAGGTATTTATAAGAACATAATCTTAAACATCATAACAAGCTAAATAAAAGTTTTTTGGAAAAAACTAATTATGTTAAATATGACATTATTTCATGATGAGCCAAAGAGCACTCAACAAGTATGAGAACCATTAATATCCTCCAGTTTATCTGAATCCCTGATAATGATACAACTGCCTATACATTAGTAAGTTCCTCTGCTTACTAATTCCATGATAGGAAATTTGGTTGGTAGTGAAAATGAAATTAACTGTTATTTTTAAAGTTTTTTTGGCAAGTGGGTAAATGATAGGATAACTGAGATCTGTTTTTAATTTTTTCAATTCAGTTCAGTCACTCAGTCATATCCGACTCTTTGCAACCCCATGGATTGCAGCATGCCAGGCCTTCCTGTCTAACACCAAATCCTGGAGTTTACTCAAACTCATGTCCATTGAGTCGGTGATGCTATCCAACCATCTCATCCTCTGTCATCCCCTTCTCCTCCCGCTTTCAATCTTTCCCGGCATCAGGGTCTTTTCCAATGAGTCAGGTCTTCACATTAGGTAGCCAAAGTATTGGAGTTTCAGCATAGATCAGTCCTTCCAATGAATATTCAGGACTGATTTCCTTTAAGATGGACAGGTTGGATCTCCTTGCAGTCCAAGGGACTCTGAAGTGACTTCTCCAACACCACAGTTCAAAAGCATGAATTCTTCGGTGCGCTTCTTTCTTTATAGTCCAACTCTCACATCCATACATTGGAAAAACCTTAGCTTTGACTAGATGGATCTTTGTTGGCAAAGTAATGTCTTTGCTTTTTAGTATGCTGTCTACGTTGGTCATAACTTTTCTTCCAAGGAACAAGTGTTTTTTTATTTCATAGCTGCAGTCACCATCTGCAGTGATTTTGGAACCCCCCAAAATAAAGTTTATCACTGTTTCCATTGTTTCCTCATCTATTTGCCATGAAATGATGGGACCAAATGCCATGATCTTAGTTTTCTGAATGTTGAGTTTTAAGCGAACTTTTTCACTCTCTTCTTTCACTTTCATCAACAGGCTCTTAGTTCTTCTTCGCTTTCTGCCATAAGGGTGGTGTCATCTGCATGTCTGAGGTTATTGATATTTCTCCTGGCAATCTTGATTCCAGCTTGTGCTTCATCTAGCCTGGCATTTCATATGATGTCTTCTGCATATAAGTTAAGTAAGCAGAGTGACAGTATACAGCCTTGTCGTACTCCTTCCCTGATTTGGAACAAGTCTGTTGTTTCATGTCCAGTTCTAATTGTTGCTTCCTGACCTACATACAGATTTCTAAGCAGGCAGGTCAGGTGGTCTGGTATTCCCATCTCTCTAAGAATTTGCCACAGTTTGTTGTGATCCACACAAACAAAGGCTTTGGCGTAGTCAGTAAGCAGAAGCAAATGTTTTTCTGGAACTCTCTTGCTTTTTCGATAATCCAACAGTTAGTTGTTGGCAGTTTGATCTCTGGTTCCCCTGCCTTTTCAAAATCCAGCTTGAACATCTGGAAGTTCATGGTTCACGTACTGTTGAAGCCTGGCTTGGAGAAGTTTGAGCATTACTTTGTTAGCTTGTGAGATGAGTGCAATTGTGCGACAGTTTGAACGTTATTTGGCATTGCCTTTCTTTAGGATTGGAATGAAAACTGACCTTTTCCAGTCCTGTGGCCACTGCTGAGTTTTCCAAATTTGCCACCATGTTGAGAGCAGCACTTAATAGAATCATCTTTCAGGATCTGAAATAGCTCAGCTGGAATTCCATCACCTCCACTAGCTTTGTTTGTAATGATGCTTCCTAAGACCCACTTGACTTTGCATTTCAAGATATCTGGCTCTAGGTGAGTGATCACACTATCTTGATTATCTGGGTCATGAAGATCTTTTTTGTATAGTTCTTCTGTGTTTTCTTGCCACTTCTTCTTAATATCTTCTACTTCTGATAGGTCCATACCATTTTTGTCCTTTATTGAGCCCATCTTTGCATGAAATGTTCCCTTGATATCTAATTTTCTTGAAGAGATCTCTAGTCTTTCCCATTCTGTTGTTTTCCTGTATTTCTTTGCGTTTATCACTGAGGAACGCTTTCTTATTTCTCCTTGCTATTCTTTGGAACACTGCATTCAGATGGATATATGTTTCCTTTTCTCCTTTGCCTTTAGCTTCTCTTCTTTTCTCAGCTATTTGGAAGGCCTCCTCAGACAACCATTTTGCCTTTTTGCTCTTCTTTTTCTTGGGGATGGTCTTAATCCCTGTCTCCTGTACAACGTCACAAACCTCCATCCATAGTTCTTCAGGCACTCTGTCTACCATATTAATCCCTTGAATCTATTTGTCACTTTCACTGTATGATTTTAAGGCATTTGATTTAGGTCATACCTGAATGGTCTAGTGGTTTTCCCTACTTTCTTCAGTTTAAGTCTCAATGTGGCAATCAGGAGTTCGTGATCTGAGCTACAGTCGGCTCACAGTCTTGTTTTTGCTGACTGTATAGAGTTTCTCCATCTCTGGCTGCAAAGAATATAATCAGTCTGATTTTGATACTGACCATCTGGTGATGTCCATGTGTAGAGTCTTCTCTTGTGTTGTTGGAAGAGGGTGTTTGCTGTGACCAGTGCATTCTCTTGACAAAACTCTGTTAGCCTTTGACCTGCTTCATTTTGTACTCCAAGGCCAAATTTGCCTATTACTCCAGGTAATTGTTGGCTTCCCACTTTTGCATTCCAGTCCCCTATAATGAAAAGGACATCTTTTTTGGGTGTTAGTTCTAGAAGATCTTGTAGGTCTTCATAGAGCCGTTCAACTTCAGCTTCTTCAGCGTTACTGGTCGGGACATAGACTTGGATTACTGTGATACTGAATGGTTCGCCTTGGTAATGAACAGAAATCGTTCTGTCATTTTTGAGATTGCATCCAACTACTGCATTTCGGACTCTCTTGTTGACTATAATGGCTACTCCATTTCTTCTAAGGGATTCTTGCCCACAGTAATAGATATAATGGTCATCTGAGTTAAATTCACCCATTCCAGTCCATTTTAGTTCGCCAGTTCCTAAAATATTGATGTTCACTCTTGCCATCTCCTTTTTGACCACTTCCAATTTGCCTTGATTCACGGACCTAACATTTCAGGTTCCTATGCAGTATTGCTCTTTAACATCATCAGGCTTTACTTCCATCACCAGTCACATTCACAGCTGGGTGTTGTTTTTGCCTTGGCTCTGTCTCTCCATTCTTTCTGGAGTTATTTCTCCACTGATCTCCAGTAGCATATTGGGCACCTACTGACCTGGGGAGTTCATCTTTCAGTGAACTCTCTTTTTCCCTTTTCATACTGTTCATGGGGTTCTCAAGGCAAGAATACTGAAATGGTTTGCCATTCCCTTCTCCAGTGGACCACGTTTTGTCAGAACTCACCACCATTACCTGTCTGTCTTCGGTGACCCTACGTGATTTGGCTCTTAGTTTCATTGAGTTAGACAAGGCTGTGGTCCATGTGATCAGATTCGTTAGTTTTCTGTGTTTGTGGTTTTCAGTCTGCCTTCCCTCTGATGGAGAAGGATAAGAGGCTATGGAAGCTTCCTGATGGGAAAGACTGACTGAGGGGGAAACTGGTCTTGTTCTGATGGGTGGGGCCAGGCTCAGTAAATCTTTAATTCAATTTTCTGTTGATGGGTTGGGCTGTGTGCCCTCAAAGTTTTTCACCTGGGGCCAAACTATGGTGGTGGAGAAGGCAATGGCACCCCACTCCAGTACTCTTGCCTGGAAAATCCCATGGATGGAGGAGCCTGGTAGGCTGCAGTCCATGGGGTCGCTAAGAGTCGGACACGACTGAGCAACTTCACTTTCACTTTTCACTTTCATGCATTGGAGAGGGAAGTGGCAACCCACTCCAGTACTCTCGTGTGGAAAATTCCATGGATGGAGGAGCCTGGTGGGCTACAGTCCATGAGGTCGCAGAGTGGACTCCTGAGCGACTTCACTTTTCTTCAAACTATGTGGAGGTAATGAAGATAATGATGACATCCTTCAAAATGTCCCATGCACGCAATGCTGCACTCAGTACCCCCAGCTCTGCAGCAGACCACCACCGAATTAGCATGTAAATCCTTTTTTACAAATAGTTAACATTTATCCCTTCTTTCTATATGCTGATAATAATACTTTGCTAAGCATTCTGTGTGCTCCTTGAAGAGGACTGGAAACAAATGGAAAATTGTCAAAAAATAAAAATACAAAATCACCTATCCCATCAGATATCACTTGTTAGTCTTCTTTATCTCATCTGTATATGTATGGATCGTTTACTCACAAAAAGTTCAATATAGAATTTGAATTTAGCATATGTAGTTTATGTATTTTGCCATATATTCTGCTTATCACTTACTAGATTTGATTTTATGTGTTATTTGATTGTTATGTATTTGTATTGTTACATGTCAGATTACAGATAGCAACTGTAGGACCCTTTCCTTTAGTGATGGTTTTGTTTTGCTTTGTTTTGTTTGACTCTGTAGTTTTTTCTTCTAAGGTTATTTTTTCATCATGTGGATTAGCCATCTTGTGCTTTGAAAGGCTACCAACAAAAAAAATGCAAACTTCTTTTCACTAAAAATTAGCATAATTTATTAAGAAATAGGTTGAAGCCATCAGTGATGGCATGATGAATTTGTGAAATTTATAATATATATTAAAACTTTTTAAATGTTTTCAGTCACACAAATTCTAATATTTTCATTACTGTATAGCTATTCTTTTAAACAATACATGTGATTAATTTGCCAGTTTACAATAGGGATTAGCAGCAACATGTCCTGGCTGCATTATGCCAGTACTTCCACTCTGTTTGATAGGCTTTATCTATGTTAAATTATTAATCCTCACAACTCTTGAAGTAATTAATGACTTATATAACCTATTTTACAAATGAAGAAATGAGATACAGGAAAATTAGTTTACCCAAACTAATTAGTGGCAGAACCTGGATTTGAATCTGTTTAGCTCCAAAGCCCAGGTGCTTAATCACAGTGCTTCCTGTTTATGATCTAGAGCTATAGAGATTGAGAGAAAGAAGCCTTTCTACCTGAAAGAGAAACTGGAGAGAATAGGATCATTAGAGATGTCAGGGTGGAGGGAGCATTTAGATACTTGTGGTGGTGAGATTGACAGTATGTGTTTGCAGTATAAATTATTAAAAACTACGCTCTTGAGAAGCCTGTATGCAGGTCAGGAAGCAACAGTTAGAACTGGACATGGAACAACAGACTAGTTCCAAATAGGAAAAGGAGTATGTCAAGGCTGTATATTGTCACTCTGCTTATTTAACTTATATGCAGAGTACATCATGAGAAACGCTGGGCTGGAGGAAGCACAAGCTGGAATCAAGTTTGCCGGGAGAAATATCAATCACCTCAGATATGCAGATAACACCACCCTTATGGCAGAAAGTGAAGAAGAACTAAAGAGCCTCTTGATGAAAGTGAAAGAGGAGAGTGAAAGAGTTGACTTAAAGCTCAACATTCAGAAAACTAAGATCATGGCATATGGTCCCATCACTTCATGGCAAATAGATGGGGAAACAGTGGAAACAGTGGCTGACTTTATTTTCCTGGGCTCCAAAATCACTGCAGATGGTGACTGCAGCCAGGAAATTAAAAGACACTTACTCCTTGGAAGGAAAGTTATGACCAACCTAGACAGCATATTAAAAAGCAGAGACATTACTTTGTCAAGAAGGGTTCTTCTACTCAAGGCTATGAATGGTTTTTCCAGTGGTCATGTATGGATGTGAGAGTTGGACTTATAAAGAAAGCTGCACACTGAAGAATTGATGCTTTTGAACTGTGGTTTTGGAGAAGATTCTTGGTGTTGGAGAAGAGTCCCTTGGACTGTAGGGAGATCCAACCAGTTCATCCTAAAGGAGGTCAGTCCTGGGTGTTCATTGGATGGACTGATGTTGAAGCTGAAACTCCAATACTTTGGCCACCTGATGCAGAGAACTGATTCATTGGAAAAGACCCTGATGCTGGAAAAGACTGAGGGCAAGAGGAGAAGGGGACGACAGAGGATGAGATGGTTAGATGGCATCACCTACTTGACCAACATGGGTTTGGTTGGATTCCGGGAGTTGGTGATGGAGAGGGAGGCCTGGCGTGCTACGGTTCATGGTGTCGCAAAGAGTCGGACATGACTGAGCGACTGAACTGAATGATGCATGAACTGATGCATATGAAGTGTAACTACTGTGATAATCTAAAGGAAATAGTGTAACTGATATACACTGACTTTGCTTAGCAATTCAGTAGTGTTTGTTTTGTCAATAGTTTATTAATTTAAAAAATAATGTATACATCTTGGTGGCAAAAAATTAAATGGTAGGAGAAGTATTACAGTAAAAATGTCTCCTCTTTATTTGCCTGGTCCCCTACTCAAATAGGTTAATACTCTCACTAGTTTCCTATATTCATTTGGATGTCTCGGTTTTGTTTTTTTTTCTGTTTGTGAAGTTTTACCATTTTTTTCTTTTTTTCTTATTGGAGTATAAATTGATTTACAATATTCATTTCAGGTGTACAACATACTGATTGAAAATTTTTGTACATTATACTCCATTTAAAGGTATAAAATATAAGCTATATCTCCTATGTTGTACAATATATCCTTGTAGCTTATTATTTTATGCCTAGTAGTTTGCATCTATTTAATCCCCTACCCCTATGATTGTCTCTCCCTACTTCCCTGTCTCCACTGGTAAATAATAGTTTGTTTTCTATATCTGTAAGTCTGCTTTTGCTAGTTTTATTTATTTGTTTTATTGTTTAGATTCCACATATAAGTGATATCACACAGTATTTGTCTTTCTCTGTGTGACTTATTTCACAAAGCATAATACCCTTCAGGTCCATCTGTGTTGTTGCAAATCGTGAAATTTATTCTTTTTTATGGCTCAGTAGTATTCCATTGTGTATATTTTATACACATACACACAAACCATATCTTTTTTAATCCACTCCTCTGTTGATGGACACTTAGGTTGCTGTCATACTTTGGCAATTGTAAGTAATGCTACTGTGAACATTGGGGTACATGTATCTTTTTGAATCAGTGTTTTCATTTTCTTTGAATGTATATCCAGGAGTGGAATTGCTGAATCATGCGGTTGTTCTGTTTTTAGTCTTTGAGGACTGTCTGTACTTCGGCCAGTTGACATTCCCACCAGCAGTAGGTAAGGGCTCCCTTTTCCCAGTATGCTTGCCAGTATTTGTTATTTATGGTCTTTTTGATAATAGCCATTCTGACAGGTGTCAGATGATATCTCATGGTGATTTTGATTTCCATTTCTCTGATGATTAGCAGTGTTGAACATCTTTTCATGTGCCTGTTGGTCATCTGTATGTGTTATCTGGAAAAATGTCTTATCAGGGCTTCCACCCATTTTTAAATTAGTATTGGTGTTTTGATACTGAGCTGTATGAGCTGTTTGTATATTTTGGAGAGTAATCTCTTGTTATTCGCATTGTTTGCAAATATTTTTTCCCAGTGTAGGTTGTCTTTTCACTTTATTGGTGGTTTTCTTTGTTGTGCAAAAGCTTTCGGTTTAGTAAGACCTCATTTTTAAATTTTTGCTTTTGTTTCCTTTGCTTTAGAAAAGGAAATATCACTACAGGAAAGGAAATATTTAAAAAACATTACTATGAATTATATCAGAGAGTGCTCTTCCTATGTTTTCTTCTGGTAGTTTTATGGTTTTCCATCTTATGTTTAGTTTTTTAGTCCATTTTGAGTTTACTTTTGTATATAGTATAGGAAAATAATCTAATTTCATTATTTTACTCCATTTGTTGAAGAGACTCCCTTTCTGCATTAAATATTCTTGCCTCGTTTGTAACAGATTAATTAACCATAGTTGGGAGGGGGGTTGTATTCTATTCTGTTGCATTGGTCTGTGTGTCTGCTTTTGTGCTAGTATTGTACTGTTTTCATTATTGTAGCTTTGTAGTAAAGCCAAGGAACCTGATACCTCCATCTGTCTTCTTTTTTCTCAAGATAGCTCTGTCTCTTCAGTGTCTTTTGTGTTTCCATAAAAGTTTTCAAATTCTTTGTTCTAGTTCTGTGAAAAATACTATTGGTATTTTGATAGGGATTGCATTGACTGTATTTTCTTGGGTAGAATAGTTATTTTAACAATACTAATTCTTCCATTCTGAAGAATTCTTCCATCTGAAGATACTGAACATGGAGTATCTTTCCATCTGTTTATTTTCAGTTTCTTTCATTAGTCTTATAATGTACACTGTACCAAGTACAGATCTTTTATTTCCTTAGATTTATTCCTAGATATTTTCCCTAGATATGTTGTTCTTTTTGGTTTGATGGTAAATGGGATTTTTTAAAATTTCTCTTTCTGAGAGTTAATTGTTTGTGTATGGAAACTCAACAGATTCCTGTATATTAATTTTGTATTCTGCAACTTTACTGAATTCATTGATGAGCTTTAGTAGTTTTTTGTGGTGTCTTTACAATTTTCTATGTATGATATCATGTCATATGTTAACAGTGACAGTTTTACTTCTTCCTTTCCAATTTTGATTTATTTTCTTTTTATTTTCTGGTTGCTGTGATAAGGATTTCCAATACTATGTTGAATAAAAGTTAGCCATTCCAAATTTTAGCATATTCAAAACTGAACTTTAGGGACTTCTCTGGTGATCCAGTAGCTAAGAATCTGTGCTCCCAGTGCGGGGGTCCAGGAAACTAGATCCTGCATGCAGAAAGTAAAAAGGATCCTGAATGCCATGGTGAAGATCAAAGATCCCGAGTGCCACAGCTGAGACCGGGCACAGCCAAATAAATAAAATATTGAAATTTAAAAAAAAAAACACACCACTTAGCTTTAAGTTTGTTTTTTTCTTTTCTAAGCCTATCCTTGCCTTCTGAACAAATGATTCCACTATCTGTAAAGTTGCTCTGACCAAAAAACTAGCTTTTTTCATTGATTCTTCCTTTTCACTTATTTCTCATTTTAAGTATATCAGCAATTTCTGAGTTTTCTTCCTCTGAAGTATATTTAAATCTTGCACATTTCTCTTCACTGTCTCCCCTTAAGTACAAACTTTATTATTTCTTGACTAGAATACTGCTATAGTTTGCCGATTTGTTTTTCCTGCTTCTGCTTTTTTCTCTTAGAGTCCATTTTCTACCCAGCAGTCAGGGTAAACTTCAAAAAAAAAAATGTACATTGAGATGTCAGTACCTTGCATCAAGCACTTCATTGGCACTTAGGCTATAGTTAGGAGTTTAGCTTACTCTTCTTTATATACCTGCTAAGCCATTTCTCACCTCGGGGCCTTTATTCTTGCTCTTTCTTTTATGTAGAACACTCTTATCCCCAAAGTTTTCTTTGGTTTTTTGATTTGCCTTTTTTGTTTGTCTGTTTTGATCATGGCTGGCGGCTCCTTGTCATTTCCTCGGAGAAATCATTCTTGACTGTCTTTCACAGAACTTACAGTATCTTATAGTATCTTATAGTTAAGACTTATGTGTATGTATTTGTTTACTCACTTTTTTTTTTTTTTTTTTGGTTTACTCACTTTTTGTGTCTCTTCTTACTAGCATGTAAGCTCAGCAAGGAGGAATTTTGCCTATAAGTTTTGATGCCTACACCTAACTCAGTATCTGTGAGAACTTAGTGTTGAAAAAAGGAATAAATGAGTCTGGTCAAGGAGTGAGGTTGAAGTTGAGCTTTATTTTTTACCTCACATCCAGCTAATTGTCACAGCATCATTTTTTTTCCATTGCTTTGATATACTTTTTTGTAATATTAATATATTAAAGTATTTGGATATACTTTTGAACTCTTCACTATACTCTTGGTATGTTTAACTCTTCATCTTCTGGCATTAAAATTCTTTATTACTGTGACTTTTAAAATCCATTTTAATATCTGATCAGTTGAGTCCTCTGTCAAATGATTTTTTCTTAGTTTTCCAGAAATGAAATTTTTATGTTCTTATTTTTATATAAGGTACTTTTTATATTTTTTTATAATATTGTGGAATCAACATTTGAACAACTAATTTTTTGGTCACTTGGCATAAGAAATAAGTGAGAGGTGAAGAGATTAGCTAAGATGACAGAGTAGAAAGACCCCAAGCTCACCTCATCTCACAAGCACACCAAAATCATAACTATTTGCAGAATAGCCTTCAATGAAAAAGACCAGGACCTCCCAGAAAAGATCTTCTGTAACTAAAGACATAAAGAAGGAACCACAATGAGATGGAGTTGAATGATTATTGTCAAAGATATAGAAGTCTCCAAGGAAGGAGAGATTTGGCTTGGGTTTTGAAGAAACAAGCTCACCAGATGGTGAGGGGAAGAAAGAAGAGAGAAACTGGTGCAGAGGTGCAATACCAAGCAGCATATCTGAATGGAAAAATGCAAGAGAGCATAAGTACCTGAAAGACAAAGACCACTGTCTTCTGAATCCCCAGCTCCCAAGACAGAGCCTGGGACCCAGCAGTGCTCACTAAATGTTTGTGGAGTAAATGAGAGGCAGTACAGCTGGACAGAGTCCTGTAACACATGCTAAACCTTGCAAAACCCAGAGGGCAAGGTAAAACAACTGAAGATTTTTTAAATCAGAAGAAAAATATAATTCAGAAATTAAAATTTTAATTATTTGTTTTTAGTTATGTGACCCAGTGGAGGTGTTAGCTAACCCTCTGGTAATCATTTTGCAAAATATTTGTGTATCAAATCATCTGGTAATCATTTTGCAAAATATATGTGTATCAAATCAACACATCATACTCCTTAAACTTACACAGTGGTTTATGTCAGTTATATCTCCATAAAGTAGGGGAAATAAAATGTTCATTTTTGAATTAAAAGTATATAAGAGAACAATAGGAATTACTAGTTTGTGGGGAGTAAGAATGACGTTCTTCCCATTCTTGAAATGAACAATAGAGAAGTTGGTAGCATTACTTATCTTCTATAAACACCATGATATCCACTTTCTACATCTTCCTAATTTCATTTAAGTCTTCAGCCCTTGTCAGGTCCCTGCATGTCTTTTTTATGATCTGTTATTTCAAGTAGGTAGAGGCAAGACTCACTCTAGCTTTTCCAGTTTTCTTCTTTGTGTCTTTGTCACATCTGAAAGTATTCTGAATTTACAGTATCCCACTTTAAATCCTCATCAATACTTGGCAGATATTTAGAGGCGTTAGCCAAGAAAAGGAAGCCAGAGTATCTGCCTGCCCACTTGGCAGACTTGTCACAGATTCAGTGTTTTCTAGGGAAAAATAGCATAACCAGTCTCTGTTAACCAGACCTAGGGAGCCCTCTGTTCTGCCTGTACTGAGAACTCCTGACTGCTTCTGTGTGATAAGGAATAGCTGTAAAGTTAGTAAAATGTTCAACAGGGCAACCCTAACTTACGGAAAATGCATATCAGAGCTCTCAAGGTTGGTAAGGCACTTCTCAGTATCCTTCCTATGTAAATAAAAACTTGACATTTACCTTTGTGCCTTCCTTAAATTAGAAAGGGAAAAATCAAGAAATGGAAATTTATTCTAAGCAAAATGATTGGTTTTCAGTGGTGGTCTTTGGTGCTTCTTTGGGGGAGGGGTGTTATCGTCAAATTTTTTGATGCCCACTTCAGGTATCAGCAAAAATTCTGAGATTTTTTTAACTTACAAAGTTATTTCTAATTATTCCCTTATTAAACTTGCCCTCTTGAATTTTACTAATGAATGTCTTCTTGCTTAATCCTTGGCTTTTACTTAGTACTTTCTCCATCTCCCTGGAGGATTAAGTAGTTTAGATCACTTGATATTGAAACTTTTCTCTTTGTTGGTTATTGTGCTATATCTTGTCTTAAAAATAACTTATCTTTTGAATCTTCCTCTTCTTTTGCTATGTTATTCTTTATAATTATGGATGATCCCTAATGTTATGCTTCTAGATCATGTCTCCCTGTATTTGTTCCTCTGTGGAGAGATTGTTTTTTATGACTTTATCGCTAAGACTTCCACATCTTCAGCCTTTCCTTTTGTTTTAGTTTCCTATTTCTGTCCATAGAACTTTCAGAGCTGGTTGTGTAACTGTTATGTGAAAATGTTAAAAACTAAGTGTATTTCTAACCCAGGCTTCCCAGATTTCCTGTTTTTCTTTTCAACTCTCACTTTTTTTGCCCCCCCCCCCACCAGTGGTGTCACCATTGTTTCAACCTGATTAAATACAAACTGTCAGCGTGTCCTTGCTGAATCCCAGTTGCTCAGTAAATATTTTGAATGAATGAATTTGAATACTATGAATAAATATTTTTCTTCTTAATTAGTATTGCTTCTCCACTCTTGCCTGTCCATCTAAAACTATTCTTCCGTAAAGTCCTGTAAAGTCTTGACAGAAGAGTAGTTGGATGGTATAGAGAAGTTGAGTGAATAAAAAATGAAAAATTATCATTTGAATTACATAAGTAGGAGATCATTTGGGAAGAGGGATTTCAGTGGAGTAGGTGTAGGCAAATGATAGTTTGAAGTGTGAAAAGTGAAACGGACCAGGAGTTTAGATGTGGTACTTCTTGAGGGGAATGGTTTGTATTTAATAAAAACTTGGACATGTTTATATGCTAAAGGCAACTGGCAGGGACAGGCTGAAAATGCAGGAAATAATGAAATACAAATTCTGAAAACCTACTGCTGGATTAGTTTTTGATAAACACTTTTTTCACTGCAACTTAAAATTCAGATAAATTTTGTTTGAATTCAGATAAGTTGATTTTTTGAGAAACAGAAAGTTAATGGAACTCTTTCTTTAAAACTACCATTTTCTGTGTGAAATAGTAGTAAGCAAAGTCAGCTACTATGTGATAATGGATAGTGAGGTGAAGCTTTTGAATAATGGTGACATTTGAAGTTGCTGTTATGGATAACCAAAGAGGGAGTTGCTTCCTTCAAAGAAGTCATCTTAGGTGAGTCCAGTGTAGGTTACAGTTAGACAGTAGACTACAAAGTGGTGATTTTTTTTTTCTACTGTCCTTAGTAGTGAAGGTATAGGAGTGAAGGACCTTTCAGCTGAGATGCAAGAGAGAGATAGAGTGCCTGAGACAGAAAGATATATTGGTCAAGGGAGGTGAGATAAAAGAAGAGGTGAGTCATGGGACCTCTCTGGCAGTCCAGAAGTTAAGACTCTGCACCTCCACTGCAAGGGGTACAGGTTCTATCACCGGGGAGCTAAGATCCCATATGCCGCAATGTGCAGCTGAAACAAAAACATGAAAAAGAGAGGTTTAGTCATATATGATGGATCAGTGGACCTCATCTATGTGAGGCTGAACTATGTTAGAGTAAATAGAGCAAATAAAGAACTCAAACAAGGAACTGGAGGGTTGGATAAAGAGAAGTTAAAAATGCACAGGGAATAGGAGTAACAATTGGGAGAATAGAAAGTAAAGAAGATCAATTAGGAAACAGATTTTACAGTCTGTGATAAATGTGTGTGTGGATGAAGATTTCTTTGTTCTGAAAACTGAGGTATCAGATACATTAAATATACCCTAGATGAGAGAAGTCTCCAAATTTTTATGGTCTGGCTCCTCAAGCAGAAAGTTTCCAAGTTTCCAATATGTACCCCAATTGTATGCATATTTATTTATAAATTATGTATGGATTCTTCTGTACGGTTGTGCTGTATATATTGTAAAACATTATATAACATTAAACTACATAATTGAAGTAAGATTAAGCATATTTTATTTTTTAAAAAAATATCAATATGAAGTTATTTTTTCTAGGATGTTTTGATATTTTTGTTAGTTTTTAATCCTTGGCTCTAGGGCTATTTGAAAGGTTTGTTTTAAGTTGGGGTTCTTTTGGTACTTGATTTCAAAGACTGTTGTAGTTCGGAATGGATAGCCTATCCCTTCTCCAGGGGATCTTCTCGACCCAGGAATTGAACCAGGGTCTCCTGCATTGCAGGCAGATTCTTTACCAACTGAGTTATCAAGGAAGCTCATTTCAGAGTTCATAAAGATAGACAAATACAGATGGAAAAAGTGCATGACAGGCTGGGCTAACTGCATAATGATGCTTATCTATCAAACATGCAAAAGGTTTTGTTCAAATCCACCAAAAAAGTTCTACCTTCCCTAATTTCAGTCAGTTGCTCTTGAAAACCAGTACTAAACTGTTGTGCTGGTTAGTCTTCATTCAGTTCAGTTCAGTCGCTCAGTCATGTCCGACTCTTTGCGACACCATGAACCGTAGCACGCCAGGCCTCCCTCTCCATCACCAACTCCCGGAATCCAACCAAACCCATGTTGGTCAAGTAGGTGATGCCATCTAACCATCTCATCCTCTGTCGCCCCCTTCTCCTCTTGCCCTCAGTCTTTTCCAGCATCAGGGTCTTTTCCAATGAATCAGTTCTCTGCATCAGGTGGCCAAAGTATTGGAGTTTCAGCTTCAACATCAGTCCATCCAATGAACACCCAGGACTGACCTCCTTTAGGATGAACTGGTTGGATCTCCCTACAGTCCAAGGGACTCTTCTCCAACACCAAGAGTCTTCTCCAAAACCACAGTTCAAAAGCATCAATTCTTCAGTGTGCAGCTTTCTTTATAAGTCCAACTCTCACATCCATACATGACCACTGGAAAAACCATTCATAGCCTTGAGTAGAAGAACCCTTCTTGACAAAGTAATGTCTCTGCTTTTTAATATGCTGTCTAGGTTGGTCATAACTTTCCTTCCAAGGAGTAAGTGTCTTTTAATTTCCTGGCTGCAGTCACCATCTGCAGTGATTTTGGAGCCCAGGAAAATAAAGTCAGCCACTGTTTCCACTGTTTCCCCATCTATTTGCCATGAAGTGATGGGACCATATGCCATGATCTTAGTTTTCTGAATGTTGAGCTTTAAGTCAACTCTTTCACTCTCCTCTTTCACTTTCATCAAGAGGCTCTTTAGTTCTTCTTCACTTTCTGCCATAAGGGTGGTGTTATCTGCATATCTGAGGTGATTGATATTTCTCCCGGCAAACTTGATTCCAGCTTGTGCTTCCTCCAGCCCAGCGTTTCTCATGATGTACTCTGCATATAAGTTAAATAAGCAGAGTGACAATATACAGCCTTGACATACTCCTTTTCCTATTTGGAACTAGTCTGTTGTTCCATGTCCAGTTCTAACTGTTGCTTCCTGATCTGCGTACATTCAGTTCAGTTCAGTTCAGTTCAGTCGCTCAGTCGTGTCCGACTCTGCAACCCCGTGAATCGCAGCAGGCCAGGCCTGCCTGTCCATCACCAACTCCCGAGTCTACTCAAACCCATGTCCATCGAGTCAGTGATGCCATCCAATCATCTTATCCTCTGTTGCCCCCTTCTCCTCCTGCCCCCAATCCCTCCCAGCATCAGGGTCTTTTCCAATGAGTCAGCTCTTTGCGTGAGGTGGCCAAAGTACTGGAGTTTCAGCTTCAGCATCAGTCCTTCCAATGAACACCCAGGACTGATCTCCTTTAGGATGGACTGGTTGGATCTCCTTGCAGTCCAAGGGACTCTCAAGAGTCTTCTCCAACACCATAGTTAGCCACCTTCAGATCTATCCTCTACCCTTGTGCATTATGCTGTGTGTCCTGGGAGGCTGATCTCTAAGGACTCCTTCAGTTTGTCTGCCTTGTTCTCTGACTTCTAATTGGATTCAGTGAATTGGAGGCACTGACAGAGATAGGAATATTTATTCTAACAGCTTCTTTTTCCCTGTGTTGCAGGTTGTCAGTAACTCTGCATCATCATGCGTGGCTCTCCTACAATGGCAGCTTCTTGGTTCCAGTAACTACTCCCTCCCCTCCCCTATTGAGTCTAGAGTGATCAAATGCTCTCTGGCTGGTCCACAAGAGCTTCTCCATCCCTTCCTAGTTTCCATTAAGCTTAGTTGCACATTTGTAAATAGATTCTTCATTAAACATCACCTCCTTTTGAGTATTTGCTCTTCCTTGTCCGAACCCTGAGGGCTGTATTGCATTTAAAATTTTTTAAGTAAATGGGTTTAAAAGAGGTTGGAATTCTTCATATAGAATATTTTAAAGCAGATTAGATCATTCTGTTTCCAACTTTTAAGTATACAAAATTTTATAGGTGTCACTTTTACATTGTTTTAGTAACCTAAAGTCATGTAATAGTGGAAATGTTTCCAAATATCTGTATTTAGTAGAGGGTCAGTGTTAGTCCATATGTTAACATTAAGTAAAACTCAGCTCATTTCCATCTTAATGTTTACTTTAGTCATTTTAAACAAAATTGCACCTCTGAATTCTGAAATTTGGAATCATCAACAGCACAGAAAAGACCTTTCATGCTTTGTGAGTGGGAAAAAAAGGATAACTATAAAAGTCAATGAATCAACTATAATTGTTGCTTAGCTTTTACTTACAGTTAGCAATCTGTTATTTTCAAACTACTGCCAGACTGATTTCATAGAATAATTTTCCTAGTAGGAAGGAAAAAGCTTCAATTTTAGAAAAGGGGAGTTATTTTTTGTATAACTTGAAGGTTGATTAACTATCTGACAGTTCCTATTTGGAAGTGAGACTTATTTTCATCTTATTTTATTGCCTTTTATTCTCTGATGAATGAAAATGAAAACTACTAGTTAGCAAGAGATGTTTAATAAGGATTCTTTTACTGTGAATAACAGAAAAGACGACTGGAATTTTTCAACTTTATGTGTGTAAATTTAAAATATAGTTTGGCTTGTATCCTTTCTTTTTTTTTTTTTTTTTGGCTTGTATCCTTTCAAATACTATGTATATTTAGTATTTGAGGCTCTGAAGGCAATGGCCATTAACAAAATAAAGTCCTTATCCTCCTGGAGCTTTCATTGTGGTGAGGAGATGGATAATTACCAAGTAAATAGATAATTATATCATGTAGTATATGATGAGTAACATGAAGAAAAAGAAACTGGAGTAAGGGAATAGAGAATGACAGGGAATCTGTTACTGGTTGTGGTAACAGACAAGAAAGCCCTCTCAGATATGGTGACATTTTAATAGAGATTTGAGTAAAGTGATAATGCCTAGCCATACAAATATCTATGGGGAAAGTGCCTTATAGGAGAGAGATCAAGTGCAAAGCGAATGTTGGTGTGACTGAGAATCATAAGGAGACATTTGTGACCAGAACACAAAAAGCTAAAGGCAGAATTGTAGAAGATAAGGTCTGCAGAGGTAAATGAGAGCCATATCACACTAGCTCTTGTAGACCATTGAAACTTAGCATTGTATTTTAAGTATAACTGGAAGGCTTTAGAGGAGACAGAGCAGGGCATTGACTTAATTACCTTTTTAAAAGGATTACTTGGTTTGTTGCCTAAAGGATAGACTGTAGAGAAATCTGAGTAGAAGCCAGGAGACTGTCACAGAGAGACTGCAATAATCTAGGTAAGAGTTTGAACATGTACACAAACACCCACTACTGGATGCCATATGTTTGTTTACATATGCATATACTTGTATATAATTCCTTATGTTTTGTCCAGAAACAACTTTTTTACATTCAGCAGTGTAATAAGGACATCTTTTATAGTGAGTACATAGAGATTTACCTATTGCTTTTAATAGATGATGATATTGTGTGGTGTGATGTGCGTGTTCAGTCATGTCTGACTTTTTGCGACCCCATGGACTGTAGTCTGCCAGGCTCCTCTGTCCATGAAATTTTCCAGGCAAGAATACTGGAGTGGGTTGCTGTTTCCTTCTTCAGTGTGTGATGTTTGTGACTTTATTTGATCTCTTATACTGAAAGACATTTGTTTCCATGTTGTTCTTTTTGAATAATAAACGTAATTGTATGTGTGTATTATTGCTCACAGTCATGGATATATGTCTGTAGGCTAAATTCCTAGAAGCATGATTGGTCTAAGGATATGTGCACATTAAATCTTAATGATTATTACCAAAGTGACTTCCGAGAAGGCTGTGACAGTTTTACATACACACTCAAGTTGGATAAGAATTTTTTCCTTAGACTCTTTTATCTTTACGTATTGATACAAGGCAAACAGTTTTCTTTGTATTTGAATTTGAATGATAACTACCAAAGCTTATAAATTCTTATTTCTGATGAGTATAAAGGATATTAATTTCTCTTTGTTCTGAGAAAATAATGTTTAAAAAAGTAGTTTGAAACTTCATCTTCTGTACTTAAATGACTGAAGTTAAAGGGTAAAATTTAGTTTCTGACTTGTTTACATAACAGTTTAAGCATATGACTTAATGTTTCCCTTATCTCTTCTTCGCCCCCGTGCTCCATGCCTGTGACTTCTGACATGTCTTCATGTTTTAGTGTAATATTGTCCATTAATGTTCTCTTCCATTAGTATTGACGAGGAGATAAATAAAATCACAGAGCTAGTCAGTCTGCCAGTGTGAACACACTACTAAAATGAACCCACATATACCCATTCAGTATCTGTTATTGCCAGTTTATTTTCCTTGGGCCCACATTTCTTACTGCTAGCCCAATTAACTATTATACAGATGTATGCTGTTGTGCTTAAAAGATCACAGCCTGAAATAGTATGGATAGATTAGCTCAAGTTCTTTAGCAACACTGGAAAACCAGTTTAAAAGTTTATGCCCTGCCAAAAGCTGAATTAATTAAAATGTTATTTCCTCATAGTAAAGAAAACACGTAACAATGCCACAGTTCAGTAGAGCCTTGCAATCATCCTATTCATGGGACCTAGATGGCCTGAGAGTAAGACTGTTATAAAGTTATTCTAACTTAGAGTAATAAACCACTGTGGATATAGTCCAAGATGTATAGGAGTTTATTTCATGCCATAAAATCTTGTTTTGGTGATCCTTTAGCTTATTTGTATTAAAGAAAGCTGTGCCTGTAGGACAGTAGGGAAATACAACTGCAGGATCGACTTCTATTCTAAATTTATATTCATTCCTTTCCAGCATAATGAATGCTTGCTTTTAAGACTGATTTGATTTTACCATTGTAGAAACAGCCTGTACAAAGCTTTCAGAGGCTCTGGCATGTTTTGCAAAGGTACAACAGCAGTTATTTTCCCTAATGCTTTTCACAGTTAGCTCATAAATTCAGAAGTCAGTTTTTGGTCTAGGCTTAAAAATTTGTAAGATTAATTTAGTGTTTCTCTAGTGTAAATAAATAGTTTTTATTCAATTATGGGTAATCAAACTGCTGAGAAACTTTTTCATCATTATCTTTAAGCATTAGGTTAGTTTGCATTACTAAATATGGGGTAAGGGAGATATTTATGGTGAGGTTGAAGAAGAACTCTAGATTAAGTTCTTTATATAGTTTAGTCCGAAAGTTTCTAAATTTACAATTATATATCATAATGCTTACCACTTAATATTTATATATTATAATGCTTCATTTGTTTATAATTTCTTCAATATGTTTATGTATCATAAATTTTCTCTCCCAAAATATTTTTTTATTATTATATACTTTCCCATACTGATAATAAGTAGTATGAAATCTATAAAGAGATGTAAAGATGTGCTACATTTAATTTTACAAATTTTTTAATTAAAGAAATCTTTAATTCTTGATTTACTGCTTCAGTTTTATATTTTTTAATGTAGGGAAGACACTATCACTTAGACTGATTTTATGACATGAGTAAGGAAAATTAGAAATTATGTAGCAAGGATAAAAATCTGAAACATAGCTAAGCACGGTTTAACTAAGTTTTATGTAGTTAGCAAAAAGGATTCTTCTTAAGATGCTGGTTGAGGGGGTTTATTGCTTACCCAGAAGATTTGACCTGTGAATGACTTATTCTTCTCCAAGGCACTTGAGAGAAAAGACAACGATAGCAGTTACATCTAGAGGCTATTATGGATTGGAGGATGAGAAGGGAACTGCATGTACTTCAACAAGGCGTCGGTCAACACCACGAAGTTTGGCAGGCTTGACAAGTGGAGTTTTTGAATCTGTAATGGTTCAAGTTTTGAGACAGGAAGAACAGCTGAGAGCAAAAGAAGAAAAAAGGTAAATGTTAAAAAAAACACACAAAAAAACAGTTAAGTTTCATGTTGTTTAAATTTTCAAGAACTACATTTCAGAGAGTAGCTGTGTAACTTTTGTGTGCCCATATCAAATTCCTGGGCCCTAAATATGAGTTAATACTGAAATACCAAAATGGAACTTGTTTCAAAGTACAGTTTTAAATATTAAACCAAATTATTTTAAAGCTATACAAAAATAATTGTCATGAAAGATTTCAGGTTGCTTTCTATACTTCTGGAAGTAGTCTCAATTGAATTATAAATTTTAAAGGAGAAGAATTTTGAATAGATTTGTAGAACTTTAGAATAGAAGCGCAGACCTCTAACATTTAAAATTAGGAGAATCTCTGGAGATAATGTAGTTCAAAGTGACATATAAGTTCACTTATGCCAGTTCCTTCACTGGTATTAATTTCCTGGATAACTATGCTTATTCTGAGCTCATCAGGAAAGAATGTTGTGCTCAATTAGTATTAACTTTTAGGGTCGGGGGTACAGAGATTGATGACCTATCTATAAGGTTTTTTTAAATAGCAAGAGAGTGGGGACCAGAGAGGTAAGTGATTACTCAGAAAAGACTGATAATTTTTATATTAAATCATATCTCAAACTATATTAAGAGCAATTGCTGATGTAATAGAGAACTACTAATGCTAGTCAAAGTCAATTTATATTATATTGTTACTCCTCTTGTAATAATAAATTTAGCTTGCTTTGTAAGATTAAAATTCAACCTGAGGCTTTCGGTACCACCATACTTTTTAATAATAGTCGTTAGTTGAGAACCCACAGTGTTCTCAGAAAAAAAAAAAAACACCCACTTCTTTTCCTTGTATAGAGACTCATAAAACTACTCCTGCTGTAGAAAAGGGGGTTGTATGGAAGGGACTAAAGATTAATCTGATAATAGTATGTAATAGATTAGTGTAGAGAGAAATTGAAGAAAAGGAAGGCTTATAGGAAGAAGGCTGTAGGAGTCTAGTGCTCCACTGCTGATGACCAGAAATAAGAAGAAGGTCAGATTGTTCTGGAAACAATCAGCAAGACTTAGTACCTTCCTTGATATAGGGGGAACATAGGAAGGGACAAAGAGGAGTCTGGAGATAGTTGTAATAGTAGCAATAAGAAGAAAATAAGAAAGAATAGTTAACGTTTACTGTGCAGGACTATTTGCCAGGTTCAGCTCTAAGTACCTCATATGTATTCAGTATTTGTCCTGAGGTAGATAGACGAGTAACTTGCCTAAAGACAGGCAGTTTTTGAATGGTAAATTTAAGATTTGAATCAGAGCATTGTGGTTATAGAGTTTGTACTCCTGAGAAGTATACTGTCCCTGTGCCCTAAAAATGATGGAACCATCAAAGAAAATAAAAGAACTTGAGTCCACGGTGTGGAGACAGATCCGTGAACTACAGTCTTTAATAAGTTGTTTGAAGTGATGAGGGAAACATTTAAGCAAGTAAGTAGGAGTGGCTAGTAAGAATCTGGAAATATGAGAATCCTTTTCTTTCTCCAGTTATATATATATATATATATGTGTGTGTGTGTGTGTGTGTACTGTGCTTAACATCAAATAAACATGGGTGAATTAAGACATGGGGAAAAAACCCTTCTTTAAATGTCTAGTAACAATGATAATTTAATATGAATTAAGCTTGCTCTTTGGGTAAAGCATGAACCTTTTCTAACTAGGGATATTTTAAGCATGGAACAAAGAATAAAATCAAAGGCCTTGATACCCACTACTCAGCAGTTTTTAAAACAGTTTTAAGTTTTGTTCTTTATTATTCATGAGTTACTTTTGCATCTTTGCTAAAAATCAGTTTGTGAGTTTTTCTGGACTTTCTGTTCTTTTCCATCTATAGGTCCGTCCTTAGGTTATGTTGACTTGATGACTGTGGCTTTATAATAAACTTTGAAATTTGGTAGTGTGAATATTCCAACTTTGTGTTTTGTTTTTTGTTTTTTTTTTCCCCCTAAAATTTTTAGGCTATACTGGGATCTTTGCATTTCTGTATAGTTTTAGAATTATACTGCAAATCCTACCGAAAAAAAAACCTGAGGGAATTTTGATTGAGATTGCATGGAAGTTTTGCTAATCTTTTTTTAATGTAGTGTCTAATCCAGGGAACTTTTTTATTTCAGAGTTTGTATTTTTTCAGCTCCAGAAGTTAACATTTGTTTTTTTCAATATCTTCATTTCTTATTATGTTCCTTTTAATGTCCTTTTCTGCTAGCTCCATCATCTTTGTTTTTGCTAAGCCAATTGACCAATTTTTCTCCTTGTTATAAGTAACATTTTTCTGCTTCTTGACATGTCCAATAATTTTTTATTAGAAATTGTATGTTGTGAATGTTACCTTGTTGAGTATTTAGATTTGTATTTACCTTCTTAAAAGAGGACTGAGCTTTGTTCTTCCAGGGAGTTAAGTTCCTTGTGGATCAGTTTGATGATCCTTTCATCTCTGGGTTTTAAGCTCTTACAGGGTGGGTCTAGAATAACCTTCATTCCAGTTCAGCACTGCTACTAACTAAAAAGCCTCTTGTTGAAAGTGAAAGAGGAGAGTGAAAGAGTTGGCTTAAAGCTTAACATTCAGAAAACTAAGATCATGGCATCTGGTCCCATCACCTCATGGGAAATAGATGGGGAGACAGTGGAAACAGTGTCAGACTTCATTTTTTGGGGCTCCAAAATCACTGTGGATGGTGACTGCAGCCATGAAATTAAAAGACGCTTACTCCTTAGAAGGAAAGTTATGACCAACCTAGATAGCATATTAAAAAGCAGAGACATTACTTTGCCAACAAAGGTCCATCTGGTCAAGGCTATGGTTTTTCCAGTGGTCATGTATGGATATGAGAGTTGGACTGTGAAGAAAGCTGAGTGCCGAAAAATTGATGCTTTTGAATTGTGGTGTTGGAGAAGACTGTTGAGAGTCCCTTGGACTGCAAGGAGATCCAACCAGTCCATCCTGAAGGAGATCAGTCCTGGGTGTTCATTGGAAGGACTGATGCTGAAGCTGAAACTCCAGTACTTTGGCCACCTCACGCGAAGAGTTGACTCATTGGAAAAGACCCTGATGCTGGGAGGGATTGGGGGCAGGAGGAGAAGGGGACGATAGAGGATGAGATGGCTGGATGGCATCACCGACTCGATGGGCATGAGTTTGAGTAAACTCTGGGAGTTGGTGATGGACAGGGAGGCCTGGCGTGCTGCGATTCATGGGGTTGCAAAGAGTTGGACACAACTGAGCGACTGAACTGAACTGAACTAAGATCTAATGAGGTTTCCTGGTGGCTCAGCAGTAAAGAATCCTCCTTCTATTAAGGAGATACTGGAGACAAAGGTTTGGTTCCTGGGTCTGAAAGATCCCATGGAGGAGGAAATGGCAATCCATTCCATTATTATTTCTGGAAAAATCCCATGGACAGAGGAGCCTGGCAGGCTACAGTCCATAGGGTTGCAAAGAGTTGGACTCGACTGAGCGACTAAGCACATACTAAGATCTGACCTCTCTGGAGTCTCCACCAAATGCCCCCAAGTGATGACAGAACTCCGCACTTCCTCTGGTCTCCTTACTGTGTCTATGAACTCCTTGATCTTACAATTTTCTAATCATTCTTGTCCTACTTTGTACCCTTGTATAGATTTCTGAAGCTCTTTTCTGCACAACTTCCTTGTTTTTAGAATTATCTTCACAACTTCTAGGTGCCTTACTCCCCTAATGCTGATTTTCATCTCCCACTCAACTCCACTGGACTATTTGGTTTTCTGCTGTCTCTGCTCATGGTCTGGAAATTAATTGCTTTTAGTTAGGACATCAGTCAGTTGTAGGGATCACCTCATTTGTTTCATTTCTTGGGGATCACAGTCTTGGACTGTTTGATAATCAGTGTCTGAAAACATTTGTTTCATGCATTTTATTCAATTTGTAATTGTTTACAAAGTGAGGGTAAGATTGGTTCAGTTACTGCATCATGACCAGGAAAAGGAGGTATTTTCTGGGCATTTTCTATGTATATATTAATAGATAATATAGCATTGTTTTGTATGTCTTTAACCTTTATATAAATGGCAGTCTTCTGTTTTCACTCAGCATTATGTGTCTTGAGATTTAGCTGTGTTGAATTATTTCATTGTATTTTATTTCCAGTGGTAGTGTATAATATTCCATTATTTGACTGTATTACAGTTTATCCATTTACCTGATACGATACACATTCTGGATTAATTCTAGAGTTGCATTATTATAGAATGCTACAGTAAGCATTCATGTATGTGTCTTCTTTAAGGATGAGGATATGGATAGATAGATGTGTGGCTGTATATCCATTCTACTTTGTTTTTAATTTTGTTTTTCTTCTTTATGTTTTGACTCACTCAACCTATTTTCCCAACTTTCCCCATTCTCTTCTGGCAACTACCAATCTGTTCTCTCTCTCTCCCTCTCTTTTTTTTTTAGACTCTACATATAAGAGAGATCATACAGTTTTATCATTCACTGTCTGACTTTTTTTTCACTTAGCGAATGTCCTCAAAATCCATCCATGCTGTCAGAAGTGGCAATATTTCCTTCTGTTTTGTAGCTATTTAGTATTCCATTGTGTATGAATACCACAATTTCTTTATCCATTCATCTATTGATGGATACTTAGGTTGTTTTTATATCTTGGCTGTTCTGTATACTGCTGCAGTAAATATGGGAATATATATATCTTTTCAAGTAAGTGTTTTCATTTTCTTCAGATAGCTCAGAGGTGGAATTGCTGGATTATATTGTAGTTTTACTTTTAATTTTTTGGAGAACTTCCATAATGTTTTTCATAGTGGTTGCACCAGTTTATATTACCATCAACAGTGCTCAAAGGTTCCTTTGTCTCCACATCCTAACCAATGATTTGTTATTTTTTGTCTTTTTGATAATGGTCATTCTGACAGGTACGAGGTGATATCTCATTGTGGTTTTCATTTGCATTTCCCTGATGATTAGTGATGTTGAGCTTTCTCTTGTACCTGTAGATCCTCTGTGTCTTTGGAAAAATGTACATTCTGATTTGTCCATTTTTTAATCAAATTGTTTGTTTTCTGCTATTGGATTGTATAAATTTTTTTATATATTTTGGATTTTAGCCTCTTACCAGATACATGATTTGCAGATATTTTCTCCCATTAATAGCTTGCCTTTTCATTTTGTTGATGGCTTCCTTTGCTGTAGAGAGCTTTTTAGTATGATGTAGTCAAACTTAGTTACTTTTTTATTTTCTTGCTTTTGCTTTTGTTGTCAAATCCAAAAATCTTTACCAAGACCTATGTCAAGGAGCTTACTGACTGTCTTTTTCTTCCAGGAGTTTTATAGTATAAGATCTTACATTCAAGTCTTTAATCCATTTGAGTTCATTTTTGTGTATGTTAAAATATAGTGGTCAAATTTCATTCTTTTACATATAGCTGTCCAGTTTCCCCAACACCATTTATTGAAGGGATTGTGATTTCCACACTGTATGTTATTGTCTCCTTTATCATAAAGTAGTTGATACATATACATGGGTTTATTTCTGGGCTGTCTGTCCTTTTCCATTGATCTGTGAGTCTGTCTTTGTGCCAGTAACCAACTGTCTTGATTACTATAGCTTTGTAACATCACTTGAAGTCAGGGAGCATGATGCACCCAGCTTTGTGTGGTCTTTCACCTTCTAGGTACTTCACTCTTTTTCATTCAATTCTATATTCATTCTGCTTTTAATCTTATGGTCATGGCAAGTTCTTGAGTGCTTTAAAGAGTGTTGCTACACTAATAACTACAGTAATATGTTCTTAAAGTTGTTGTAAGGAAGTTATATTGATAAAGTAGTTACCATCATATTGGCTTTATATAAAGCATTTAATTAATTATGATAATAAAGTGTCTTATTATGTATATTTAAAGAGTAAATTTAATATACCTATTTTCCTTCCCAAGAACACATGGAATATTTAAACTTTTAACTCTAGACACTCCCCCTCGGTCTTAAGTGCATCATTGTTCAATATTTTAGTTCTTTCTGGTTCTTAACTGCCCAACTGTTGCCACAGCTCTAGTTTTTTTCTAAGATTCTCTCCTTTCTCATGTTATACTTTCTTCATAAGTGATTTCATTCATTACCATACCACCTATATATAGAAGACTTATATGTCTCTTGCCCAAACTTCTCTAAGTTTGAAGCCTAGTTGCATACTTAATATAGTCTCTGGATGTAAAATCTGTTGGTGATGATATCAGTGTATCTCATCTCTCAGGAAATAGGTGGCACATTCAAAATGGGATAATTCAAGAGGGTTTATTTCCAAAGAAGTTGGACTATAGCTGGACGTTAAGACGTGAAGCTGAGATACATTTGTTAGGTTACTCCTTTCTGCCCATGGATGCTGTCAGTAAGCATCATTGACGTCTCCCCACTCCACTGCTGTCATGTCTAAGTCAGAGTCTCCCAAAGAGCCCAAACAGCTGTGGCAGCTCTTCATCGGAGGACTGAGCTTTGAAACAACCACTGAGGGTCTGAGAAGCCATTTTGAGCAATGGAAAACGCTCTCGGACTGTGTGGTAATGAGGGATCCAAACATCAGGCACTCCAGAGGCTTCAGGTGTATCACATATGCCTGTGAAGGAGGTGGATGCAGCCATGAGTGTGAGGTCACACAAGGTGGATGGAAGAGTTGTGGAAGCAAAGAGGGCCATCTCAAGAGAAGATTCTCAAATACCTGGTGCCCTCTTAACTGTAAAAAAAAGTTATTGTTGATGGCCTTAACAACACTGAAGAATATTACCTGCGAGATAATTTTGAACAGTATGGGAAAATTGAAGTGATTGAAATCGTGACTGGCTGAGGCAGTGGCAAAAGAGAGGCTTTGCTTTTGTAACCTTTGATGACCATAACTCCATAGGCAAGATTGTCATTCAGAAATACCACACTGTGAATGGCCACAACTGTGAAGTAAGAAAAGCTCTAACTAAGTAAGAGATAGCTAGTGCTTCATCCACCAAAGAGGTCCAAGTGGTTCTGGAAACTTCAGTGGGGTCATGGAGATGGTTTTGGTGGGAACAACAACTTTGGTCGTGGAGGAAACTTTAGTGGTTGAGGTGGCTTTGGTGGCAGCCATGGTGGTAGATATCATGGCTGTGAGAATGGCTATAATGGATTTGGTAATGATGGAAGCAATTTTGGAGATGGTGGAAGCTACAATGATTTTGGCAGTTAGAGCAATCAGTCTTCAAATTTTGGACCCACGAAAGGTGGAAACTTGGGAGGCAGAAATTCTGTCCCCTAAGGCAGTAGAGACCAATGCTTCAAACCATGAAACCAAGGTCGCTTTGGTGGTTTCAGTAGTAGCAGTGGCTGTGGCAGTGATGGAATGTTTTAATTACTAGCAGGAAACAAAACTTAGCAGGAGAGGAGAGCCAGAGAAGTGACAGGGAAACTACAGCTTACAACAGATTTGTGAACTCAATCAAGCACAGTGTTAGCAGGCCCTAGCTGCTACAAAGAAGACATGTTTTAGACAATACAACTTGAGGACTGTACTTGTGATTAATTGTATAACAGGTAATTTTAATTTCTGTTCTGTGGAAAGCATTCCAACAAAGTATTTTAATGTAGTTTTTTTTTTTTTTTTTTTGCACCCATGCTGTTGATTGCTAAATGTAATAGTCTGATCATGACTCTGAATAAATGTGTCTTAAAAAAAAAAAGACATAAGGCTGTTAGTAAACAAGGGGGATTAGTTACTGGTATGCCAGAGAGGAGTACAGAGAAGAGACTATTGAGTTGATACCTTCTTGTTGAAGGACACAGCTCCCCCCACAAAACTTTTAAGTTCTTTTATAAAAGTTTTATTCTGCTTACATGAACTTAATATACACGTTCTTAACAGTTATGCTTACACTATTCATGAAAATTTAACAGGACATTAAACAGAGCTAGTCATCATCTCAAGTTATTTCCCTGTTATTGTTTGTATAGCACATGCGTGTTAGGCAAATACCAAAAACTTCACAAAGAGGTGGCCAAGCGAATAAATACTTTACCCTACTTTCCTATCTTGCCAAGACTCTCTTGACTAAACCTAAGGGAAGCTAGTGGATGAGGTTGCCTACTGATACAGATAAAACTATACAGTAGAGAGTAGATCTGGAGGCAAACAAAAGATATTTGCCATAGATCTCTTCTTCAAAATTATTACATCAAAAATTAATTATGAAAGCCTAATGCTTACTCCTAAAACTTGATCTCACTGTGGTGCTCCCTGTCTTTGTGAATGGCACCACCATCTGTTAGATTTTTTAAATTAGAAATCTGAGATTCATACAGGACATCTTCCTTTCCCTTATACACAAATCAAAATTCACTCCCAAATATTGATGTTTTATTTCCTAAATCTCTCTTTAATCTGCTTCCCTCTATCTTCTCTGTCTCCATTCAGTTCCTTAATCTCTCACCTAGATGACTATAATCTTCTCTGTTAGTGAAGCTGTGTCCATGCTTACCCTCATTCTATTCTGTTTTTCACCTTAAAGGTAGAATTTTGTTGTTGTTGTTCAGTAGGTAAGTCGTATCCAACTCTTTGTGACCCCATAGACTGCAGCATGCCTGGCTTCCCTGTCCTTCACTGTCTCCAGAATTTGCTCAGATTCGTGTCTAAAAAGTAGAATGAACTTTTCCCAGTGCAGATTTGATCATGCCACTTCCCTGTTCCCATTACTTTTTAGCTCCTCAAAACAAAGCCAGGTACACACAAGAACTTTAATGGCATAATATAGTTTATAAGACCCTGCTTTCAGCTTTTGACCTCATCCTGTCTCTCTAACCCCATTTTACACCCCTTACCCTACATTCTTGCTACCCTTGCCACGCTGGCCTCCCTTTTCTCTCTTATGTACCAAGAGATTGTTAACTTTATGTGCATCCAAATTTAGAATTTACATAAAAACATGTGAAATGTATCAGGAATAGTTAGACCTTTTATTTTAACCTTTGTTTTCTAAATTTTCTAACATAAGCATGATTTTCTTTTATAATTGAAAATGCAGTAAGTATTAAAATATATAAAGTGCGACCTAATTAGTGGGATAAGCAGTTTTTTTTGTTTTTGTTATTTTTTTTAACGTCTTTTGGGCTTTTCCCAAGATTTTTTGGTGGGGAAAAAAAGGAAGGAAAATATGATATGTCTTCAGAAGGAAAATATGACATTTCATCAGCAGCATGTAATGTGGTACATGGGAGTGCTAAGCAAAGCTTCCCTCCCTATGTACAATTATTCTACCAGCTATCATGATTTTATCAATCTGTCAATTCTCTCAGTCTAATTATCCTGTCAAGAGTTAGTCAGAGACTAGCTGAGAATATGGCTACTGAAAAATTTGGTCTGAAAGGGACTTTGAAAACATCATAAAGAAAGGTCAGATTGAAAGACAGGGAATGTTGCAGAGATCATATGGTTACTGTAGTTGTGCTTAAAACCTGAGTATAGCTTTGTCTTTGTTGTTTTTTGATTAAAACTTCTGGTATAAGAAGTGGGAAAATTATCTCCTCCTGTTCATTAGCTTTAAACAACTTTTTATTTGATACAGTGGAAATTCAAGTTGGCAGCAAGCTGAATAATTCTAGTCCATATTATGGTAATATGGCAATACTTCAGTTAACTGACAGGTATCTAATCATTTTTAGGTGATCATCTGGGCAGACACAGACCTAAAAGTAAACTATTTTTAAAAATCTTTTAAGTCCAACAGTTAGGTCTCTGATTTGTGATCTATTTCAGTTAAAGGAAGGGAGTTCTTACTTTGTATTTTATTTTTATACAGTAGGTAGTTTCCCTTGCTTGTACAGTATAGGCCATAAAAACCATGGTTTCTTAGATCAGATTACAAAAATCCTGACATTCCTATACTATTATCTTTATTTACCTAGATGTATTGGAAACAATGCAAAGGAGATGGCAGATGATACATATTTAACAGAGAGAAATAAACATTGAATAAGGGTTGGTGATGGACAGGAAAGGCTGGTGTGCTGCAGTACATGGGGTCGCAAAGAGTTGGACATGACTGACTGACTGAACTGAACTGAGTGAAGGGTTGGTAGTCTGGCCTTCTCCAGGTAAATGCTGTTAGGGTAGCAGCCAGTCTTGGAGCTGATTAGTGTAGAGAGGCACTGTTGATTTAGAAGACAGGAGCACTATTAAGTCAAAGTTCTAAGAAAATGGGATGAAAGGGCTGATGAATGTGTAGTTGCTGGAATAGTCTTTAAGCTACTCATGATCACTGCATTTTGTTAATAATGGTGATGTTGAATCATTAAGGGAAGGTTAAACTATATTTTGTGTTCCTTGTTTATTAAGCCGGAATGTATGTAATACATTTTAGATAACTGTTTTTAAAAAATAAAATTGTTAAAATTGAAAGCTAGCTTTCCTCAAGTAAATTTCAGTTAATCCGAAATATGACAATATTAGGTAGCAGTTTCAATCAAATACCTATGTTAAAAATATTGGACCACTGCACCGTTCTTTTCTTTGCAAAACGGTTTGGATTACAAGAAGTAGTGTGCATGTTTTTAAGTTGTATAAACTTATTGGTATTTTATTGATCTGGAAATTGCTGAAGTTAAAAGTAAAAATGTTTTCCACATTTTTGTGAATTAGAAATTATGACTTACATTTATTTTCAAATTCATAATAACCTAAAGTAACAATGACTTAATGAAGTAAACATTTGTCATTTGTGACCACCCCGCATTTTTGAACAGTTGCCCTACATTTTGGTAATTTCCCATGTTATAAGCCCTAACATAACAAAGCAGTTCAGCTCAGTTCAGTCACTCGGTCCTCTCCGACTCTGCGACCCTATGGACTGCAGCACACCAGGCTTCCCTGTTTGTCACCAACTCCAAGAGCTTGCTCAGACTCATGTCCATCGAGTTGGTGGTGTCATCCAAACATCTCATCCTCTGTCATCCCCTTCTCCTGCCTTCCTGACTTTGCAAAGCAGTTGCCAGGAAATCTGTATTCTCATACCCCCTCACAACTTAAGGTAAAAAGGTCCATGACCAGTCATACTCTTCTCACTTGAAATTGCTTGGGACCAACATGAGGTGGCAGTCTTAGGCAGGGAAGTTTATCTTTTGACAAAGGTGGTGGTGGGAGCTTCTAGTTGTTCTAGGTTCCTAGTATCAGAAGTGCCAAATAATAGTGGCAGTCTAATTTTTCCTGGAGAAGTTGTCAAAGTGTAGTTGCAGTTCATATCTGTTTAAGTTTGGTTCGTAACAACAACAAACCCTTAACAGAGCTTAATTCCTTTTCTACTTAGCTGGAAGAGATTCTTGTTTGTAGCTAAGTAAAAAGCTTGACTAAACAATATCAATGATTGCTTTTCCTAAAATATAATATTTTATATTAAAATGTAAATGACTGTCTTGCTTTCCTTTTTCATTCAACCAGCTTAAACATTGTGTTATAATGGTTTTTCAGTTAATGGGTTATTTTGCATTGCAGTTCCTGTACATGTTTCTTACTAGATTGTCAAGTGTGTGGCCCATACTTTCACCTCTTTGTATTCTTATACATGATAGGCATTAGATAAAATTTATGAAACTACTAAAATTAGGATACTTTAAAACATTGTAAAGCTATTTACTCATGAATGATGTTCCTGCCAAGTTATATATGACCAAAATAACCTTAGGCACAGCTTCTATTAGTATTTTACATAGTAACGGATCAATGTTC
This sequence comes from Odocoileus virginianus, assembly GCF_023699985.2. Lineage (NCBI taxonomy): Eukaryota > Metazoa > Chordata > Mammalia > Artiodactyla > Cervidae > Odocoileus > Odocoileus virginianus. The sequence continues at coordinate 22,787,832 of NC_069691.1, read as the reverse complement.
TCTAAGCCAGTAAGGAACAATCAAGAACTTGTCCAGGAAAAAAAAAATTTTGTTCATTTTGTAGTGTTTACCTTTACTAACAGTTTTATTGAGAAATGATTGATATATATCACTGTTTAAGTTTAAGATATAGAGCATGCTGGTTTGATTTACATAAATGATTACCACAGTAGGTTTAATTATATCAATCGTCTCATATGGATGTAATCAAAAGATGAAAATTCTCCTTGTGATGAGAACTATTAGGATCTACTCTCTTTAACTTTCCTTTTGCCCATTAGTGAATGTGGCTATTATAAGTATCCTCAGGCATCACCCAAATACTGAAGGCTTAATTTTTTGAGCTAACATTTTAGAAGCATGTAGCACTGTATCTGATTTTAGTAGAACACCTCAGAACAATATTTTAAATTGAGAATAACTTTGAAAGCTGTTTTTTTAAATCTGTCCTTGTGAGCACACTGTGGTTTGCTTCAGCATTTTTTAATATAGTGTTTTTTTTTAATGTTTTACATATATTTTAAGTGTTTAATTTTTTTTTCATTGGCAGATTATAGATATTGACTCTAGAGGTCTTTGGCAAGCTCCCATTGCATTTGTACCACACTGCTGAGGACAGGATGGAGACTCACAATTCTGATTCTAAAGGATTATTCTGCATTACGCTGGCCTGTACCAGACCAGACTTTCTCTTCCTCCTGCCTCTTCAGTACTGATGGTTTGAATTTAGAATCCATCATTGTTTCCTAAAAGGTTTATAGGGAACATGAGCATGAGTAGCAGCCCTTGAATAACTTCAGGCAATGTCCATATTTGGCTGCATCATAACACAACTATGTCACGGCCTTTCCAGGTACCTGATCCTGCAGAATGCATGAATTATTGCCTAAATTTTCTTCTTCCCAGAGTAAGCCAGTTGGTGTTAACTTTAACCTACCAAGGGCAGACCTGTTTATATTGCTGATTCTTACACTAATACACTATGTAAGCCTAAGGAAATTATCTCATTGTCCTTCTATGTCCTTGATGTCCCCAATTGTAAGTTGAATAGTGTCTGAAATTGCCGTATCTCTAGCCTTTATTGGCCAAAGGTTGCTAACACTGTTTTAGGCAAAAACAAGTCCATAAAAGTGTTTTGGTCTGCTCCAGCTCCTCGTTTCATTTTCTTCCCTGAGCACTAGTTATTACTCTTTTCACCCGTACAGAAACAGGGCATCATTGATCGCGACATGGTTGACCAAAATCGGTTTCAGTGCCAAGTATACTAAATGCACTTTTTGATGGTTGATATTCAAACAGATACAATTTCCTATACCAAACCTTTAAACTCTTGAGTTAGATTTCATGAGAAATAAATCGAAAACCTTTTCTTTAGTTAACAGAACATTAAATAAATGATTACCCTTCTCAGTATATATTAAGTGTAGAGAAACTCAATTTCCTGTTAAGATACAAAATACACATAAATCTAACATGGTAAGAAATACAGTATCTATAAATATTTCTGGTTTTGGCTCTTTTATAGCTCCTGGCTAATATTCTTTAGCTTTTAAAAAGTTGATTTATGAATTTTTTTTTAATTTCATTGCCTGTATAGTTTAAAAATCACATAGTACTACTGAGGCTTTTAATGAAAGACAGCAACCCTTACTTCAGCTCATCTTCAAATTCATGACTCCGAAACATCTACCTTTAACTTTTTAGGTAATTTTTCTGTTAATTATTTCCATATTTCTTAATATATGCTTATGTTGCTATTAATAGTTCTTGATTTTTCAGCTTGGCGTTATCTGTTGACATCCATCTGTGGAAGTCAAGGTTTATTTCACTTACAAGTATTTCTACTTATTTGCAAGTTACATGCTCTCTTTCTGTTAATATGGATCTTTTCTGCCTCATTTGTCTTATGTATTATTGACTAATAATTCAGCTCTATCTCATTTTTTACCCCAGACTAGACATTATTCTTACTGTTTTTTGTAATAATGTTTATTTACCCACATGGTTCACAGTTGATTTGTTCTTCAGTCCTTCTTTCATCTTAGAACTTCTATGATCATCTTTTTCCTGAAGTACATACTGTAGAAGTATTTTCTCTGTATCTTTAAATTTGGATAGTTTCTATTACTGTCTTCAAGTTCACTAATCTTTTCTTCTGCTATGTCTAATTTACCATTAGTCCCATTCAGTATATTTTCATCTCAGACATTGTAGTTTTCATCTCTAAAAGTTTAAGTTGAATCTGTTTTATATCTTCCATGTCACTATTTAATTTTTCATGTCTCTACTTAACTTTTTGACTGTATGGATTACAGTTTCAGTTACTACTTTAATGACCTTATTTGCTAATCCTATCATTTGTTTCATTTATGGGTCTATTTTGATTGATTGATCATTTATCTCATTATGGATCATGTGTTTCTACCTTGTTGTATGCCTAGTACTTTTGGTTTGGATGCCAAACATTGTGAGTTTTATCTTGGAGGGTGCCAGATATTTTTATATTTCTATAGGTCTTCTAGAGCTTTTTTGTCTGAAATGCAGGTAATTATTTTGAAACAGTTTGGTCATTTTGGATCTTTTATGATTTGTTACTTGAGTTCAGTCTAGGGCTAATTGTTCTCTACTACCTGTGCAAGACTATGCAAAGACTAGCAAAGACTGTGCTGTCTAACATCCTTTGAATTTTGAATTTTTCCAGTGTGGCTTATGGGAATAAACACTTTATTTTCTAATCTTTTGGTTGTTTTTCCCTCAGCTAGTTTTGGGTTATTTCCTTGCATGCTAGTTTTGGGTTATTTCCGTGCATGCATACACTAGTCATTGCTCTGAAGTTGAGGAGGACTCTAAAATTTTGCTGTTCTCAGTTTATGCAGCTCTTTGCTCTTGAGTTTTATCTCTTGTAGACTCTGACTGCCTTGGTGTCTCTGGACTCTTGGCTTCTCATCTTGTGGAGTCTGTTAGACTCTTATCTGGGTTTCCCTTCCTGCATCATGGCCTGAAAATTCTCTGAAAGCAACAAACTGCAGTAGTTTTTGGTCTCACCTTCTGTTTCCCATCTCTCTGAGATCACTGTCCTTTGCTTGATACTTAAATTCTTACAAACCATTGTTTTATGTATTTTGTCAGGATTTTTTGTTTGAAAGTATCTTTATTTTTGTCTTAAATTTTTGAAAGATACTTTTGCTCTGAATGGAAATTTACACTGATAGTTATTTTTTAAGTACATTAAAGATATTCCATTGTCTTCTGGCTTCCATGATTTCTGTTGAATTAACTGTAAATCTTTTAAGTTCTTAGTTTCCATATTTACTCATTTTCCTCAGTTCTTTTTCATACTACCTTGTCATTTTAAAATAATCTCATCTTTACCCATGTTTTCAGTTTCTTTTCACCAGACCTATTTTCCACCTCCTAAATTTCCCATGCCTATGGTTTTTTAAGAAGTCATACTTTTTTTCCTGAGCCTCACAATAACTTCTTTCCTTTTATGTTTTGGGTGTTTTGTTTTGTTTTGTTTTTTAACTCGTTCCTTGTCACTGTATCTGTGTGGGGGTTCCTTAAGATCCAGTTACAAAGTGCATTGCCTTAGCGATTTGATTTGTTTCTGTTCAAGTCATGGGACTACATTTTGACATGAGACCACGTTAAACTTTTTTGAGCACCCAGGAAATGTGAATGTGGGCAATAAATCCACATTAGTCAGCTTACAGTTATAAATTCTTAGAAGAGAATTTGTTTTTTTCCGTCCACCAGTCCTATTGTGAAGACAGTTTTCCTTTCAGGCCTTTAGCTGGGGCCAGAAGAAGGGACTGTTATTGCTAATACACCTTTCTGCTAATTCTGTGAACTTTTGGAATCTCAGCTTCATACTGGGGAAGCCAAATTCTACCATCCCACCACCACCCCCATTCAATAAAAAACTGAAACTCCTCAAAACCATAAGCACTTATGAAAAAAAATTTTTTTGTTAAAATGTCTAATGTTTGTATATATAGATGTAATTAATATACTTAAACACCAACATTTTATGTTTCTCTGTTAACTTCTTTAATGAACCAGACTACTTGATCAGATAATTTGTTTTATCAGTAATAGCAAGGTAGTTATAGTGTGACCTCTCAGCCAGAAATATAAAAGTAGGCTTTTTCAATAAAATGAAAAGTCCTAATACTGCTAAAATAGTGTTTTTACTGTGTTTTAACAGATTATAATATGATAGTACAGAAAAATAGCCAATGTCAGACATTATACCTCAATTTTCATTCAGAGTTCATGAATTAGTCACATCTTTATATATCTGTTCTAGAGGAAGAGTTCACTATTGAAAATTCAGGAATAAGAGAAGTTATTACATTTTACCCCCTTTGTTGTCGTATACTAATGTCTCTCCTAAAACCTTATATGCTTCATTTTTTTTTAAATACAGATTTATTGTATCATACACCATAGAATTCACCTATTTAAATATAAAATCCTTTTTTTTTTTGTATATTCACAGAGTTGTACACCCCTCACTGCAGTCAGTTTTAGAACATTTCATCACCCAAGACAGAAAGACTGTTAAGATGATTCCCAGTTCCCATACCTTTTCAGTCCTAGGAAACCTCTAGTCTACTTTCTGTCTCTCTACATTTCTGGACATTTTATATAATTGGAATTATACAATATGTGATATTTTGTGGATGACTTCTTTCGCATAGTATTTTGTTTCAGAGTTCGTCCATATTGTAACATGTATCAGCACTGTATATTTTTTATTGCCAAATAATATTCCATTGTATGGATATGCCACTTCTTATTTATCCATTGGACAGTTGATGGACATTTGATGTTTCTACTCTTTGACCATTTTGAGTAATTCTACTATGATCATTCATGTACAGGTTTTTGATATTTTCATTTCTCTTGGACATGTACCAAGGAGAAGGATTCCTGGGTCACATATTTAACTTTCTAAGGAACTGTTAGACTGCTTTCTGTACCCTTTACAGTGTATGAAGTTTCCAGTTTCTCCACATTTCTCACCAATAATTGTTATTATCTCTCTTAGAATAATCATCTTAGTAGACATGAATTGGTATCCTGTTTTGGTTTTTGACTTACATTTCTTGAATGGATAATGATGTTGAGCATCTTTTTATTTGCTTATTATTCATTTGTATGTCTTCATTGGAGAAATTATCCTTTGTCCATTTTTAGTTGGGCTATTTTATCCTTTTTTATTGTTATATGTGTTCTTTCACTTTCTAGATACAGATCTCTTACTAGATACATGATTTTGAAAAAAATTTTCGCCCATTCTGTCGTCTTTTCACTTGATGATGTCCTTTAAAAGCACAAAAAGCTTTAGTTTTGATGATATCCACTTCATCATTTTTCCTTTTGTCACTGGGCTTTTGGTGCCATATCTAAAAACACATTGCCTAATGCAAAATCACAAGACTTTTAATTTATTTTTTTTATTTAAGAAAATTTAAAGCAGTGCCCATAAAGAAAAATTTTTGTTTGTTTTTACAGTTTCAACATGAGGAAATTTTATTTTATTTTATTTTTCTTTTTAAATGTATTTTTTATTGGAGGAGGAAACCTCTTTGAACTGAAAGGCAACTGACACACACACAAAAAAAGTAGAAACCAATAGTCACCTTAAATAACCTTCAGTGGCATTCAAATGTTTTGCAACCATTGCTTCTATCTAGTGTCAAAACGTTTTCATCACTATGGGAGCTCTCTGTACTATCTTTTTTTTTTCCCATTTATTTTTATTAGTTGGAGGCTAATTACTTTAGAATATTGTAATGGTTTTTGCCATACATTGACATGAATCAGCCATGGATTTACATGTATTCCCCATCCCGATCCCCCCTCCCACCTTCCACTCCACCCGATCCCTCTGGGTCTTCCCAGTGCACCAGCCCCGAGCACTTGTCTCATGCATCCAACCTGGGCTGGTGATCTGTTTCACCCTTGATAATATACATGTTTCTATGCTGTTCTCTTTAAACATCCCACCCTCGCCTTCTCCCACAGAGTCCAAAATTCTGTTCTGTACATCTGTGTCTCTTTTTCTGTTTTGCATACAGGATTATCGTTACCATCTTTCTAAATTCCATATATGTGTGTTAGTATACTGTATTGGTCTCTATCTTTCTGGCTTCACTCTGTATAATGGGCTCCAGTTTCATCCATCTCATTAGAACTGATTCAAATGAATTCTTTTTAATGGCTGAGGAAATTTTAATTTAATCAACATGAGGAAATTTTAAAGGGGAAAAAAACACTCATAGTCTCATTGACCTAGGAGTCATTTATGTTTGGAATATTGTCATTTCCTTATTTAGTATGTGCATATATTTATTATTGATATTGTTTGTTAAGTACTATGCTGTGTTCTGATTTTTTTTTGTTTATAGATGATATTCATAATTTTAATTTAAAGGCTATATAAACATAGCCAGCTTATTTCCCAGCTATGTAATACAACTTCTTTATAGTTTTTTTTCTTAAATAGAATCCAGTTAACACTAACAGATATGTAACTTTTGCTTCTATTGAATTATCTTCCTCATATAACTTTTTAGGAATGGAATTACAGGATTAAAGGATGTAAACATCTTTATAACTCTTATGTGATGTCATATTGCTTCTAGAAAACATTAAACTGTGCTTTTGTTTAGTAAACAGTTAAAAAATTTTTTCCATTTATTTTGAAGTTGATGGACATTGTGATTTGAATTTTACTTTGAGTGGCAATGTCAGTGATGATCCTCCATCCATAAAACTCAGTATCAAGTTGTATGTGTATTTCTTCATCTGAAAAAAAAAAGAAAGAAAAAATAGCAGTACATCTAAACTGGAAAGCCTTGTTGTCTGAAGATAAATATGACATACTTAAAATTCAGTATTTTATGGTATTCTCTATTTTAAATAGTAATAATGTAATTTGTTAAATTTTTTTAGGCTTCGGGAACAGGAAAGGAAAGAAGCAGAAGAAGCTAGTCAAAAGGAAATAGAAGAATGGGAAAGGAAACTTCTAGCTCAAGCAGCTCCAGCTTGCATGGAGACCATGTGGGAAATTCCGGCCATTGGGCATTTCCTTTGTTTAGCCCAGCAAATTTTAAATTTGCCAGAAATAGTCTTTTACGAATTGGAACGTTGTCTTCTGATGCCTCAATGTAATGCTTTTCTATCTAAAATAATGACTTCTCTATTAAGTCCTCCCCATCGCAGACCTACCTTACATCGAAGACCTACTTTGCCTTATAAGACCTGGGAAGCAGCACTGAGGCAGAAAGTGCAGCAGTGGTACACGGCTGTAGGGCAGACAGAAAATCCTGACAACTGTGCCGAAAAACTTGGGTTGTGTCCTCAGTTTTTTAAAGTTCTTGGAGAAGTTAATCCATTGGAAGAAAAACATTTTCATGAACTACCTTTCTACCAAAAAGTGTGGCTACTTAAGGGTCTTTGTGACTTTGTGTATGAAACACAAAAGGAAGTTCAAGATGCTGTACTTGGGCAGCCTATTCATGAATGCAGGGAAGTTATTCTTGGTTATGATTATTTGGAGAATGCTTATGTACATTTTCCACAGTTTTGTGGTGCAGATGTACGGATTTACAAACAAAGACCTTTTCAGGCCCCAGAATTTCCAATTCCACCCATTAAAATACAAAGAGTACCTCGAATTAAACTGGAGAAATTGAAGTGTGACTATGTTAGTGCAAGTAATGGAGAGCATAGGTGTAGTAGAGAAGGCCTGCCCTCTGCCTTCAGAAAAGAGCAGGAAATTAATTTTGATCCAACCTGCTGCCCTGCTAAAATGAACTTAGATAATCATGACATCTCTGTTGAAACGGAAGTGAAATCTAACTGTGAAATTAGAATTCGCAGGTCCTGTGAAATGAATATAACTGATTGTTGTAAAGAAAATTTAGAGAAACCAGGAAGTCCAGGAGAGGTTACTAGCTTTGGAGAGCCTCTCAGTCCAGGTGAAATAAGGTTTATAGAAAATCAGGAAAAATATGGTGAAGCTTCCAGAGTAAAGCCTGAACCCAGTCCATTAAAAGAAAATGCTCTGAAATCTTGCCAGATACATGTAAATGGAAGCCACAGTGATCATCCAGACATTAACTGCCACAAAGTTGTAAGGGATATTCTATTAGAACAGTCACTGCAGAGCCACAAGAAACTCAAACTAACTAAAATGAGGGCAAAAAAGAAGAAAAAGAAAAAAAAGAAATTGAAAGATATTTTGAATGAAAACTTACAGAGAAAGCGCGAAAATCTTCATTCCCTTGCATTCAAGTCTTACAAACCTGAGATCCAGAATAAGTTACTGATCATCAAAAAGAAAGCAAAACACAAGAAGCACAAATCTGGTAAGCTGACACAGATGGGCAACGATTACATTTTAGCATACTTCAAGTAGTTCTTTCAATTAGGCATCATGGAAGGCTCCGATTGATGAAATGAAATATATTTTGAGTGTGTGTGTGTGTGTGTTTGAATGTCAAGTTTTATATTAGTCCCCATAATTAAAACCCAGAGCAGAAGAGGTTTTACATACTAGCAACAACAAAATACCGATGTAATACATTTGAATTTAATTCTCAGTTGAAAATCTTTGAACATTCTCTGGACCGGTTTCTCCATAAGTGATTCTTGCCATTCTTTTTAAGAAGTGTTTTTTCTCCAGCTTAAGGGCAGTTCCATGCAATGGACAAAGCACTGATATCAGGAGCTGTCATTCCTAGAACTAAAGTTCATAGCAACTAGCTTCTTAAACCAAGGCAAGTTAGATTATCTTTCTGGGTCCTAGTTTTTTCCCACATGAAAAGTTCTCTTAGTATATATTTTCATATCCAGGAAAAAATGTTATCTATAAAGGAAAAAATTACATCAACTTAACTTTTGAAGTTTATTTGTTTTAAGGATTTGTAAGTTTGTCTTACATCAAATTTTAAGTACTTACTGTATTTGTCACAAGCCTTTTTGAACTTTAACAACAAGAAAATCTTATGAATAAAGTTTTCAGTGAGTGAGTGAGCTGCATTTTAAATTACTCAGGTGCTTTTGCTTTTCCTATTGTTTGCCATTTAATCAATATCTGTCTCAGTTACCAGTAGAATAGATGAGATAAAAGCTTTATTTTATTAACCCTCAGAAAATGTTGCCTGATTGGGAAAAGCTTGAATGTTTTACTGAAACAAGTTGTGGTTTATCATCATTTGTGGGTTTCAATTTTTTACTCCTTCCCTCAGTAACAAAGATAATTAAGATTTGACAATAACTTAATGAGTTGGCAAGTGAGGGAAGTGAACTTTGTTTAGTTGATATAGTTGCTGTTATACCTTAGTTGTTTAAATCATTAAATACAATTAAATATTTTAAAATGTGTATGTAATATATAATTGATAAAGAAATAGTATAAAATTTACTATCAAGAACAGGCTTAATTTGTTGAACTAAAAATTGCAGAGTGATCCACAATGATCTATAAAAAGGTACCGTTTTTTTTTTAGGTAACTCTCAGCAATAAATCCATTAAATTTTACAAGCAATCCATTAGACTATATAAATTTATTTTGACTGATTTGCCAAATTCTCTTTGAAATGTTAGCCTCTAAAATAGTAAGTAATGTTTTTAAATTTAAAAACCTTTTTCAATTCTAAAGTATGTAGTATTGTTTTATTAATACCAATTGTCACCTAAAACCTTTTAAGTGTTCATTTATGACCTACTATTCATGAGTTCAAATGTAGTTATGACTTATGATGGTTTATAGAATAGATATTGATGTAGCTCCTATACAGACTACCAATCACAGAAGAAAAATATTAGCTCCTGAGGATTGAATTAAAAGTTTATAATGTAAACACATAAAGTGTTGCTACATTTTTTAAATGAAAGTTCAGAGTGTGTATAGGTCAGATATAAAATTTGTGGGAGTTGCATGTCCAGTTCTAAGACAAGTATATGAAAAAAACTCAAAAGCAAATTCAGTGAGTACTTTTGCATGCTCTCAGAGCCTGTTGTTGGGAAGAAAAGGCTTTGAGCATGAAGTAGAAGAAAATAATGCACTTGCCTATACACTTTCTCTTTTTTTCTTCAGAGCAAATTTTAGAAAGTCAGTTTTCAATGACAGAAATGCTAGGATCTGGCAAATACAGTTTTCCTCTCCCTTGTTAATACTGAGTTAGCATAGACCAATTATTTTTCTTCATTGGACACTAAACTTCTTACTGTCATAACAGTATTACATAAAATGATACAACAACAAAACATTTGTTTTACATCATTCTGTATACTTGTCTTTCTGAGACTTTGCCCTGAGCTTTTTTTTATTAGATATGTGACATCAGGGCCTTTTATAATTGGTTTTGGGCATATCCTAATCCAGTGTTTTCTTTCTTACTCTTTTTAAAAGTGAGCCTCATGGTCATAGGTTTGGGAACTGTTCCTCTTATAGATTCACATTTTGCATTAATACAGGTCCACAATGCAGGTTACAAAACTTTCTACTAGATATTTCAGAAATTTTCAGATTTTAGAAGGGTATACTGACACATGTAATGTTTATTCAATAACATCCCCAGTGGACCTTAGGGCAACCTCCGTAATCAAATGTATAATTTCTAGAAGAAAATGTATGGCTAGTCTAAATGAGATGAAGACTATAAAGAACCTCATAACACTCATATTATGATATAATATAACCTTTTTAAAATTTTAGTTTTCAGAAACTTGGACTTTGAATTACACATATATGATTCTAAGCTGGTGTATTAAGGACTCCAGAAAATCTCGAAGAAAACTGTTTAGTTTTGTTTAACCTAGTATTTTTCAAGTTTGCTTGAATACAGAACTTTTTTTCATGTAATAGTATTCTGTAGAACAGCAGTCCCCAAGCTTTTTTGGCACCAGGGAAGACACTTTTTCCATGGTTGGGGGTGGGAGTAGCTCGGGAGGGTGATGGTTCACGTGGTAAGGAGGGGTGGGGAGTGGCAGATGAAGCTCTTCTCACTTGCCACTCGCTGTACAGCCCAGTTCCTAGCAAGCCAAGAACCAGTACCAGTCCCTGCACCAGTTCCAATCTGAAGCCCAGAGGTTGGGGGCCCTTGCTGTAGAATATGCTTTGGGATAAGCTGTGTCATCCATGGCTGATTTATGAACCTCTACTTAGGGTGGACTAAATGTGGTTGGTCTGGATTTATGTAGTCAACCTAGTCCATTTTCTGTTGATTACACATGCCTAAAATTTTGGTGGAATCTTCAGTAAAACCTTTTATTGTAATGGCAGATGATTTTTAGTAGAAGGCACAAAGACAAATTAGGTGAAAATGATTTGCCAATTTTAGTGCACTGAGGCAGTTTTGTGACCTGTAAACATTTTAGTCTATTTTCAAAATTAGACTTTTCTTTCTGCTTTTTTAAAATATAATTTTGTTTTTAATTTGCGTATGTATGGCTGTTCTGGGTCTTTATGGTTGTGCAGGCTTCTCCCTAGTTGCAGCACCGACTTCTCACTGCACTGGCCTCTCTAGTTACAGGGCACGTGGACTCAGTCGTCGTGGTGCACAGGCTTAGTTGCTCTGCAACATGTGGAGTCTTCCCAGACCAGGGACTGAACCTGTGTCTCCTCCACTGGCAGGTGGCTTGTTTACCACTGAGCCATCAGGGGAGCCCTCTTTCTGCTTTGTAAATTTTGAATTTATTTTCAATTATTTAAACCTGTTCCTTATTCTTAGAAACATTATAGAAATAAAAACATTGTCATTTTTCCCAGTTGTGCATACTTACAGCACCAGATACTTCTCCTTCATAATACTTATTTATAAAATTTATTCTTAATAGTTGCATTTATTTCTAGGTTATTTTGATGCTTGTCTCCCCTCATTTCTATAACATCCTTGAGAATAGAAGGATTATTTTTGGTTTTGCTCCCTAATACTTAGCACAGTAACTGACACATTGTGTAGGAATCTATTGAATGAATAAATGAACACACATGATATGATTCTCCAAGATATATTAATAACTAAGATTTACTGTTTAACATATATTTTCATATTCAAACACTTTCATATATCAAAACACTTTTATTTTTGAAAAGGATTATACTACACATACCATTTTGCTGTCTGCTTTTTTCATCACATGACAGTTTACCGTGAACATCTTTGTGCAATAAATAGATCTCTGTACCATCATTTTAAATGAGTGCCTAGGATTCTGTTATGTGTATTGTGTAGTTCATTTAACTAGCTTCCTTAATGGACAGTTTGGTTGTTTTCAGTAACATACTGTTGTAGATTGTATAGAGCAAATAGAGTTGACTGAAATGAGTTATAAATTTTAAAATTAGAGGATTTTTTATAAAACCTGAAAAACTAAACAGAAATGATTCACAATACACTGACTGTTATGAAAAAGCTTGTGGTATTTTTAAGTCATTTACTTCAACCAGTTTGGTTTGGAAGGTTTTTCCCTACCTGGTCATTATTTTCAACCAGATCATTTTGTGTAGTTCATCTAAACCAATTAAACAGGATAAGTGTTGTTATTTTCTTATAGGTGAAGAAATTAAGATTCAAAATTAGTAAATAGCCTCATTTAATAATTGTTAAGTATATGGTAAAGACCATACAATCAAAGGTCAGAGAGGATAGATCAGTGTGTTCTATAGTATGATTTTATAGAGGATGAAGGACTTTGAAGAATAAGGGAGATTGGGTAGATGAAAAGTGGTTAATAAGTGAGCAAAATCTGGAGGTATAAATAAGCAAAGTGTCACTGAGAAAAAGTAGAGTAATTAGAGAAAAACTTAAGGAAAATGTTGACGGTTTAGAAGGTGTTTGAATGATGGAAAATATGCTATTGGGGGTGATATCTTTCTGGGTTTGTGGTGCTGTTTTAGATAATTGAATCAGGAGTACAGTCTGGGAAATGAGGTTGAAATAAAATATATCAAATGTGTAAAAAGTAATGAGCTGCTTTTAGGGAATGATTGAGAAAGTAATGTAATCTACAATATTTGATTATATTGTATAATGAAATAAGCCCAGGCCCGTATTTTTGAAACAGTTGTATAATTCTGTGCTAATATTACTATAGATATGTGTCTTTATGGAGAAAATTCTTAGAGAACCAACTCAAGATGTCAAGATACAGGAGTGAAAGAATTGATTATATTCCATGGCCTTTTATTTTAATGCCTTCTACATCCCCCACCCCCAAAAAGCCAGTACTCTTATAATGCTTACTGTGTACCAGTCACTATTCTAAGCCTTTTAAGTCTCGTCTAAGTCTTAGAATAAATAAAGTAAAATGCCAACTTAAAAAGAATATATTAGCCAAGATATGGACATTTAGTAAATAAAAATGATATTTAGACTTCCTGTGACTTTACAGTCTAACAGGCACTTGCCAGAATTGCTGATAATACAAATGCCTTTGGGTTTCTAATTTTAACAATCATCAGTGTCTTAGTATAGTGATCAGTGTGTCTTACTATTCATTCACATCAGGATCCCTAAAATGAAAGTACTGAGACAGAAATGTATGTGTTGAATAGTTTTTAAACATGAGAATGCTGAATCTAGGAGCATTGAAGTGGAAATCTGAGTAGTTCAAGGAGCCAAGGAGTGAATAACAGGCAGGGATGCCAGGTGAAGGTAAAAATGAAGAACAGGAGACGGAGGAAAGAGTTGGATTGGGAATGATAGTCACCTTAATTTTTCTGATGAGGTGTATCTCCTTATTCTTGACAACTACAATTCTATGCCTATGTTATAGTGTAAATCTATATTTTTAATTCTATCTTTCCCTGTTAGGCTTCCTTCTAGAGCTGATCTAAGCATAATTTTTAAAATCTTCATTAGGTTGTGCTTATATCATTAATTAGGAGGCCATATTTAGGTTTCCTTTTCCATTTTTGAGGTGCATGTTGATACTTTTTGCCATGTCTATGTTTTGGGCTCAAGAATTGTGTTGAAATTTTTTATATGTTTTAAATTGATTTTTGACAGTTATATTTTATGAGACCAGGTGACCTAGGGCAGTGGGTGTATAAAACTCTGGTATGATCAAGTTTGCCCTCTATATAGCTTCTTGTTTTTTAGTCATTTCCAGCTCTGTGACACTATGGACTGTGTAGCCTGCCAGGCTTCTCTGTCCATTGGTTTCTCAGGTAAGAATACTGGAGTGCGTTGCCCTGGAGCAAAAACAGATTACCAAATAAAGGCTATGTGGTTTTATAGTATTCCATTCTCCATTTTAAAAGCAATAGTTAATGAACAGTAACAGTTCGTTTTTATTGATGAATACAGGAAACTTTGTATTCATATTGTTCCATTGAGGACAAAGATATTAAGTAATAGTGAATATGCAAATCTTATAACCCTAATTAAAGGAATGTTCTGAAACCAGTCAAATACAAATTACATCCCTGCAGAAAGTCTGCAGAAATGCAGTATTATACCATAAAAAGAGCACAGCTTTGAAGTGAGACATATGTAGTACATATAGGTGCTTCAGTGCATATTAGTTATAAGTTCTCTGTTAATTTATCTGCTTATAGTCTGTTTATTTCTCTGTGAAAAATGAGCTAATACTTTTCTTGCTGTAGTTTCACAAAAATTAATGGAATAGCAAATGCATTATACCTTGCATGGTGCCTGGCACATGGTAGGAATCAATAAATGGTAACTATGATTTTTAAGAGGTTAGAATTATATAATGGAAAGAGCATGAACTTTGGAGTTAAGAGTCCCTGGCTGTGGGGATTACTTATTATAGTGTAACACTTAAGTAAGTTAAGTAACCTTTTGATCTTCGTTTATCCCACTTTAAAATCGAGGTTTTGCTTACCTTGGAAGGTTGTTTTGAGAATTAACTGAGATAATTTATATATCACCTTACTAAGTGTCCTACACATAGTAAGCGCTCAATAAATGTTAGTTTCCTTACTACCATTCCTAGGTCATGTTGTGAAACTCTTTGTTAAATTGTGTAAATATTTAAATTCTTTGTCAGTGTTTTCCTCATTATAAAGTGGACTCAGAATTGTAAACAGTTACCTGCCTCCCTTTTCCTACCCCTAGCCTGAACAGTTTCTGATGAAGAGTAGGATTCTTATATTTAAGGATCTTGTATACAAAATGAATAATGGGATTTTTTGTTATCAGTAATTCCCAATCTAGTAAGGAAGAGAAACATGTAAACAGATAATTGTAACACTGTATAGTAAGTGTTACATTAATTGATATATGTACAAAGTTGAGTGGTAACATAGAGAACATCAGAACAAGAAGAATTAAAATGAAGGAGTAAGTTAATAAATTGAAGAAGGTTAAAAAATAATTAACATTTTGTTTAAACTCTTATCACAATGTATCTAAGGCAGATGAAAGCCACTAACATGTGTTGATGATTTACCCTGTGTCTAATAGTAGTCTAAACTCTTAGCATGCTTTAACTTGTATAATTCTCACAAAGTTCGTGATATTATTATCCCTGTTTTAGTGAAGCTGCACAAGGAAATAAAATAATTTGCTCAAGGTCTTGCAGCTTGTAAGTGGTTAGAGCTGAAATTCCAATCCAGGTAGTTTAGTTCCAAAACTGAATTCTTAAAACTACTACCCAAGACTACTTCCAGTTTCTTAATAACATTTAAGTTATCTAAATGACATGATGAAAAGAGGTACCCAGTAACCACCTCACTGCTTAATTCATTCAAATAGAGTGGTTGTTATTGTTAATTGAGAATTTATTACCTAAGTTTAGTGTCTCTGTGGCAACAATATCAAATTGATTGGAAATATAAAAAATGTCCTCTTGTGCTTATAAATAAGTAAATACAAAATCAAATTATTTTTTAAAAACTAGTTAGAGGAGTTCTGAGGGGTGGGGAATAGAAATGAGGAAGAATTTCATTTTCTTCAAACTGTCTTAAGTCAGCAAGCAATTAAATCTTTTCCTGTAAACTTTCGATAATAGTAAAGGTAGCGTGTCTCAGAGGAGAGACATTTTGGTGTTCAGATTCATCAGTCCACTTGAGAGTTACCTATTGCCCCCAGTTAGAAATCAGTTATTAGCTGTTTTATATAGTATGATAGTGGTCAGTCATGTCCAGCTCTTTGTGGTCCCCATGGACTGTAGCCTACCAGGCTCCTCTGTCCATGGGATTTTCAAGGCAAGAAGACTGGAGTGGGTTACCACTTCCTTCTCCAGAGGATCTTCCAGACCCAGGGATTGAACCCACGTCCCTTGCATCTCCTGCATTGGCAGGTGGATTCTTTAGCAGTAGCACCACCTGGGAATCACTTCTCAGATATTGCTAAAGCAGCCCACCCACTTACCTATTTTTGTATAAATTTAGTTCTAATATTTGTACTGTGTGAGCACATAAGCAAATAAGAGTAATGAGAAAAGAAAATATATGTTAGGTTCTTAAATTTAATTAAAGGCAAAAGTCAGTAGCAGGTTGTTACCTATTAGAACAAAACACTAAAACCCTTGTGATTCTCAGCAGTTGAAAATTGCAGTAGTTCAAGTGTGGTATACTTGGATTCTATTGAGTCAAAGTTAGAAATGATTCAGATTACAGTTCTGTGATCTGATTTAAAAAATACAAAAGAAAATAGTTATATTGTAAACTAGAATGTGCTTATGCCTTGAATAAAATGCTGCAATCAAATTGATTGTTTTCATGCAAAATCATATCTATTAAGAAAATATTTAGAAAAGAACGATAGGGATTATGTAGTATAGCAGTTTTCTCTTTTGAAAAAATAGTAGTTTTTAAACTGATTTTAACATACAAATGATTGTGAGCTAAGATTAATTTTTTATCCCCTTACATAGTAAACTTTTGGAGGGCAAGGTTTCCATTTTATAATGCTTTGTTATCCCCATACATTGTACTGTATCTCGTGTTTGTTAAATAAATAATTTATTAATTGATTTTGCCAATTATAAATGGGGGAAAACATTTACTTTAATATGTTCCTTACTAGAATAAGATAGAGGCTGTATGTATGCATGTATTTCTTTAGTCTGGTTAAATACATATTGTAGATTATATATGCTTTATGCTATAAACTGAAATTCTTTAAGAATATGGATTTATTTTTCCCTGTGGTTTCTGATTGCCCAAATGATGAGGTGCACTTTAAAGGGAAATGTTTACCTTGTTTTAAAACTGGTTATTGAATACTGCCAACAGCAGCCCATTAGGTGAGTGCAGAGCTAAAGAGATAGAAGGAAAATCTTGTTTCCTAAGCTACTGAGAGGATTTTCACGTTAGGTTGAATAAAGACCATAGTCTTCAGAGTATAGTTCTGTGCAAGTTCCTGACTACAGAAGTCGTTGTTAAAGGTAAGGTTTTTTTTCCCTTATGTAACCTCATTTTAAGTTGTGAGTTGTATTTTAACTAAGCAGTAGTAATGTGACCTTTTATTTTCCAAATCTTATTGTAATAAATTCTGGTACCGTGCAACACGTTAGAGATTATATAATAGTTTGGCTTTTATATAAAGAAAACACCATTTGTTAATATGTCTGTTATGGGTAGTTATAGTTTGATGTTTGCTTTTGCTGGGGCTTGTTTTGATTCATCATTTTTATTTGACTCACTAGAAGCCATCTGTTAGTTATAATTTAACTTTCAAGGTTCTATGTAATTTGCTTTTTGTTAATGAAATGCTATAAACAGCATTATGAAGCTTTTCTCTTTTAATCTTGAAAGGAAAAAAATCCATATCTAAAAAAGCAATCACAAAGAAGAGGAAAACTGTCACAAAGTCACCTACTGTACCAGAATTTCAGGTAAATGTTTCAATTTTGTCTCAAAAGTTTTTTAGTTTAATTTTTTGTATTGGTGTTCACATTATTCCTCAAGAGACTGGCCAAGTTCCGCTGTAAGACACAATACTTCAATGAAATATTTCCAACTATGGCTTTTTCCCTGCAAGTGCAGACATAGCCATGATTTAATCTGCTAGTATTTCAGAAATTTTTACCTCTCTTTTTGTCTCTTGATATTAAAAAAATCTGTGGTTTTTTTACGCTATGCTATCTTATGGAAGTGGTTTAATAGAAATATGTTAAACTGTTAACTACAGTATAGCATATAGTGTATGTATGTGTATATACACACATATATACACACACACATATATATAAATGTGTAAATGAAAGTCTTCTAAGAACAAAACTCTAGTTTGTACATGTTAATATTGCCTAGGTAATCTATTTTAATTTATTTGGGCACTGTAGAAATGATAGATTTATTAACTTAAAAAACAGGTTTTTTTCTTAACACAGTTATATATGACCTTCAGAGACAATATTAACTGAACGGTTTTTAAACATTTCTGCAAAAAGAAAAAAGTACTTTTATGTTCTGCTGTGTGATTATGTGAAGAGTTTTCTGTTTGAAGCTGTTACTGGAATAAGCAGAGAAGTTTACCTTAAATAATACTTTTATTTTCTACTTTATAAAAGATGAGTTTTCTACAACAAATGACTCTCTAAAAATTTTCTTGTAGTAGTGTGTCCTATCTATTTTTGGTTTAGGTTATAAAACTAACAGTTCCAAAAAATATAAGTGATGTTAAAATGAATTTCTGTGAGTATAACAAAGAAGAAAATAAAGGAGTAATAACTCTGAAAATATTGATAATATGTAATATGAGTTTAGCCATTACATATATCCAAAAATGTAGACACATCCTTTTTTTTTAAGTAAAATTTCTATTTTGGAAGTGTTGTTTTTTTTAATGGGAGTTACTAATTGGTCAAATTTAATATTTTTAAATGAACAATAAAGAAAATAGACATGTCTTTCTCTTAGTATTTCAGAATATTTTTAATGACATCCTTAGGATGAATAATTTCTACAGAATCCTTTTATATAAAGTAACCCTGGTTCCAGCATATTCAGTAAAAAGAAAAAAAAAGTATTTACTCTTTATTTAGAGACCTTTCTACCATTGTTTGTGTGCCTTATTTAATGCTACAATAGTATATGGTTATTCATTCTTCCACTGATTTCATGCTTATCCCACTTATTTTTTTTTCCTTAATACCTCAAAGTATTCATCCTGGGAATATGAATCTCAAGACAAATCTGGTCCATTGTTGATATTTGCCTTCATGCCTATATTAAATGGATGATTTTTATATGTAGTAACACTGCATAAAGGATTGTTTTTTTTAATTGAAGGTGGTACTCATAAGTGAGGCATGAAAATTAATTTAGTATATTACATGGCCAGCATTTCTTTTTTAAGCTAGCACAGTTAAAATAGAAATTTTAAGAGTGTGTCAAATATAGTAAAGGTAATGTTATTTCATAAAACTTTGGTTTCCATTTTGTGTGTTTACTGACATCCAGTGTAAAATGTATTTTTGACCATGAGTTCTGGGCAAAAAAGTATGAAAAACATTGTCTTAAGTGATGCTTTTAGTTAGTTACTGACCATTTGCTTACCACTCAGAAACTGAAGGTCAAAAGTACATGTTTTGCTGAATTGAACTGTTTAAAATAAACAGCGTCCTCTTCCTGGTTCTTAAGGTGTTCTGGAAAGAGGGCAGGGCTGTGTGTTGGCGGGGGGAGGGGCTAGGGATGGGGAATAGACTTATGAGAACAGGGGTTCTTATGCCTAATTTATAATTTAAATACCATGGTAGTATTGAGAAAGAAAATTGACAGCCGTTTCCCAAGAAATAGGTCATTTGCTTCAAATAAGCAAAGAATAGGAGATAATATTAGTCACTAGTAAAGTTTTTTGTTACATGCAGAACTTATAGTTTTGCCTCTCAGAATAATTCTAATATTATAGTTTCTTTAATTATTTGAAAGTCTCCCACATGTAAGAAGACTGGTTATTATAAAACAAAGAAGTGAATTTATTTCACTCTCAAAAAGCTTTAACAATATGACATTTAGCACTTCAGAAACATATCCAGGGATTAAATTGCATGAAGTTGTTTTGTTTTGTTTTGTCTAAGGTTCTGGTGAATTGAAAAAGTAAATCCTGTGTTTGACCTCAACTACTTTTTAATTTGATAGTTGTTGATTTTTTTTTAGCTAGATGAAACGTGTAAGCCTGTTTGCTTCAGGAAGAATCCATGTTTATTCATATAAACAAGTGATACCTATACTTCAGGACAAGACAATAATCATCCCACCCCTATTTAAAGTATACACTGTAAGCAGTCAAAGGCCTGTTGTATTTATATTTGTGTGTATATTATAATGAGACTGACCATATCTGTACCAGTTTTTCCTAGGAGTTATATCAGTGGTTCTCAAATGTTCAGTGGCATAAAAAGAAACTTATACTTTTATTAAAAATGAAAAATCCTGGGTTTCATCCTCTAATCGTCCATCCTTGATTCAGAGGGTCTAGATAAATATTACTAATCTGGATAGTGCTTAAGCAATGTGGATTCTGGAACCAGGCTACTTGGGTTAGAATGCCATCTTAGCACTAATTCTGTAACTTAACTGCTCAAAGCTTCGAATTTCTCATGTGTACAGTGGAGTAATAATAATAGTTCCCACCTCATAAGGTTGTTATTAGGATTAAGTGATAGGACTTAATGTTTTATTATCTTATTTTTCAAACAAGCATGTCAGATGCTTCAGACAGTACTGTACTTATGAGTAGGAAAATCAATTAATTACTGGTTTAAAGGCATCTACTACTGACCTTTACCACTTTCCCCAGCAACTTAAGATCTTGGAATAAGTCTCAGATTTGGTCAGATTTCATCATTAAGCCTATAAGTATTTGAAAAGTGAAAAACCAAGTAGTAGTATTTGCATCATTATATTAGGGGGAAAACCTGTGCTTAGCCCTTCTTACTATAGTGCTATCGAGAGTTATACATTTGGCATATAGGGGAAGTTGCCATGTTTTTACTTAACAATAGTTGCAAAAAGTCAGGAAATATTTTTAGCCTTCAGCATGTGGGTGATTTAAGCTTTTGTGTCAGATTTAACAATTTTACTGATTGTTAAATTTGTTAAATTGTTACAATTTGTTTAATTGACTAGATTATTTTTTTTTTCTGTATCAGTTTTGTAGTACAAGGAAGACTGTTAGATTGAAAAGTGAATATTGATTTTCTTAATGAAGTTAGCTTTTACCAAGAATATTAATATGTTTAATATTTGAAAGAGAAGTCTAATATTATGTGAATTTTCTTTCTGTGCACAGTTATAACAGAGTCATAGAAAATATTCCTAAAATGTAGTTTGTCAAGTCTCAATAAGATATAGTTTTAAAATAATTTAAGAGCCTTAGTTAACCGTGACTCTGCTTTTTATTGGTAACGGAAATCTTCCATGTCATGTGTGCTTGCTCCTATTCCATGTGTGTGATTTATTCTAAAGGCTTCTTTGCAGAGGAAATCCAGAATCCAGGTGTTGACTAAGATTTATATAGAAGTATTGTTTTTTAGCATAAGCATAAACTCACTGATCCTTAACATACCTCTGAAAAAAACTCTGTTGCTCCATTTAACCAATGGAGAAACTAAGGGATATGAAATAAAGTACACTCCTCAATGTGACAATTTGGGATCAAAATTAAAATTAGAATTTTCTGCCTCACAGAGTTAAGGACCTTTTGATTATATTGTTATTTCGAATTGCTGCCTCTCATAATGAGTATTTTCAGCTTCAGCTTTTTGTTTCACTTTTAACATCATGTAATTTTACTTCCCCCTGAAATTTTTTTCTGTTTTTATATATTGTGCCTTGAAAGAAACACCAGTTTTTACTCATATAGTGGTATAAAAATGTTTTGATTTATTAATCAGACTTGTCATGTTGCACATGATATCTTTATTTGCAGGTTTTGAAGTAGTCATTATTGCTGATACGATGATCATAAGAAGTGAGAAGGAATGTTCCTGTCCTAATAGTTTTAACAGATGTCAATATGATTTTAGCTTTAATATAGATTTTGAATTTACACCATGCATTTATTGTTTTGCTTATAATTTTATAATTATTGGAATGTTTTATTAGAATGGTAGTGAACATGATCCATTTTATTTGGACCTATTCATTTTGACTTCTCTGCATTTCCCTTTGCTTTTTAATGTAATTTACCATATTTTACTTTTGTATGCTATCTTACTTATGTTCTTTTTGGAACAAATAAAGTAAATATCTCTCAAACCTATTGAATTTATACCCGAAGGACATAATATGTAGCTTAAAATAGTGATTTACTTTGTAATTTTTCTGAGATGTGATTATGGAGTTCTTTTGATCTCCACAGGACCTCCCGTTCTCCACCATATAAACTTATTTCTATAGACTATATACACACATTTTCTGCTTCTTGAGTTGGAGAGAGGGCCTTTTAATATTTACATTTAATAGATATAAAAGCTTAGATATAAGTTAATTCCTAAAACTATAATGTGGTGCTCAGTCGTTCAGTCCTGTCCGACTCTTGCGACCCCATGGACTGTAGCCCACCAGACTCCTCTGTCCATGGGATTTTACAGACAGTGCTGAAGTGGGTTGCATTCCCTTCTCCAGGGGATCTTCCCCACCCAGGAATAATACCTGCATCTCTTATGGCTCCTGCATTGGCAGGTGAATTCTTTACTACTTGCGCCACATGTGAAGCTCATAACTATAATACATGTTCAGATTATTGTTAGATTTTTTTAAAATTTATTTTGCTTAGAACCCTTAAAGAAAATGATGTAAGAGGAAGAGGAGTCCTAGGTTCCATGGTATCCCTCTATGAGTGTGTCATCTTTGGTCACTTCATCTCTGTTAAACTAGCTTGTGAATTGGAGATAGCCCTCTTTAGCCTTGGCCAAGGTTTGGACCAAATTACTTTTTTTTTCCTTTTGGTCCCTTTCAGCTCTAAGATTTATGATTTCGTGACTCTTGTCACAAGTTGCACCAAGTGAAAGATTAATTTGAGGGAGAGTTTAACAGCCTTGAAGAGGTTCTTCCTGGGAGATAAAACTCTTCTTGTTAACCTCTGCAGTATGACTGAAAACCTCTTTGAGTGTTGGCAGTGTGTCCTGACGCTAATCCAAGCTGCTGTGGAGCTTTCTTTCACCCTTGGAGGCACTTAGCCCTAGATTTTTTTAACCCCCAAATTTAAGGTAATGAGAAGGTGGTCTTAATAACGTGCTTTTGCTTTGTTCAAAAAAATTCATGTTCTCCTTATTAAAGTGAACTTTTCTTATTGGATTGATTTTATTTTTAAAAGCATCATTTGAAATTAAGTTGAATTTAAAGCCCGCACACACAAAAAAAGGCCACACACACACACACCTTATTTTGTAAAGAGAAGAGTGTATAAATGACAGAATTGACATAATTATTTTTCCCTAAAAATATAACCTCAAAATGATAATTATGACATAATTATTTTTCCCTCAAAATATAACCTCAAAATGATAAGTAACAAATTTAGAATAATGTTCCCATACAAGAATTTTCTAATACCTTGGCTCTATATTTGGAGTATATATATTACATATTTATGTAGAGGGAGGTATATATTAGTACTTAAAGAGTATAAATTGTTAGGTAGGTATTAAGTCACTTTAAGATAAGTTCAAAGTAAATATTGCTAAAAATATTTTAACCCTCAAATTCAATAAAATTTATGTTTGAATCATGGCATTTAAGGAACGTTTGTGTATTAACATTGAATATTTGTGCTTTTAATTCAGTATTCTATCCCCTATTTGAAGATAAATCTTTTAAAATTTTGTACTCGTTTAGCTCCATACTACCAAATGTTTCTGTGACCATGCAGATTTGTAGTTCATAATCATTTAGTACATAATTGCCCAAAAATGTGAGATTTGCAGCCCATACCTGGGAACTTGTTACAAATGTAGAATCCTAGGTCCCACCTCAGACCTACTAAATCAAAAACCTCATTTTAACAAGATTCCCAAGTGACTCAACGCTCATTGACATTTGAGAAGCACTGATTTAATACAGCTTGCTAACTAGGAAAGTATTTTTTTAATATATAGCTCTTAAGGTATAGAAATCATTCCTAGTTTGACTTCAAAACTATGTTATCTATTTCCTTAAATGAAATGTAAATGTTTTCTGATCTCATGACTAATTGCTAGTTAAAAGATTTTAAATTTTTTAGGATGTGTTCAGGTATTGGGGTATATATTTTCATTGTTACTCTAAGTTTCTACAAAGTACAAACAAAATGTACTCTTACTCCATGTATCATGAGACAGCTAAGTGAAAATGCAAGTGAAAATTGCTCTGAGCTTTGCCATATGTACAAATGAGAAATCCATGCCATGTCATTAACTGGTACACCAAGTTCAGTGAAAGGGGTGTAACCATTTGCAAGCTCCATGGCAAATTTGACATGGTAGTCATAATAGCAGATTATACAAGTTTAGTTCCCATTGAGTACTTACTGAAACCTGGTGTATGGCCAACATGGTTCTGATAGAAGTTGAAGACATTATCTAGTTCTAAAGGCACTTATGTAATTAGCCACTTCACTACTTAACCATCAGCATTTCTTCCATAATTCTAGATTTGGCAAATGGAAATGTGTATAATGTGTCAGCAGCAATATCCTACTATTTAGTTGTTATACTGGTGTTTTCTACTCTGAAATTGTTAATTTGGGTTACTTAAATACATGTTTTCCCTGCTTTGTCAGTTCTGTGAGTTTGAAATTATGTAGATGTTTCTAATCATTGTTAATACTAAGTATAATTTATATTATCTGTGATAATTCTTTCTTAGTCTTCTAGGTTGAACCATATTGTCTTTCTTGTAGATCAAAGGCATATCAACGTTTCATATGGTTCAACTTAAAGTGTGGAGGCTCCTAGTCTCCCATTTTTGTCACATAGTCACTAGGAATGATCTTGTTGTATCCTCTTTTGCTTTGTTGTTTTTGTTCATTTTCTTTTAAAAGAAAATATGCCTTTTAGGAAAACAGTGCCCTTACCAGAAATTAATGAATTTAAAAAACACGAAACTAATAAAAAAATTGATGAATTAATAGCTTTATAATATTTTTCGTTTATACAGTATATACATTATAAGACTTTCATTAAATCTAAAACTTTTCCCCTGTGTGTGATTGCATTTCTTTTTTAGAAATCTTCTATTTCTTTTTCACAACAGATTTTTAAAAATATAAGCTTAAATTATTTTAGAAAATAAGTTAATATTATCAAACTGATTGAAACATTCAGTATAATTTTACAAGAACTAAAATGTAGTTACTAATATTTTTGTTATGTTGCTGATGCTTCACTGTTTAAATATTTAGCAGTTAAGCCAAAATTGTTTGATTATTAATTAATAATTAAAGACCAATTATTTTGACCATTTGCCAATATTACCAAAGTGAAATAAAGTGAACCACACAGTTATGAAAGGCAATAGATGCTATCTTTGGATCTGGTTTTATTAAAGACTACTAAGACCATATAAAGAATGTACACTTAATTTCATTAACTTCTTTCAATATGTTCATATAGTTGGAGCCCCTCTTTATTAGCAGTCCCAACAGCAATGATACAATTTGTTAAGTTATATAGTTAGCAACCAAAGCAGAAGTAAAACAATAGTTCTCCAGGGGTGCATTTATTCACCTGCTCGGAGACTGCTTGATGAAACATTTCATAAAGGTGATCCAGTAACTTGTGAAATCTAGGGTGAGTTTCCAGATCTTTGTCATTCTGGGCTGAAAGTTAAGAATGTTTAAAAAAAAAAACAAAACCTGGACTATAAAGCAAACTGAAAGATGGGGACGTGGGATGAAACCACCAATGTTGAAATTTCAGCTAATTTTATACTAAGCCTGAAGTTCATACATCATAACAAGTAAATATCTTCTAAAATATCAAACTGTGGAGCTTTCTTTGCATTTTACTGTTACAAAGGCAAATAATTGTGAATTCAATGTGTGTTAAAACAACTTCTGTTACCACATTTTGGGTGTTTTATATTATGTGTTATCAAGCTGTGTTTTTGTGTTTTATTTTAGCTTATTTGCACTAATCTTGATGAACTCAGGGAATTAATCACAAAAATCGAGAATGAACTCAAAGATCTGGAAAACAATAGAAAAAAATCGGTAGGTGTTGATCCAAAAGTTCTATCTATTATTGTCAGCATTAAAATTTATTCCTGCTTTTTCTAAAGCCTTTTTAAATCTTGTTGTCCTGAATTACATATAAATTTGCTTGAAAAATAGAAAGATGTTTTCTTTTATTTTTCCTATGTGGTCTAGTTTTCACTTTTAATAGACAAACATGGTGCTGGGGCAAGTAAATTAATTTTCTTTGCCTGGTTTCTATCAGGTTTAGTTTTATGTATTTCCCAATATACTGGTTGGTTGTTTTCTGACTGGTAGTTTTGGGGTACTGTTTACCTTACAGATATTCTTAATTAATTATATGCTTTTAATGGATTAGCTCTGACATAAATAACATGTAAATTATTTAATCTTGCCCCAGATGTTTTTGATACATGCTTAACAGTGTATCTTAAGAACCTTTAGCATCTAAAGGTCTTCTTTTAACTTTCACTATACTAAATTCACAGTTAATCTTTACCTTCGCTTTTAACTATTCTTGAGAGAATACAGTATAAAGGGCTTTATTTTTATTCACCCAGCACTTGGTAAAACACTCAATTATGTTATATATTAAATCAGTAATACCCATTTAACTGACACTTATAGTTCTGTTATATCATAGATTTGAAACACAAACACCAATAAATAAATGGAGAAGGCTTTAAGCATTGAAAAAAAAAAATCACTATTTTTAAAAATCCCTTTATTTTATGCCTCAGGAATGTCATGAAACCACATTTAGGAGTTTGTTCGGAACCTGTTAATCTAGAATTGTGTATGATAATAAGGTTAGAGGTACTGCAAGCTTCATTCATATCAGCAAATTTGTAATACTCATTTTATATGTTGTTCAGAAAGGACATATTGGTAGCACTCCGAAGGAAGGAAATTAAAGTACTCTAAGATCATTTAATACAGAGGTAAAACAGCCTTAAGCATTTCAGAAGTCTCTCACATGATACCCCTGAGACTATTGGCTATAATCTAAGAGATGAGATAATATAAGGATAGCCATCAAATGCATTAAGAAAGCATCATGTTCAGTACACTGTGTAAAATATATAATCTGAGAATGCAGAAAACTTTATTTTAGAATTATTTCCGTTAAAAATGATTTAGATCATCATAAGACTGTGAGAGGTTATCTGTTTTGTTTTGCTTCGTTTTGTTTTGAATATGTCAGCAATCTCTTGGTGTGGAATGAACCCTACGTGTTGTTTTAAAACAACCTCTGTGATATATTTCTCAAGCTATATTATATTATAATATTTTTTCCTCAACCAGTGTTTTTTAAATGTATTTTATGTGTATGTTTTTAAAGGATTGATTCTATTATTTAATAGGAAAAAAAATCTTTTAATCAGGATATTTAGTTTTTTTGCAGAAGCCGTTTATTTTTAGTGACTTGTCCATACTTCATGACTCTAAACAGAATTCTGTTAGGTAAATTTGTTATTTGTTTTTTATTAACTGCAGTTAAACAATAACATTCATCTTAAATTGTTCTCATATTATAAACTAGGATTTTCTTTTTAATGGATAGTTCAAAGCATAATAGGCTTATGTGCTTACTTATGGTATGTAGTGTAAGACAAAAAGACTTTTGCAAGCATCCTAGAGTTTTTCTGTAAGCCATCCACCTCATTTCCATTGGTAGTATAAGGGATTAGCATATTGCCTTCCTTCACAGAAGTAATTATAAGAGTAAAAGAAAATATAGATTACAAATATTTGACTCTATAGTACTTGGGGGTATGTTTATCAGAAAATTTTAGGTTATGTATGGGTTTTCATTGTTTAGATTTTGTGTCTCTAAATTTTTGACTTGTCCATAACCCTTAGTATTTGCATATAAGTTTTAAAATATGTTTTCTGCTCCTCAGGAAATAGAAATTCTTTGAACTTTACTTATTGGGAATAATTGAGATTACCAATATACAGGCTACTTGCCCTAAAATAAATTGACTAAAAAATTGTTTTCATGAATAACTTACCTTAATCAATGAAATGGCCAGGAATAAAGGAATAGTAAAAGTTTGCATCTCAGTGTCATTCCTTATTTTTTACAAAAGCTGATACTGAGTGTGATAAACTTTATTGAACTTTTATGTTGGTATTGAATACTAGTTTGTCATCATTTGGGAGTAGAGGTTCCACTTAACTGAATTTTCTAGAAAACCTAGACATTTAGTACTAAAATCCTTACTTTAATCATTTAATGAAAAAGATTTCCCTGCCTCCTGGTACTATACTGAACATAATTGAACCCTTTTCTTGATAACTCAGGGATCATTATGAATATCCATAATTGTACTGATACCCTAAAACTCTATTGATGTCAGTAAGTCTTATTAAACATTCACAGATAGGCCTTTAGGTTAGATATTTTGAAGGTTTTTGTTTCTTTGCTTGCTTTTGTTCTGTCTCTTCATTGTCAGTCTGTCATTTCTTGTGTGTGTCCATTTACTTGCCCTACCTGATACACTGTCAGTTGCAAAGCAAGTAGCCATATTGTCAAAATTTGGCTCATGGTAAGGACCTGAGAGATTTTATTAATAATGAAATGTATGAACTTGGTGATAGTGATAACCATTTTGTTTATTCCTTGCATAGTGAGCTTCCTTCACCATTGCCAGACAAATGAAGTTATTAATATTGTTCTTCTTAAGAGGATATCACTGAAAAATAATGTCAAAATAACTCTGTTCATCATCAACTTTCATATCCATGATAATGGCTTCAATAACAAAGAAGATGTATATTCCATATTAACTTTTGGTTGTCATAAATGTCATTACTAAAGATAGAAATTACATATGTGATAGAGGGTTTTTAACATGGATTCATTTAAACACCTGGTTGTTTTGGGAAGCTTCTCTACAGGGCACTTCAAAATGTTTTTCTTACCAAAGCAACAAAGAAGAATTACGCCATTTCCATATCCAGGTCAACGTTCCATTAAAAAACTTTCTTAATCTCTTGGAGGTTTTGCCATGAACTGCCCATTGTACTGGAAGAGTTAGTCTTTTAAAATCTGGATTGTTTACTCATTACTGCAGGACAGTTAATTCTACTTAAGATTTATAGTGTGAAGAGAGAAATAAATGATTTAATTTTCTTGAGTTTACTTTAGTTCACTTGATCCCGTTACTTCATTTAAAGGTTTATTCAAAGAGGAATCAATGTCCTTTACATCTTCCAGTGCCATACCAATTACCTACCCAAGTTTTGTTTAAAGTGAGACATCTGACAGAGATAAATAGAATTATATAGTTTGACAAAATCCTTTTAATTTTTGTCTGTTTCATCATTATTTAGCTCATAGGGGTTTTTTTTAGTGCTCTAAAGAGGACATCATGATATTTTATTTTTATCTTTGTGAGTTTAATCATGAGATAAAAGTTGTACTTTGGAAATGTATTTGTTTTACAGAAAGATAGTTTTACACCTAAGATATTGATAAATTTTCCTGATCCTATTATATTTGAAATTTATTAAACATTTTTGCTGTATAAATAATCAAACTTGATAGATTTTTGTAAGACTAATACAGAAATGGTTATTATGTTTCTTAATTTTTCATGTGACCCTTTTCTCATATTTGCATAATTTCCTTATGTTTTATATTATTGCTTAGATCTTAAAAGAGTTTTCAGTCTTTTTGATAATGAAAAGTCAGTGTAGAGATGGGTTATATGGAAAAGTGAACGTTTGGCAGAAAACAAAAAGATGTAAGATAAGAAACTTTGCACTACGACATGATAAATGATAGTCATCAATATAGATAAACTAAAATTTAAAATGTAATACCATATGTTTCTAATATACCTTTTAGCAGTTAAGCACCTCAGCACCGAGCAGGTTTTAAGACTTCAGATATTTCCAGATTTCACATTCATATGTAATAAAAGCTATAAAACTGTCTGTTCTCTTTGGTCCTGTAGTCCTAGTTAGTATTTAACTTTTATCCTCCCCATTTTGCACACTACTCCCCTATCCCCCCAAAAGTAATTTACACAATATTATGTTCAATGTCTCTCTCATAGTAGAGAGAGCAATAATGTTAACAGTGGTATGTCATAAGCCTGATAAAATATTTGTAGATCATTGTTACTATATGGAAGTATTTGTGAAATTGTTAACTTTTAAAAACATCCAAAAATATACACATAACAATTACAGCATTTCAAAAGGCATAGTTTTTTATAAGACATGATTTAAGATTAGAAAGAAATTACAAGTCATGAATAAAATTAATCTTTACTGTGTCCTTGAAATAATTTAAATTCATAATAATAGGACTTCTCTTAACCCAAGGCTATGCATTAATAGATCAAACATTAGAGAAATCAGAAGCTTAGATCAAAGATGATTACACCCTAGTTTTTGTCAGAGTTTTATATAAGCCAGTGGTTATCAATGAGGAATGATTTTGCACCCCCAATATGAGACTTTGGCAATGTCTGAAGATATATTTGATTAACATAGTTGAAGAGGTGGTACTGGCACTTAATGGATAGAGGCCAGCAGGGCTACTAAAAATATTCTACACTGTATAATCTTACAATGCACATGATAGCCCCCCACAACAAGGAATTATCTGGACTCAAGTATCAGTCATGCAGAGATTGCAGCAATATCTAAATTATCCTTAAATAAGTTTTTTATGATTACATCATTATGTATCTTATTTTCTTATTCTAGATCTTTTGATAAAGGTAAACAGAACTGACAAAAACTCTCAGGTGTGGATGCTTTGCTGTTAAATAGTCATATTTAAAGCTTTCAAAAAATTAAAATAACCTTTGGGAAATCCTGTATAATAAATAAGTTCCTTTACCTGTCATATTCTAGTCTTATTCATTAGGCACATACTTCCTCATTCTGGTCTGTGTGCTGTACATAACACCAAGGAACTTGGTAGATATTCAGAGACTGGAAGTCTTTATCCTCAAGGAATTCACTTTAGAGCTTAAGCTTTTTCTCCCCAATCCTGAGGATAAATCTTTAATCAGGATTGGTTGGGTTGACTCCTATTCTTTTTATAAAAGACTTGATCTTTGATTTTCAAGCCATTTTTAAATTCAGGAGTCACTACTTCTAGACAGTTGCTTCACTCACTTAATGACGTGTTTATGTATTATTTGGGAGTAAGGGTAGAAGGGTAGATAACATATGGACTTTATGAAGAATCAGATATTAACTGACATACTCAAAATAATAGTAGTAAGGAAAGAGAACTAGATGATGGGAAACATGAACCAGAACCATAACTGGTAGTAAGACAAAGCTTCAATTGACTGTAGTCACCAAATTATCTGAGAATGCATTATCTTCATTTATCTGTGTGTGGTAGGTCTCATTTTGGGGCCTTTTTTTTTTTTTTTTTTTGATATTAATAACTACTCTGCTCCACTGAGAACTGGATATTAACGCCTATTAATAGTGCTTACTGTTTCCACTTACTGGAATTTGGTATAGTGTGTATCCCATCAAGGAAGCTTTCTTAAAAGTAATATTTGAACCTGTTTTCTCCCAATGAAAGTTCCAATTAAAAAGGGAAAGTGTTTTATATTTTTTACATCAGCCAGAGAATTAATACTGCATGTTCTCAGTATGGAGTGAACTTCAAGGAAGAATTGAACTAGGTGACAGATCCTTCTATAGTTAGAGCTTCATATTGCAGCTTTTATAATTTACCTTAAACTGTTTTGAATTACATATCATACACACTTACTCAAATATAAGTAAGTTTAAATGCCAAATATTTTTCAAAGCCCCAAGTAAATTTTTATTATTCTCTATTTAATTTATCTGTTTCTATTTAACTCTACTGCCTTTCACTGACAAGAGTTCTGACAAATTGAATTTAAATCCATGAGGTGCTTGAGACTAAAAAATGAACTTCACATCATTCTGTTTATTTATATTACAGAAGAAATCAAAATCTTTGGAACGCCCCCAAAATTTAAAGCTAGAATAGTTTAATACTTTTTGTGAACTAGGGAAGAATGTAATCCAAACAATAGAGAAGATTAACCACTAATAAAACTTCCCTACCATCTTATTATACTCTATAGATATGAAGGTAAAAGTGATACACTGTATATTAAAGGAAAATTAATCCAGATCTACCAAAGAATAAAAATGAGTCTAAATAGAAGACAGAGTCCACATATGGATCTCTAGCACTTTAAAATAGAAAAAAAAAAAAAATATATATATATATATATGTATATCTCCTTGTACAGAACCAGTTTCTTTTAATGAAGATACGATGCTAACTAGTTGTAGTAGGTGCTGTTAATTAGGACAAAAGTATTTTAAGGCAGATTTAATAGCATGAAATACTGGTAGTTTAAAAAAAAAAGATTTTAGGGTCCAAAATGAACAGTAATCAATAACCACTTAGTATAGGAATATAGGTTATAGCCCTGTAAACCCTAGCATCACTGCTTTAAAATATGAAACAATGGCTTGTTCATAATGATGAACAAGTCAGTAAGAGTTAAATTATATTCATTGTGTGCTCATAAAATCTGGAAGACATGTATTTTAGGAATGTTTTTATCAATTTTTAAAAATCTTTTCAGCTAAGTAGAAAATCTCAGCTAAGAAATTTACTTCTGTGGTTTGAATACTTACTGTGGTTTGTGGACCTACTGTGTGCTGGGTATTGAGCCTGAGAAAGTAAAAATAAGTAGAATACTGACCCTGCTTTTAGTATATCCCCAGTCTTAATTTCACTCACATGGAACTGTTTATGCTCTGATGTTACCAATGTAGCATTACTTAGTGATTCAGATTGTGCTGTGAACTGCTTGAGAACCCACTTTTCTTATAACAGGTATAGATTTGATTAAATGTTATTACCCTCTTTGCTACCACCAATTTACTAAAAAGGGTCAGATTCAGAGGCTACCCAGTAGTTAATTTCTAGTCCAGGATTTTTTCTTCTTTATGAATGCAAGTGGTTACGTACCATCAGTTATATCCATATTGTTAGATTTTCTTCCCCGGTAATAATGACTACTTCACTGCGAATATGATCTGTCCACTGTCTCTACAAAGTCAAGTGACATTGAAACTTCAGTATTATCACTGATGTAGTTGTTTATCATCATGCTTTCTAGTTAAATGCTCATTTAGAAATACAATGGAAACATTGTACGTGCTGTGCAGTGTTGGATATCGTTAAATGCTGTTGTTTCCTATTGAATTAGTATTAAGAGTTCCTAAAGAGCAAACACTAGTATATGATAGAATAGTTCATATTAAGACCTCTGGTAATGTTAAAATACTTTTTTTTTTTTTCATTTTTTTTTTATTAGTTGGAGGCTAATTACTTTACAGTGTTGTAATGGGTTTTGTGATACATTGACATGAATCAGCCATGGGTTTATATGTATTCCCCGTCCCAAACCCCCCTCCCACCTCCCTCTGTACCCAATCCCTCTGAGTCTTCCCAATGCACCAGGCCCGAGCACTTGTCTCATGCATCCCACCTGGGCTGGTGATCTGTTTCACTATAGATAATATACATGTTTCGATGCTGTTCTCTCGAAACATCCCACCCTCGCCTTCTCCCAGAGTCCAAAAGTCTGTTCTGTACATCTGTGTCTCTTTTTCTGTTTTGCATATAGGGTTATCATTACCATCTTTCTAAATTCCATATATATGTGTTAGTATGCTGTAATGGTCTTTATCTTTCTGACTTACTTCACTCTGTATAATAGGCTCCAGTTTTTTAA
This sequence comes from Odocoileus virginianus, assembly GCF_023699985.2. Classification (NCBI taxonomy): domain Eukaryota; kingdom Metazoa; phylum Chordata; class Mammalia; order Artiodactyla; family Cervidae; genus Odocoileus; species Odocoileus virginianus. The sequence continues at coordinate 22,753,945 of NC_069691.1, read as the reverse complement.
CTTCTTCCATACTAATATTCAAACACTTCACTGTATTGTCTAACGTGCTTTTTCAAGAGACTGTATACCACCAAGATGAATGTGGTATTTTACCCCCAAAACTGTGAATATGCAGGAATATATTAATACAGTGGTAGTTTCTTTAGGTGAGCAATAAGATAAAAAAGTAAATACTTGTTACCTTTCAATTTACTATTACTTAGATTAAGGAGAATGTGAAATAATTAAATTATTAAAATGCTTAATTCCAGTTAATTTGTGCTATGTCCATTTCCATTAAATTATTTGCAACCTAACTTTGGATATTCCTAATGTTTTTAAATAAGACATGTTTATGTATAAATCCATTTGACTTTTCTAAAAGCTATTTGAATTTTATTGGAAAAGCATGATGTATTATTATAATCCCTTTCTACCATATGATTTATGTCTGTGACAAGAACCAAGCCTATAACAAAAAATGTTGTTTTATGATCCCTGTTTCTATGCTCCAACAACACATGTAAGTAGAAGCATGTAGAAAGAGAGCAGTGATGCCTTTTTCATATACATTTTGTTTTTGTGCTCTTCTTTTTAATAAAAATTTTATTTTTATCATCACAATACCATTTCAATTTAAAAAATATTCTTTACCTATTTATATATGATAATCTTTTTCTTCATTAGAAATCAGTGTAAGAAAATCTATAAGTAACAGAATGAATTGTATAAACCAATTACTTTAACCTAATATTCAGAGTATCTACACTTATTAAATGTGCAAAAGATCCATAGTGATGAGACATCTAATAAATCTAGAATTTATTTGTTTTCCTCTTTTCTTCCTTCTAGATGTTCAGTGTCCCCAGCATCAGTAGATTGCCAATTCCCTCTCCTCGCAACACCCCAGCCAGTATTAATGCTGGTCTGTCATACCCATCCCAGATTACTGCAGCAGAATGGAGTTTTTCTTTAGTTGTAAGGTAAGTTTCCCTCCCCACTCATTTCACACACACAGACTTAGCTTTCCATTTTACAATATTGTGTAGTTTTGTAAGTTTTATCAGAGTATCTTTTCTCTTGTGGTTCCTTAGGTTATTAACATTATCACATTACAAAGCTTATAAAACTGCATAATATAATAAAGCACTTATCTTGTGACCATAGACGAACTCCTTGTTGTAGTAATCCCTATCAGGTTATAAAACCTTTAGTATTTGACAGTTGAGCCATCTCATGGAAAGGGAGCTGGCAATCTACAGCTGCTGTGGACATTGGATGAGAAAATATTGCAAGGTAAGCCTCAGATTTAGATCATATTGTATACTTTTGGTTCTATGGTGTGTGCTAGAATTCATACTTTTATGTTAAACTTTATAGTAAATTTATAAAAGAAAGATATATCGCTCTCTTCTTTTTAAAGTGACCATCAGTAAATATTTGGATTATTAAGTTCATGTAACACATTGGGATTATTTTGGAAACATTTTTTATTCCTGAAAATAGAATTCTAATTATTAGAAATGGTTCATTTATCCCCATATTGACATACCTGTTTATAAAGAAAAGTCAGGACTAAACTCATATATGTAAAGCTTATTGAATGTATTTTTTATTATAGAAACAGTTGTAACACTGTTCCACAAATAACCATTTACTCCTTAATCTTTCTACCTACCATCTTTTTTGTTGTTGTTCTTTTCTTTTTTATTTTAATTGGAGGCTAATTACTTTACAGTATTGTGGTGGTTTTTGCCATACATTCACATGAATCAGCCATGGGTGTACATGTGTTCCCCATCCTGAACCCCCCTCCCACCTCCCTCCCCATCCCATCCCTCAGTGTCATCCCATTGCACCAGCCCTGAGCACCCTGTGTCATGTATCAAACCTGGACTGGCGATCTGTTTCACATATGGTAATATACATGTTTCAATGCTATTCTCTCAAATCATCCCACCCTCACCTTCTCCCACAGAGTTCAAAAATCTGTTCTTTACATGTGTCTCTTTCATTGTCTCTCATATAGGGGTCATCGTTAACCATTTTTCTAAATTGCATATATATGCGTTAATATACTGTATTGGTGTTTTTCTTTCTGACTTACTTAGCTAGGCTTCAGTTTCATCCACCTCATTAGAACTGATTCAGATGCATGCTTTTTAATAGCTGAGTAATATTCCATCGTGTATATGTACCAGAGCTCTGTTATCCATTTGTCTGCCAATGGACATCTAGGTTGCTTCCATGTCCTGGCTATTGTAAACAGTGTTTCAATGAACATTGGGATACACGTGTCTCTTTCCATTCTGGTTTCCTCGGTGTGTATGCCCAGCAGTGGGATTGCTGGGTCATATGGCAGTTCTATTTCCAGTTTTTTAAGGAATCTCTCCACACTTCTCCATAATGGCTGTGCTAATTTGCATTTCCACCAACAGTGAGAGGGTTCCCTTTTCTCCACACCCTCTCCAGCATTTATCGTTTGGAGAGTTTTTGATAGCAGCCATTCTGACCGGCGTGAGATGGTACCTCATTGTGGTTTTGATTTGCATTTCTCTGATAATGAGTGATGCTGAACATCTTTTCATGTGTTTGTTAGCCATCTGTATGTCTTCTTTGGAGAAATGTCTGTTTAGTTCTTTGGCCCATTTGATTGGGTAGCTTATTTTTCTGGAATTGAGCTGCAGGAGTTGCTTGTATATTTTTGAGATTAATTCTTTGTCAGTTGCTTTATTTGCTATTAATTTCTCCCATTCTGAAGACTGTCTTTCCACCTTGCTTATAGTTTCCTTCGTTGTGCAAAAGCTTTTAAGTTTAATTAGGTCCCATTTGTTTATTTTTGCTTTTATTTCCATTACTCTGAGAGGTGGGTCATAGAGGATCCTGCTATGATTTACATCAGAGAGTGTTTTCCCTATGTTTTCCTCTAGGAGCTCTATAGTTTCTGGTCTTATGTTTAGATCTTTAATCCATTTTGAGTTTATTTCTGTGGCGGTGTTAGAAAGTGTTCTCAGTTCAGTTCAGTTGCTCAGTTGTGTCCGACTCTTTACGACCCCATGAATCACAGCACACCAGGCCTCCCTGTCCATCACCAGCTCCCGGAGTTCACTCAAACCCATGTCCATCGAGTCGGTGATGCCATCCAACCATGTCATCCTCTGTCATCCCCTTCTCCTGCCCCCAATCCATCCCAGCAGAAGGGTCTTTTCCAGTGAGTCAACTCTTCACATGAGATAGCCAAAGTACTGGAGTTTCAGCTTCAGCATCAGTCCTTCCAATGAACAGCCAGGACTGATCTTCAGGATGGACTGGTTGGATCTCCTTGCAGTCCAAGGGACTCTCAAGAGTCTTCTCCAACACTACAGTTCAAAAGCATCAATTCTTCGGTGCTCAGCTTTCTTTATAGTCCACCTCTCACGTCCATACATGACCACTGGAAAAACCATAGCCTTGACTAGACGGACCTTTGTTGGCAAAGTAATGTCTCTGCTTTTTAATATGCTGTCTAGGTTGATCATAACTTTCCTTCCAAGGAGTGAGCATCTTTTAATTTCATGGCTGCAATCACCATCTGAAGTGATTTTGGAGCCCCAAAAAATAGCCACTGTTTCTACTGTTTCCCTGTCTTTTTGCCATGAAGTGATGGGACCAAATGCCATGATCTTAGTTTTATGAATGCTGAGCTTTAAGCCAACTTTTTCACTCTCCTCTTTCACTTTCATCAAGAGGCTCTTTAGTTCTTCTTCACTCTTTCTGCCATAAGGGTGGTGTCATCTGCGTATCTGAGGTGATTGATATTTCTCCCAGCACTCTTGATTCCAGCTTGTGCTTCTTCCAGCCCAGCCTTTCTCATGATGTACTCTGCATATAAGTTAAATAAGCAGGGTGACAATATACAGCCTTGACGTATTCCTTTTCCTATTTGGAACCAGTCTGTTGTTCCATATCCAGTTCTAACTGTTGTTTCTTGACCTGCATACAGGTTTCTCAAGAGGCAGGTCAGGTGGTCTGGAATTCCCATCTCTTTAAGAATTTTCCCCAGTTTATTGTGATCCACACAGTCAAAGACTTTGGCATAGTCAATGAAGCAGAAATAGATGTTTTTCTGGAACTCTCTTGCTTTTTTGGTGATCCAGAGGATGTTGGCAATTTGATCTCTGGTTCCTCTGCCTTTTCTAAAACCAGCTTGAACATCTGGAAGTTCACTGTTCACGTATTGCTGAAGCCTGGCTTGGAGAATTTTAAGCATTACTTTACTAGTGTGTGAGATGAGTACAATTGTGTGGTATTTTGAGCATTCTTTGGCATTGCCTTTCTTTGGGATTGGAGTGAAAACTGACCTTTTCCAGTCCTGTGGCCACTGCTGAGTTTTCCAGATTTGCTGGCATATTGAGTACAGCACTTTCACAGCATCATCTTTCAGGATTTGAAATAGGTCAACTGGAATTCCATCACCTCCACTAGCTTTGTTCGTAGTGATGCTTCCTAAGGCCCACTTGACTTCACATTCCAGGATGTCTGGCTCTAGGTGAGTGATCACACCATCGTGATTATCTGGGTCATGAAGATCTTTTTTGTACAGTTCTTCTCTGTATTCTTGCCACCTCTTCTTAATATCTTCTGCTTCTGTTAGGCCCCTACCGTTTCTGTCCTTTATTGAGCCCATCTTTGCATGAAATGTTCCCTTGATATCTCTAATTTTCTTGAAGAGATCTCTAGTCTTTCCCATTCTATTGTTTTCCTGTATTTCTTTGCATTGATCGTGGGGGAAGGCTTTCTTATCTCTCATTGCTATTCTTTGGAACTCTGCATTCAAATGGATATATCTTTCCTTTTCTCCTTTGCTCTTCGCTTCTCTTCTTTTCCCAGCTATTTGCAAGGCCTCCTCAGACAGCCATTTTGCTTTTTTGCTTTTCTTTTTATTAGGGGTGGTCTTGATTCCTGTCTCCTGTACAGTGTCACAAAGCTCAATCTATAGTTCATCAGGCACTCTATCAGATCTAGTCCCTTAAATCTATTTCTCATTTCCACTGCATAGTCATAAGGGATTTGATGTAGGTCATAGCTGAATGGTCTAGTGGTTTTCACCACTTTCTTCAATTTAAGTCTGAATTTGGCAATAAGGAGTTCATGATCTGAGCCACAGTCAGCTCCCAGTCTTGTTTTTGCTGACTGTATAGAGCTTCTCCATCTTTGGCTGCAGAGAATGTAATCAGTCTAACTTCAGTGTTAACCATCTGGTGATGTCCATGTGTAGAGTCATCTCTTGTGTTGTTGGAAGAGGGTGTTTGCTATGACCAGTGCGTTCTCTTGGCAGAATTCTATTAGCCTTTGCCCTGCTTCATTCCAAGGCCAAATCTACTTGTTACTCCAGGTGTTTCTTGACTTCCTACTTTTTCATTCCAGTCCCCTATAATGAAAAGGACATCTTTTTGGGGTGTTAGTTCTAGAAAGTGTTCCAGTTTCATTCTTTTACAAGTGGTTAACCAGTTTTCCCAGCACCACTTGTTAAAGAGATTGTCTTTTCTCCACTGTATATTCTTGCCTCCTTTGTCAAAGATACAGTGTCCATTGGTACATGGATTTATCTCTGGGCTTTCTATTTTGTTCCATTGATCTGTGTTTCTGTCTTTGTGCCGGTACCATACTGTCTTGATGACTGTAGCTTTGTAGTATAGCCTGAAGCCAGGCAGGTTGATTTCTCCAGTTCCATTCTTCTTTCTCAAGATTCCTTTCTCTATTTGAGGTTTTTTGCATTTCCATACAAATCGTGAAATTATTTGTTCTAGTTCTCTGAAAAATACCATTGGTAGCTTGATAGGGATTGCATTGAATCTATAGATTTCTTTGGGTAGTATACTCATTTTCACTATGTTGATTCTTCTGATCCATGAACATGGTATATTTCTCCATCTATTTGTATCATCTTTGATTTCTTTCATCAGTGTTTTATAGTTTTCTGTATATAAGTCTTTTGTTTCTTTAGGTAGATTTATTCCTAAGTATTTTATTCTTTTCATTACAATGGTGAATGGAATTGTTTCTTTCTGTTTTCTCATTAGTGTATAGGAATGCAAGAGATTTCTGTGTGTTAAATTTATATCCTGCAGCTTTACTATATTTACTCATTAGCTCTAGTAATTTTCCGGTGGTGTCTTTAGGGTTTTCTATGTAGAGGATCATGTCATCTGCAGAGTTTTACTTCTTCTTTTCCAATCTGGATTCCTTTTATTTCTTTTTCTTCTCTGAATGCTGTGGCTAAAACTTCCAAAGCTACATTGAATAGTAGCGGTGACAGTGGGCATCCTTGTCTTGTTCCTGACTTTAGGGGAAATGCTTTCAGTTTTTCACCATTGAGGATAATGTTTGCAGTGGGTTTATCATATATGGCTTTTATTATGTTGAGGTATGTTCCTTCTATGCCTGCTTTCTGGAGGGTTTTTATCATAAATGGATGTTGAATTTTGTCAAAGGCTTTCTCTATCAAGATAATCATATGGTTTTTATCTTTCAGTTTGTTAATGTGATGTATCGCATTGATTGATTTGTGAATATTAAAGAATCCTTGCATCCCTGGGATAAAGTGCACCTGGTCATGATGTTGATCTTTTTAATATGTTGTTGGATTCTGTTTGCTAGAATTTTATTAAGGATTTTTGCATCTGTGTTCATCTGTGTTGCATCTGTGATATTGGGCTGTAGTTTTCTTTGTTTTGTGGCATCCTTGTCTGGTTTTGGTATTAGGGTGATGGTGGCCTCATAGAATGAGTTTGGAAGTTTACCTTCCTCTGCAATTTTCTGGAAGAGTTTGAGTAGGATAGGTGTAGCTCATCTCTAAATTTTTGTCTACCTACCATCTTTTATCTTTTATTCTGTATTGATCGGTGCAGATGAAGATTGTAAGAGCCTTTCTGATTTTCATTGTGTCCATATTCTCTCATGTATTTAGAGATGGGGAGCTTGCTGTTTTCCTTGTTTTTTAATTCACTTTTAAACTTTAGATCACCATAGTTTTAAGTACTATTTTAATTAAAGTAAATTTTACAGATTTTAATATTTGCATCACAGAGACATGTAAATATAGGGATTACACAATACAGTCTCTTCTTTAGGAACTGTCTGTATGCAGGCCAGGAGAAGTGACTTTGTGCAGTGGAAGGAAAGTGGATATTAGCATTCAGGAGATCTAAAGTTCTAAAGTCTTCTCCCACCTACAAGTACTTCTCTGTTTACCTTAGACATTTTCCATCTGTAAAATTATATCTGCTAAGTTCCCTTTTAGCTTTAAAAATTTCATCCTAGAAGCAAGATAGTTTTTCCTTTATCTGTGTATATAAAGTTGGCCAGTCAGAAAAGCTATTGCTGACTTTCAGTTAATCTGATTGAAGGTTCAGGAAATACTTGTTTGATTTTAAATAGATTTTTGTTTTATATTAGATCTAAGTTAAGTCAGATTATTACCATTTGGCTGACTTTATTCATAACTTCTCTACATTAGTTCCACTGTATACTGTGATGCTCTTTAGATCAGCACTGGGTAGAAAAGAACATACTATTTTAAATCCATTTGGGTTATATTGACCAAATAAGATAATAAATGAAAAAAGCAGTGTGAGTTTCTCTTTTACTGTCAAGTGATTAAAGTACATTACTGCATCAAACACCAGTCCCAGAGCAGTGAGTCTGAATTTTTTTTTAAACATGTCCCACCTTTTGATCGATAACACACATATCCCATGGCAGGTATAGGGATGCCCTTTTGTTGAGGTCATTATATCCTTTATGTGTATCTTCTTCTAGTCAAAAATTTTATCAGCCTTTACTTTCTGTAACTTGTGTTATGAAAATAATAAACTTTTTTTCAAATACAGAGTGATTAAATAGGCATTTTCAAATATAAACTAGTAGCCACACCATCACTACCCCAAGTTGCAAATATGTAGAATAAAGAAAGGGAAGAAAGACCAAAAAAATATATAAAGTTAAAAGGCTTTAGACATTTACAAACAGGTCAGGCGGTGAAACAGAATTATACGAAAGTTAGAACTCTGTTCTCTATTGAATTTATATGACCCCTTCCCTATGTGCTGTTAGTTCAGTCATATATTTTCTGGGCATTAGATTAATTAAAATTTAGTAACCAAAATAAAATCAACATGTAAATTCTTCCTAATATGTTTCAAATTCTTTCCTATAAAAATTAATATTGTAATATAATCAAGGCACAAACAGCTGATAAATGTCTTTAAATAGTATCCAATTACACAGTCTCTACTTCATGTGTCTCAACTACCTAGTCCTGAACATCCTGCAATTCTGTTAGTTCTGTATTCTCTACTCCACCACCACTATGCTAACTTACCCAGCAACCATACTGCCTGGCTTAACTCAAATCTGTCATCCTTCTTATTAATTCCCAGTTAATAACTGGGGGAAGGCATGGCTATCCACTCCAGTATTCTTGCCTAGAGAATCTCATGGACAGAGGAGCCTGGTGGGCTATACAGTTCATAGGGTTGCAGACAATCTGACACAACTGAAGTAACTTAGCTTGCATGCACAATAAGGAATTCAGCATGTTGGCACCCACTAGTCTTTTAACTCTTTTCCACTTAATTGTACCAGGAAGAGCATATTCTCCCCTGCTTCATTCCTTGTATCTTTCCTCTTTCTGCTCTCCTTAGCTTCAGTTCAGTTTAGTTCAATTGCTCAGTCATATCTGACTCTTTGTGATCCCATGGACTTGAGGACGACAGGCCTCCCTGTCCATCACCAACTCAGGGAGCTTTCTCAGATTCATATCCATCTAGTTGGTGATGCCATCCAACCATCTTCTCCTCTGCCATCCCCTTCTCCTGCCTTCAGTCTTTCCCAGCATCAGGGTCTTTTCCAATGAGTCAGTTCTTCGCCTCAGGTAGCCAAAGTATTGGAGTTTGAGCTTCAGCATCAGTCCTTCCAATGAATATTCAGGACTGATTTCCTTTAGGACTGACTGATTTGATCTCCTTGCAGTCCAAGGGACTCTCAAGAGTCCTCTCCAACACCATAGTTCAAAAGCATAAATTCTTTGGCACTTCGTTTTCTTTATGGTCTAACTCTCACATCTATACATGACTACTGGAAAAACCATAGCTTTGACTATATGGACCTTTGTTGGCAAAGTAATGTCTCTGCCTTTTAATATGCTGTCTAGGTTGGTCATAGCTTTTCTTCCAAGGAGCAAGCATCTTTTAATTTCACGGCTGCAGTCACCATCTGCAGTGATTTTGGAGCCCCCCAAAAATAGTCTCTCATTGTTGCTACTGTTTCCCCATGTATTTGTCATGAACTGATGGGACCAAATGCCATGATCTTAGTTTTCTGAATGTTGAGTTTTAAGCCAACTTTTTCATTCTTCTCTTTCATTTTCATTAAAAGGCTCTTTAGTTCCTCTTCTCTTTCTGCTATAAGGGTGAGTATTTTCTGTGTATCTGAGGTTATTGATATTTCTCCTGGAAATCTTGATTCCAGCTTGTGCTTCATCTAGCCTGGCATTTTGTATGATGTACTCTGCATTTAAGTTAAATAAGCAGGGTGAAATATACAGCTTTGAGGTACTCCTTTCCCAATTTGGAACCAGTCTGTTGTTCCATGTCTGATTCTAACTGTTGCTTCTTGACCTGTATACAGATTTCTCAGGAGGCAGGTTAGGTTGTCTGGTATTCCCATCTCTTAAAGAATTTTCCACAGTTTATTGTGATCCACACAGTCAAAGCCTTTGGCGTAGTTAATAAAGCAGAAGTAGATGTTTTTCTGGAGCTCTCTTGCTTTTTCTATGATTCAAGGGATGTTGGCAATTTGATCTCTGGTTCCTCTGCCTTTCCTGAATCTAGCTTGAACATCTGGAAGTTCACAGTTCATGTAGTGTTGAAGCCTGGCTTGGAGAATTTTGAGCATTACTTTGCTACCGTGTGAGATGAGTGCAATTGTGCAGCAGTTTGAACATTCTTTGGCATTGCCTTTCTTTGGGATTGGAGTGAAAGCTGACCTTTTCCAGTCCTGTGACCACTGCTGAGTTCTCCAAATTTCCTGGCATATTGAGTGCAGCATTTTTAATGGCATCATCTTCCTGGTGGCTCAGCTGGTTGAAAATCTGCCTGCAATGTGGGAGACCTGGGTTCAATACCTGGGTTGGGAAGATCCCCTGAAGAAGGAAACACCCTCTCCAGTATTCTTGCCTGTATAATTCCATGGACTATATAGTCCATAGGGTTGCAAAGAGTTGGACATGACTAAGCGACTTTCCCTCTTTAGCTTAGGTAAAGTTTATTTCCACACTCACCATTTCATTTTTGAACCAAACAGAAGTTGAGATGTAGAAAAAGGAATGTTGTTAATATGCCTTGTTAAAGGGAAAAGTCTTCTCCATCTACCTATTTTCTATTTTTTATTGAAACAAAATCTTGCCTCATTCCAAAAAGGATTTAGGGTGACTATCATCTACCTTTTCATCTTCCTCAGATAGCTTTCCATAGGTTAAAAGTATTTTTTGGCTCAATTTTATTGTTCATAGTCTAACAGTTTCACTTTCATGGGTTAGAATAAGCGCTTTATACTACCCCATAACATTCCTTTGAGAAAAATAACTTGAGGTATAACTTCTTGTTAGTTGGATCCTTTTAGAAAGCTTTTGACAAGATATCTGTTCAGGTTAGTATATTATATGAAATAAAAATTAACTTAAAAGTTTTTTCACATACTATACATTTCTTATGCTGCTGCTGCTGCTAAGTCACTTTAGTCGTGTCCGACTCTGTGTGATCCCATAGGCGGCAGCCCACCAGGCTCCCCCATCCCTGGGATTCTCCAAGCAAGAACACTGGAGTGGGTTGCCATTTCCTTCTCCAATGTGTGAAAGTGAAAAGTGAAAATGAAGTCTCTCAGTCGTGTCCGACTCTTAGTGGCCCCATGGACTGCAGCCTACTAGGCTCCTCCATCCATGGGATTTTCCAGGCAAGAGTACTGGAGTGGGGTGCCATTGCCTTCTCCGTTGTTATGCTGCTAAGAAGACACAAGTAAAGTTGGGAATTTTATGCCCAGATTAGTATATGCTTTACTCTCGGGAGTGGTTATTTTTCTGCCTGTATGCAAATATGACTCAGAGTTCCTGTGGGATGAAACCTAGCTTTATACAGGTTAAATGTGATCTGTGACATATACTTGTATGTTTTTGTTGTAAAAGAAGTAAAGTGAGTGGACGGTGTGGTGTGTAAATTATATCTCAAAGCTGTTTATCAACTAAAAATTACAACATGGTTATATAACAGTAAATGATAATAGTGATTGTGGTGGTAATGTTGATAGATGTGGAGAAGTTGCTTACCTAAGGATATAACTTCTATAATCTTATTGTTCCTATGGTATACAGATAATTTTATGGGTACTGTGAAATATATCTTACTAGAGGTTTTTGTAACCTGTGTCAGACTGAATTTATGTGATACAGTTTTTAAGAGGTAGTGATATAGCTAGTTCTAGAACTTGGACTACACCAACAGGCAGATCTGGGTTTAAGTCAGAGAGCCTTTAAACAAGTCATTTAACCTCCCTGACCGTTAGTTTCATCATTTGTTAAGACAGACTAAAAATGCACACACTTTAGAAGGTTTTTGTAACTATTTCGTGTACACACTCATGCTCACTCAATCTCTCTCTCCCTGTCTCTCTCCCTGTCTCTTTCTCTCCATGTATGAATGAAATACTTAGGATAATACTTAGCAGATGGGGGGGTGTCAAATTGTTATCCCCTATTATAGCATGAAAATAATGGAAATGGTGACCACTTGTTTGCTTTTCATTTTAAAACATTTTAAAATAAATGTTTTAAGACATTTTAAAATAATTGTAAAATTTCCTAAGGAAGTTTGTTAAGAGGACTGCTTTTGGACATGAAAACAATTTGGGTTTTTCTCTTTCTTTTTCCCCCCAGCCTTTTGGAAAAATTACAGAGACATTACAGAAATGAGCCATATAATTTACATAATTATGTGAATGTTTGTATCTTTACATGCATTTTTGTGATTTATTGAATATTTGTAATTGACCCAATTAAAAGCTTTAAAAAACTTTTTATGTCCTAGTTTGATTAAATGGGTTTTAGATTTCTCCTGTATAGTTGAAAATCTCTAAAGTAGATCGAAGATTTATTATGGGACATTTTTCTCCTTTCTGCAACCTTCTGAAGAAGAGAGATGTGCTTATTTGACGGGTATCTGCATTTTGTTTTGTATTTTACTCAGAAAATAAGTCTTGGTGTTGACTTCTAGATTAAATCTAAAGGATTTACTTTTCAAATTGTGTTTTTAGGGCAAATGGTATCATCGGAGGCAAGCTGTAAAAGAATTACATAGTACATTGATACGTCTTTTAAACGAATTGTTGCCATGGGAACCAAAGTTAATGAAAGCTTTTCAAAGAAACAGGTAAATAAAACTTTATTATCTGTTTTACTTAGTTTAACACTCTTACTTTTATGATTATGGAAGATGTCCTAGAATTAGTAGTGTCCTGTTGATTTGTAATTCAGATATTTTTGAGCCTGTGTGCAGGGCACTTCCTAAGTCCTGACAAGGTAATGTTAATTAAACAAAACCCCTACTATGTGGTTTATATTATTTTTCCCCCAGTTTTTTTCATTGTGGTAAAATGCACAAGTAAAATTCACCATCTTAACTAGTTTTAAGTGTATGGTTCAGTGGTATATTTAATACCACTTTTTTTTACCACTTTTTTTTAACATTCATAATGGTGTGTTTCAGCCCATCCATCTCCAGAACTCTTCATCTTGTGAAACTGAAACTCTGTTATCTTCCTTCCCCCATCCCCTAGCAACCACCATTGTACTTTCTGTGTCTATGATTTTGACTACTCTAAGTACATCATATAATATAAAATATTTGTCTTTTCGTGACTGTCTTTATTTCACTTAGCATAATGTTTTCAAGGTTCATCTATACTGTAGAGTTTACTTCCTTTTAAAGACTGAATTAAAAAAAAAGACTCATTTGAAAAGACACTGATGCTGGGAAAGATTGAAGGCGGGAGGAGAAGGGGACAAAAGAGGATCAGATGGTTGAATGGCATTACTGACTCAATGGACATGAGTTTGCGTAAACTCCAGAAGTTGGTAATGGACAGGGATGCCTGGCAAGCTGCAGTCCATGGAGTCACAGAGTCGGACACAACTGAGCAACTGAACTGAATATTGCACTTTATGCATATACCACATTTTACTTATTCATTCATCTGTAATGGGCATTTGAGAGGCTTTTCATGTTTTAGTTATTATGAATAATGCTTCTGTGTACACGGGTGTACAAATGTCTAAGACCTTGCTTTCAAATGTTGGGGATGTATACCTAGAAGTGAACTATGGTATTCTACTTTTAATTTTTTTCTAAATGAAACAAAGATGAATATTTTTAATGATAGAAGGTACATTTCACAAAGAAGATAGACATCATAAACCTGATTTTTTGAGGAACTATCATATTGTTTTCTATAGTGTACATCATAAATGTACAAGAGTTCCAGTTTCTCCACATCCTCACCAGCATTTGTTATTTTCTGATTTTTTAATAGCCATCCTAATGAGTATAATGTGGTATATATTGTATATATATGTATATATTGTATATATACAATATACATGTATATGTATGATAACATGTATTATGTATATATTGTATATATACAATATACATGTATGTATGTATAATATATACAATTTGTATATTGTACACATGTATACAATATACAATATATATGTATATATTGTAGTTTGGATTTCCACTTCCCTAATAATTAGTGAAATTGAGTACATTTTTTAAGTGCTTATTGGCAATTTGTCTTTGGAAAAATGTCTAGAGGTTTTGTTGTTGTTGTTGATTGAATCTCCTTACTAGTTACGTCTATTCAGACAAACTCAAATGTCAGATGATGATAAGTGCTATGAAGAAAAATGAATCTGGTTTAAGGGAATAAGATATACTTGTTTTGCAATAAATTACAATATGTAAAATAGATAGGCAGTAGAAATTTGCCGCATGACGCAGGGAACTCAAATCAAGTGCTCTGTGACAACTAGAGGGGTGGGATGAGGTGGGAGGGAGGTTCACGAGAAAAGGAACTTATGTACACCTATGGTTGATTCATGTTAATGTAAGGCAGAAGCCAGCACCATATTGTAAAGCAATTATCCTATAATTAAAATGTTTTACTTGTATTTTATTCAAGTACAGTTGATTTACAATGTTGTGTTGATTTCTGCTATACAGCAAAGTGACTCATCTATACACTGTATTCTTTTTTGTCTTTTTCATAATGGTTTATCACAGGATATTGAATATAGTTCACTGTGCTATACAGGGAAAAAAAAAAAAAAAAAAAAAGCTTGTCTTGGACTTCCCTGGTGGTCCAGTGGTTAAAAATCCACCTGCCAGTGCAGGGGACACAGGTTTGATCCCTGGTCCAGGAAGATTTCACATGCTTTGGAGCAGTGAAGCCCATGGGCCATAGCTATTGAAGCCGCCACGCTCTAGGGCCCATGTGTTTCAAGTACTGAAGCCTGCACACCCTAGAGCCCATGCTTCTCAACAAGAGAAGCCACTGCAGTGAGAAGCCCATGCATCACAAGTAGAAAGAAGCCCTCACTCACCGTAACTAGAGAAAGCCCAAGTGCGGCAACAAAGACCCAACACAGCCAAAAATAAATACTTTTTAAAAAAGAAAGAAATGCTTGGTTTAGATGGGATGATGATTGCTCTTTTACAGGGTGTTGGGTAAAGTTTCCTTGATGAGTTGGTGTTTGAAAAGAGACCTGAAGGAAATAGGGAAGAGAACCATGTGGATATCTTAAGATGCAGAAGCTCTAAGGTTGAAAGCACGTTTGACATTTATAGGAAATGCAAAGGGGTGAGAATAAGCAAAGCTGAGTGAATGAGGAGGGAAATGGTAAGAGTCTAGAGTCAGAGAAATACAGAGAAAGGCAGCCAGATCACATCTTTTCCAGTGAGTCAGCTCTTTGCATCAGGTGGCCAAAGTATTGGACCTTCAGCAGAAGCAGGGCTTCAGAGGATGAGATGGTTAAATAGCATCACCAACTCAGTGGACATGAATTTGAGCAAACTCTGGAAGATAGTGGAGGACAGAGGAGCCTGGCACACTGCAGTCCATGGGTAGTGAAGAGTTGTAGATAACTTAATGACTGAATAACAACACAGCCAGACCATATAGGAATTTAAGGAGTTTGACTTTTACTCTGAGACAAGAAGCCTTTGAAGGGTTTTAAACAGAGGAATTACATGACCTGACTTTTTTTTAAAGCATTCCCTCTGCCTACTTGGTTGAAATTAGAATGGGACAAAGATACAGGCAGGAAATCAGTTACGCTTAGCAAGTAGTCCAGGTGAAAAATGATAGTGGCTTGGACAGCAATAGTAGCAATGCAAACAGCAAAGAGTAGTTGAATTCTGGATATATCTTGAAAGTAGGACTGGTGGAATTTCCTTAAGACTTGCATATGGAGTGTCAGAAAAAAATGAGAAAAAGGTGGTGCCCAATATTTTTATCTAAACAGCTAGAATAATGAAATTGTCATTAGTTGAGATAGGAAACAAAGAATTTTGGAGAGGGGATGGATTGAGGATTTAGGATTTCAACATATTAAGTTTGATATGCCTTTCAGCCATCTAATTGGAGATACTGAATAAGCAGTTTAGTGTATGAGTGGCAATTCAAGGGAGTAAGTCAGACTGAAGGTACAAATTTGGGGGTTGTCAGGATATAGATTATACTTAAGCTGTGAGATAATAGAAGTCACCTAGTGTATGAACACAGTTAAGAGAGACTGAACCCTGGGACATTCCAGCGTTTAGATGTGGTGGAGATGGTAGGACTCAGCAGAAGAGACTGAGGAGGAGTATTCAGCAAGATAGGAGCATAACCAAGAGAAATAGTGATGTCTTAGAAACAGGTAAAAAGTTTCAAAAAGGAAACTGCTCATGATGAACTGAGGAAAATGAGGGTAAAAGTCTTCATCTTTTGAAGAGAATGAGGGGTAAGGAATTGGAGTTTTTCTGTAAAAGGAGAGCAGAGAAATAGGGCAGTACCTGGAAGGACAAGTTGGAGTCAAGAGAGAGTGCTTCAGTTTTGCCCTTGTTTGTTTTTCTTCCTGGGAGAAATAACATGTGTGTATACTGGCGGAAATGATCAAATAGAGAGGCAGAAATGGATCAGACAATGGAAGGTACTTTGGAGATTCTTGACTTGTTGAGGGAGGATGCATAAGTTGTGGAGGGGTTAGCTTAGAGAATATGAGGGGGTTAGATGGAAAATATGAGTACAGTGAAGGTTTTAAGTTGCAGACAAGATGTGAGCATATGAAAGTTCTTGTCTGATTGCTTCCATTTTCTGTGAAATAAGGAGCAAAGTCTTTAGCCAAGGTGAGAAGAAGACTGAGAAGGGAGAAACTTTGTACTATCCCCATTTAGATAGTTCTAAAATGAAATTAAATTTAGTTATCCTTTGATAATCCAGTCGGTTATCTTATAGCTATCATCCGCTCTGTAAAACCCTTAAGCAATCATTCAAGCATAAATAAATTGAGAGTAATTATTAACTAACATTTGTTAAATATTTATGTGCCACACATACTATAATAAGATAAGTATCTTTGTATCTTTGTACACATAAGTAAACTGATGCTTAGAAAGTTTAAGAAACTTGTCCAAAGTCTTAAAACTGTTAAGTGACAGAGGTGAGATTTATACTCCGGTATGCACAGATAGGGATTTGTAGAAAAAGTAAATTGGAGAATGTATGTTCAGATTTTTTTAAACAAACAAAATAAACAGAGGTTAAAGAAGAATAGAGAAACTCAATTGAAAGCAAATGAATAATAAAGGATTTCTAAAATACCATGCAATCACTTGGAAATGTTTCTATCTATTGTAATGTCATAGAAACATAAGTACTGTGTTTTTATGTGAAAAATCACTTTCCAGCTTTGTTTCCTTATACTTAATTAAAAAAAAAATTCTAGTGAGACCTAAGGTTTAGATAGGATTGCTTTCAGTATTAAACAAAGGATTATTTTTGTTGTTACTACTTGCAGGAGTCAAAAATAATAGATACTGTTCCTTAGAATTTTTTGATTAACACTTTTAAGTGACCTTTTAAACAATATTATAATGAATTTTAAGACTATTTCAAGTCTATTTCTGTCGGTGCAGTTAGAAAAAAAAGTTAATCTTTTTCACATTTTCACATTTAATAGGTCTCCCAGTAGCCTTTAGAATGACAGTGGGTGGTATGTGCAAATACTTTACAGATACAGTCTTTAAGTTTCCTATGCCTATACCCTGTTGTGTCTTCTTGAACAATCATCATTGGATTAATTGGACAGCAGGAATAATTGAACAGCAGAAAAAAATGAATGTTTTTTATTCTTTAGAGTCTCTCTCTAAAAAAATCTTACACACACTTGATTAAGATATAGGTTTAGTGACTTAATTGAAAATACTGAAATAAATAGTTTGAAATGTTGAGTTACTTTAGCTTCCAAGAGATTAACACATATGTATTTTTATGCTGAATATTTTATTTCAGGAGTCGCCTAAAGAAAGACTATGATGACTTTAGAAGACAGCCTGATCATGATAAATTTGCTAGAGAACTGTGGAATAGTGAAGAAGGTGAAGGAGATCCTGGAAGAGAAACCCCTAAAGTAGAAATCAGTAGCAAATCTATAGACACCACAGAACCTCTAGATATCCTGGAGAAGGATCATTTTGATTCAGGTAGGCGTTCAAACTTTCTCTAAATCAACACTACAAGCACAAAGAAATTTTAGTCTTTTGTGGAGATAGAAGATAGTCTGGTTAATGAGGTTTATTGATTGGGGAAATCTATTATGTTTGAAGGTGTGCTAATGTCTTATTAAAGGTTCTTTGGAGTCATTATTACTGTTCTAGGAGTTTCTGGAACCAGTATCTGACTCCAAACTATAGGCATGTTATTGCTCAGTAGAGACCACACATCGTTAATATACAATCCCTTTGAAATAGGTGTACCCTCTTCTTTTTATTATTATTTTTGAAACAATATATCTGGGGTTTGCTTAAATGAAACTTGGCAAGTCTTTAATAATTGTGAAGTGGTTTTTGTTTTTTATGTTGATGACCTAATGAGACTAGAGTGGACACCTCGTTCTGATAAGAAGGCTGGATAAGATTATCTTTAATTCCTTTTGGTTTGTCAGATTATATTATTCTGTAAATCCAGTTAAATAACTTTACTTAGTTATCTAATAGGTATGAAAATTTGTGCTTAGAAATGTATTAACCTATTACATTTCATGTCTTTGGTGAATTGAAAAGGTATAACTTCTCATCAGCCCAGTTTGACCAGATATGAACATAAATTTTTTACTGTAGGAATAATTGAACGGCAGGGAAAAATGAATGTTTTTTATTCTTTAGAGTCTGTCTCTAAAAAAAAGAAAATAGGGAGAAACATCTCTCTTTGATATGAAGATTTCTCTGTCTAGAAGGAGAGAAGTAGACTAGTGAGTACTAGTCTACTCTAAATTCTGAGCCCTAATTGCTGGCTTGAGTATCTCAAGTTGTAAAGTTTCCTTTTACACTTGTATTGGCAGCAGAATCTGACCAAAAATAATTTCCTCATTAATAATATGTTGTTCTTGGGAATGGTTACAATATCAGGATTACCATGTCAAAGGTCTCCTTACCTTAATTTCCGTCAATGGTACTGAGACTTTTGAATCACACTACAGTTTTTTAATAAATTGCTGGTTCAAAGATTGACATTCTTTTTTATAATTGATGCTATCATTGCTATTCAGTTGTGTTATATAAACAAAATGCTTGTTTTTATCATTTTCAGATGATATGAAATTGTCAGAAATAGATTTTCCTATGGCCAGAAGTAAGTTGTTGAAAAAGGAATTGCCTTCTAAAGATCTAAAGACACTGCCTAAAACACTTAAACGACAGTCCAAGCAAATTAGTTACCTGGATGATAGCACAAAAGAGCTTTCCCCAAGGAAGAAAGCTAAGTTAAGCACAAATGAGACAGTGGTTGAGAATGTAGAAGGTGATGTGCAGATGGACTGTTTGAATGAATCAAAGCATACAGAGCCACTGTTTCCAGAGTCATTTGCCTCATTGGATTCAACACCAGTGTCTACTCTCCAGAAAGGGACCAAACCTATTCAGGCCTTGCTTGCAAAGAATATTGGGAACAAAGTGACCTTAACAAATCAACTGCCCCCTTCCACAGGTAGAAATGCCCCTGCTGTGGAAAAGCCAGTTATATCTCCTCCAGAAGCAAGCCCCATAAAGCCAGCATTGACCTGCCACACCAGTACAAAAGGTCCTTTACAGATGGTATACAAAATGCCCTATGGCCAGTGGTTGCCCATAGATCTTCATAACAGCTCTGTAAAAATTCAGATGCAACCTATGCTAGATCCTAAATCAGGAGAAAAAATTATGCAACAGGTTCTCATTCTGCCTAAGAGTTTTGTGATTCAGCACAAGGAAGGGAAAGCAGTTGCAAAAGAAATACCACCACTTCAACAAAAAGGTACAGAACAACATGGTTCATCTTTCCCACAGACAGCAAATGTAAACTCTTCTTTACCATCAGTTCTTGTCAACCCAACAGGAACTGTTTCTACCCAACTATCTAATACAGCTTTCAACAAGACAGTTACCCCTTTGTCAAATGTGAGTAGTGCTAGACCACAGTCTTTGACACCTGTAACCTCCATAAGTAATTTGTTAGCACCACCAGTTAAAACTAGCCAGAGTGAGGCAGGAAAAGTCAAGAACGCAGTTTCAGCCGCCGCATTCCCACAGCCCATTGCTTCACCCACCACCTCCTCCACAGTTCAGCCTCAGTTATCAGCAACAACACTAAATGGATCTACAAATCCTCCCAGTAGTTCCCTGAGCTGTTTTGCACAACAAACTGCTGATTCTTCTGAAGCAAAGCAAGAACTGAAAACTGTGTGTATCAGAGATTCACAGTCAATTCTTGTTAGGACACGAGGTGGAAACACTGGAGTTGTAAAAGTTCAGACCAATCCAGATCAGAGTTCCCCCAGCAGTCTATCTTCAGGTTCAGTTTTTACTATTGCTCCTCAGCTTCAGGCATTTCTGGTACCAAAGTCATCAGCTTCCTCATCATCTGCTTTTTCGTCAGTAGCTGGAACAACCGCTACATCTAATCTCCCATCTTTTGGCCAAGCACCTACTTCTGTTTCCATTCCAGCTGGCTTTAATCCATCCACGGGGAAAAATCTTAAATTTACATTAAGCCAACCTTCCTGCAGTGGTAATTTGGGCCATACGATAGATAAAACTTCACCCATGCCTTCCTCTCCCTTAAAGTCCTCTGTTTCTTCCAACACTCTATTATCATCAACAGCAAATAGTTCGGTAAGTGTAATTAGCATATCAACAGGAAATTTTGGACAAACCAGTTCAAATGTTATTCGTACACCAGCGAAACATCAACAAGTAGATTATGTCACAAAAAGTTACCCTGTTACAAGATCAGACACAACAGCAGCAGCAAGTGGAGATACTGTCAGTGGGACTCCAGTGCAGAAACTTATGCTGGTGTCAGCTCCATCTGTTCTTTCTTCTGGCAGTGGAACTGCGATTAATGTGACACCAGCACCAACATCTCCAGGTGTTTCTGCCCAGAAATTAGTTTTTATAAATGCTGCAATTCCCAGTGGCACTTCAACCCCAACCATTGTAGCAGAACCATTAAAACAAGCTCTTCCTTCTCCGTTGAGTAAAACATATGTTAAGTCTCCAGAACAGCCCCAGATAGTACTAATTCCATCTACAGTGGGAACACCAATAAAAATAAATTCATCACCAACTGTGTCTCAGATAAAAGATGTGAAAATTGGGCTAAACATAGGCCAAGCAATTGTTAATACTTCAGGCAGTGTGCCAGCTCTGCCATCAATTAACATACTGCAAAATGTAACCTCAAAAGGCGAAGAAAAAAGTAGCAAGGGCTATGTTTTACCATTGTCAACAAGTGGCAGTTCAATTCCAGTAAGCTCAAATTTTATGAGTCAAAATATTACTCCTGTTAATGAATCAGTGGTTTCTGCTTCAAGAACAGTAAACATGTTTTCAGGAACAGGAGCAAATGTATCTTTGGGTTCTGTTTCAGTGACCTCAACCTCTGCCTCAGTTGGGACACGACCTCCTGTTTTAGTCAGTGGAAATGATACCTCTTCAAGAATTATGCCTAGTTTGTCAAACAGACTTTGCACGTCAAATCTCGGAAACACTGTGGCTATATCAACTGTGAAAACAGGACATCTTGCATCATCTGTTCTGATTTCAACTACACAACCAACAGTGTCTCCGAAATGTTTAACATCAGCTTTGCAAATCCCTGTTACGGTTGCCTTGCCTACACCTGTGACTGTGTCCCCTAAAACAATCAACACTGTTCCACAAGCAGCAACAGCACCAGGAGCCACACGTTCTGTATCTCTTTCTAAAAGACAATCTCGGACTTCGGTCCAGTTTCAGTCACCGGGGGTTTCAACTACAGTGCCAACAAATATAAACACAAATAAACCTCAAACTGAATTGCCATCCCTTTCACCAAATCCAGGTAAAATAATTAACATTTCCAATTTTGCTTCTCTGCCAAACCAGCAAATGTCCCCTGCTTTCTTAAAATCAACCCCTAGTTACAGTTCTACTCCAGGTGTCACTGCCATTCACACTGCTACAGCACCATCAAATGTAACTAGTGTAATAGGGAGTCAGTTCAGTGAACCTTGTATTCAGCAAAAAATAGTCATCAATACCAGTACACCTTTGGCACCTGGTACTCAGATCATGATTAATGGAGCCCGGTTTATTGTTCCACCACAAGGTCTTGGAGCTGGCAGCCATGTTCTCCTTATATCTACTAATCCAAAATATGGACCTCCCTTAGTTCTTAATAATGGCCAAGGCACTCAGCCTACACCAGTAGATAACCTGGCCCAGAAGATCACACTAGCATCAAATAATTCCTTAAGTGGGCAACCTGTAAAACATTGTCTAAAAAGCTCTACAAAAATTGTAAACTCTCTTGTGAATGCAAGTTCTCTATCCACAGTACCTGCAGCACCACAAATCATAAACCCAACTGCTAAAGTTTCTGTTCCACCTCCTGTACCAACAGTGTCACTGACTTCAGTAATTCAGTCTCCTCCAGCAACTCTTTTGGCTAAGACATCTTTAGTTTCTGCCATTTGTTCTAGTAATCCTCCACTGCCAAGTAACACTTCAGTATTTCATTTGGACACATCAGTCAAAAAATTATTGGTCAGTCCAGAAGGAGCCATTTTGAATACCATAAATACTCCATCATCTAAGGTTTCTTCAGCCTCTCCATCACTCTCTCAAATTGTATCTGCCAGTCGAAATCCTGCCTCTGTCTTCCCTGCTTTTCAGTCATCTGGCTTAGAGAAGCCTGACACAGCTGCATCTTGAATTTAGACTAAACGAGCCAGTTTTTAAATAATGGGGCATTGTTTTGACTCCCATAAAAATTTTAACTGTTTATTATACTGTTGAAAACATACTATACATAGTTTGTGTGTGTGTTAATGTATCTTTTCATTAGCTTGCAACAAGGCTTTGTTTTTCTTGGGGAGGGAAAAATCTGTTCCATTTCACTCATTGGTATGAGTATGTTTTCAAAGGTTATTTGTTTAAAATAGACAGGATTTACCTGTCTGTATGACATAAATTGAACAGTCAAGTTTGACTAGTTTGGAATAAGCTAGGGTTTTGCACACTTGCATTGACATGTTTCTTCTTGAATTTGAACTGTTGCAGCGTGTATCTCCAATACGATATTCTATGTCTTTAGTGGAATAATATTTTTGTTTCTGTAAAAAATATATATATATATATTTATGCATTGTGAAAATGCAGTCCATTGTGTAAAATTGTACATATCCCTAAGTTCTTAACAACCTGTACTAAACTATATGTACAAAGAACTATGCTGTCTTATTTATGTTTTGTTTACATAATGTATAGTTTTTTAAGTATTTTAGTAATTTTGGACCAGTGAACTGTTAGCATCAATGCAGAAGAATCTGCATGTAATAAACTGAGTTGCTGTATTTCCTTGTTTGAATACCATTTTTGAAGTGCGTTCTTGTTCTGTTGAAAGATAACGTGATATGAAATGACAGATCTTTACGAAAAGGAATTTTAAGCTAGGAAATTTGAATCACTAACGGCATTTTTACAAGGCTTTACAATTTACAAACTTTGTTTACACATATCTCATTTGACTTTCACAGCAATCTTGAAAGCTTAAATGGTGTGTTGTAGGTCACTCAGCTAGTGGATGCTATGTACTGTGCTAAGTCGCTTCAGTCATGTCCGACTCTTTGCGACCCCATGGACTTAAGACCCCCAGGCTCCTCTGTCCATGGAATTCTCCAGGCAAAAACACTGAGTGGGTTGCCATTTCCTTCTCCAAGTGGATGGTGTATTCAGTATTTGAATCTAATGCTTTAAATACTTTTTGCATAACTTTACATGACTTCTGCTTTAAAATTTCACTCTGGATTTCATTGTTTTAACTTTTTTTTCTTAATTTACCACTAAATTCTACATTGATTAATCTTAAGCCAAATATATTTTTTTTCAACCTTTTACTTTTAAATAATTTTAGATTCAGAAGAAGTTGCAATGATAGTACGAGAAGTTTCAGGTACCCTTCACCTAACTTCTCCCAATACATTTATTTTTACATTGAGGGGTTGGTTCATAGTGATTTTTCAAAATGATATTTAAAAACATGAATTTTTTTTTTAGTTCATGGTGACAAATGCGAGCACCGTTTTAAATTGTTTATGAGTACTCCCTCCTTTTTTGTGTATTTTTCAGTACAGAGCAGTTACTTAAATTTCATGGTAAAGCAATGTTTATGGGTCAGCTTACTCTTGGGGTTTAACATTATGGTATTTCAGATTTGCCATATCTTAAATAAAAGGTAGATTTTATACTTAATGTTTGTATCCATTATCTTATTTGGGATAATGATTGTATACTCATCCACATTCCATTTGTAGTGATATTATTAAGCCTCATCACATGGAGTTAATAGGCCAGGGTTGAAGATTGTAGGGAAGAGTAGGCCTAAAGACTTCTTTTGAAACTACATTGAAATTTATTAGTTATCAAAATGAAAAGGGCAGTGAGAATATTCCTGGAAAGTTGTTAAAGTCTCTTGAAAGCCTGTATTTATACTCTAAGGCAGTAACACTGCTAATCATGTGTATGTTGTACTCTAGTCACCTTCCCCATTTCCTTGTCAGTTTAGAAACAATGGTTGGATTTCAGGGAGAAGTGGGTGATGTTTAAATACATTGCATTGTATTGATACATACAGGTGTGCAATAAATGGATTTATTTACCTACTCAACTTTTAACATCTAAAACCATTCATCTTTTGTCTGAGAAGAATTCTGTAGATCACTTCCAGAAACTAAATTACTTATGACTCACTTTATTCCCAGTGAAGGCTCTCACTTATTAACCAATTCTTTTCTAACTCATAAATCAAAATCCTAATACGACTTTCAAAGCTCTGTGTGGTATGGTGAACCTTTAAGTCCCTCCTCCCTACTTAGGGATCTTCAGTATGTGCCTGCTTCACTCTCCAGCTTCATTTTAATTGACCATCCTCCTTGCTTTCTGTACTGTAGTTTTCTTTTAGTTCCTAGAAAGTTTAAGACGTCACGGTCTTCCCAGGTGTTTTCTTTGACTTAATGTTTCATTATATATGCTCTCATTATGTATTACATAACTCTCTTTCCTTATGCCAGCCAGCATCATGTTATTGCACTCACTCAGATTGAGGTCATAGAGTGAGAAGTACATGGAACTCCCTCAAAGCTGTAATAAAATTCTTTGTATGCAATTATTTAAGGCCTGTCTTCCTTAAAAAGAGAGAGACCTTGTTAGTCATCTTCATCATTGTCACCCCAGCATTTGGTCCATGGTAGGTAGAAGGAGAAGGCAATGGCACCCACTCCAGTACTCTTGCTTGGAAGATCCCATGGACGGAGGAGCCTGGTGGGCTGCAGTCCATGGGGTCGTGAAGAGTCAGACGCGACTGAGCGACTTCACTTTCACTTTTCACTTTCATGCATTGGAGAAGGAAATGGCAGCCCACTCCAGTGTTCTTGCCTGGAGAATCCCTTGAATGGCGGAGCCAGGTGGGCTGCCGTCTGTGGGGTTGCACAGAGTCAGACACGACTGAAGTGACTTAGCAGCAGCAGCAGCGGCAGCAGGTATTCAATATGCATTTGTTGAATGAATGAGGAATCTAGTTAGCTTATATTATTTAAGGTCTAGTTTTCTTTTTAAAAAGTAATACCCCATTTTTACTAGAAATGTGACTAAATTAATGGATTTATATAATCAGAAAGTCAACTTGTTTTTCCACTGCCTCCCGTTTGGTAAGTTATGTGGATTTCTGGGATCTTGGCCAAAGAGTACAAAGTCAAATACCCCAGTTCTTTGTGTTCAGTGTTATTTCAGTTCAGTTTAGTCACTCAGTCATGTCCAACTCTTTGTGACCCCATGAATCGCAGCATGCCAGGCCTCCCTGTCCATCACCAGCTCCCGGAGTTTACACAAACTCATGTCCATCGAGTTGGTGATGCCATCCAGCCATCTCATTCTCTGTCATCCCCTTCTCCTCCTGCCCTCAATCTTTCCCAGCATCAGGGTCTTTTCCAATGAGTCAACTCTTTGCATGAGGTGGCCAAAGTATTGGAGTTTCAGCTTCAGCATCAGTCCTTCCAATGAACACCCAGGACTGTCTCCTTTAGGATGGACTGGTTGGATCTCCTTGCAGTCCAAGAGATTCTCAAGAGTCTTCTCCAACACCATAGTTCAAAAGCATCAATTCTTCAGCTCTCAGCTTTCTTCACAGTCCAACTCTCACATCCATACATGACCACTGGAAAAACCATAGCCTTGACTAGACAGACTTTGTTGGCAAAGTAATGTCTCTGCTTTTTTTTTTTTTTTCCATTTATTTTTATTAGTTGGAGGCTAATTATTTCACATTTCAGTGGGTTTTGTCATACATTGATATGAATCAGCCATGGAGTTACATGTATTCCCCATCCCGATCCCCCCCTCCCAACTCCCTCTCCACCCGATTCCTCTGGGTCTTCCCAGTGCACCAGGCCCAAGCACTTGTCTCATGCATCCCACCTGGGCTGGTGATCAGTTTCACTATAGATAATATACATGCTGTTCTTTCGAAACATCCCACCCTTGCCTTCTCCCACAGAGTCCAAAAGTCTATTCTGTACATCTGTGTCTCTTTTTCTGTTTTGCATATAGGGTTATCATTACCATCCTTCTGCTTTTTAATATGCTGTCTAGGTTGGTCATAACTTTCCTTCCAAGGAGTGAGCATCTTTTAATTTCATGGCTGCAGTCACCATCTGCAGTGATTTTGGAGCCCAGGAAAATAGTCAGCCACTGTTTCTACTGTTTCCCCATCTATTTGCCATGAAGTGATGGGACCAGATGCCATGATCTTAGTTTTCTGAAAGCTGAGCTTTAAGCCAAATTTTTCACTCTCCTCTTTCACTTTCATCAAGAGGCTTTTTAGTTCCTCTTCACTTTCTGCCAGAAGGGTGGTGTCATCTGCACAGTCCGTCGCAGCCGGCACGCTTCTGCGCCATGTTATCATTTAATATTCTTTAAAGGTCATCCATTAAAGTGTCCATGTAAAGGAAGAAAAATCGCCACAATGCTACCTGCAAGACTTCATGATCCTAACAGAGTATGTTTCCACATTTAGTATAGAATTAATAGGCTATTTGGATGTCAATATTTGGTATCATTTTAAATGCTAAGTTAAAACATGCTGAAATAACATTCCTCTTTCTCATGTATTAGCTCTTTTCTCTCATTCCTTATAACTTTTCATACCAAAAAATTTTCCTTTGTGATTTTGTATATGTATAAAATACTAAGTGGCTGTTTAGATCTCTGTTTTCATTCCGGGGCTCTAATTTTATTGGTGTATTTAATATGTAATTGACATCAATAATTTTATGATCAAAGCAGTGATGGCTATAATATACGTTAAGATAAATGAAAATGATCTAGTTTATCATTGACTTAGAGTGAATTAAGAAATATTTAATATTAAAAGCTTGAGAAGGTGGCAGGATCTGAAAGTGATCTAAAAAATATGATGGGGAGTTTAGTTATTAAAAATTATACTGTATTATAATACAGAAATGATATACAACTTACCTTCATTCCAGAAGTTGTTTTGCCATCACTTGAAGCTGCATTGTCACTAATAAGACTGTCATCTGCCCCAGGTATTTTTCCTCATTTTGTCAAAAAGCATTTATATATACCATGGTGCTTGATGCTTGGTTGTTTACTAACAAGAAAGCTGAAGGGGATGGTATGGTTCCGGTTCTTATAGTTTAACTGGGAGACAGACTCTGAAAATCTATAATCAAATCTATAGAAAAAAACTATAGTTAATATATGAAGTGCTAGAGAGCCAAAACTATGTGTGTTCTTATGTATAATATCATTGTTTTGACGGGGGTAGTGTTAAGTCTTCATTGCGGCATGCAAGCTCTTAGTTGCAGCATGCAGGATCTAGTTCCCTGACCAGGAATTGAACCCAGGCCCCCTGCATTGGAAACATGGAGTCTTAACTATTGGACGACTAGGAAAGTCCCTTTAATATCATTCTTAACATATATAGTTATCAACATAAATTCAAGGCATAATTTTCAACATAAAATCAAATTTGAAGAGTTGTATAAACTCATTCTACACATTTATTGAGAACAATATAATACAAAAGAGGCTATAGTAACAACATAGATAAATTTCCATCCCTGTCCTCAACACAAAAATCAAAAGAATATAACAAGTTAAAAGTAAATGTCAGAGGAATAAAGAACTAAGATTAGTAGGGAGCTGCCAGAGGTTTTATACACAAGGTGGTTGTATTGAGATAAAAGAGTATGTTTAGAATTCAGCCTGCAGAGACTCAAGGTGCAGAAAATCACAAGGACGTTAACAACACTACGGTATACTTGAAAGAGTGGATCTAAAAAGTTCTCACAAGGGGGCCGGAATAGCTCAGTTGGGAGAGCATTAGACTGAAAAGTTCTCACCACAAGAAGAAAAAATCATGTAACTGTAGTGAATGTTAAAGTGGTTATATGTCAATTGTACCTCAATTTTTAAAAAGGAAAAGCTCAAGGAATATAGAGGGAACAGAACCTTTGGGTTTGAATAGAATAATACGGGTTAAGAGGATTAATGAAGAAGGGTTAAAAATTAACTTGCGTTGGGTGAAAGAGGGCTGAAATATATGCTGAAAGTAATTAGGAAGCTAAGGAAGCTTTGAAAGCATAAGTAATGTGGGTGAAGATAATTAAATTGCCATTCATGATTGCTATGGGAATTAGGTGAGATAATGCCTGCCACATAGTAAATGTTAATAAATTTGGAAAACTCAGCAGTGGCCACAGGACTGGAAAAGGTCAGTTTTCATTCCAATCCCAAAGAAAGGCAATGTCAAAGAATGTTCAAAACTACCATACAATTGCACTCCTCTCACATGCCAGTAAAGTAATGCTAAAAATTCTCCAGGCTCCAATAGTACGTGAAGGTGAACTTCCAGATGTTCAAGCTGGCTTTAGAAAAGGCAGAGGAACCAGAGATCAATTTGCCAACATACACTGGATCATCAAAAAAGCAAGAGACTTCCAGAATAACATCTACTTCTGCTTTATTGACTATGCCAAAGACTTTGTGGATCAAAACAAACTGTGGAAAATTCTTAAAGAGAATTGGGGAATTCAAGATGGAAATTGGGAATTCCAGACCTGGAATCCAAATCCTCACCTGGGATTATCAGGTATTCCCAGGGGAATACCACACTACCTTACCTGCCTCCTGAGAAATATATGTGGGTCAAGAAGCAACAGTTAGAACCAGCCATGGAACAACAGACTTGTTCCAAATTGGGAAAGGAGTACGTCAAGTCTGTATACTGTCACCCTGCTTATTTAACTTACATGCAGAGTACGTCACGCAAAATGCCAGACTGGATGAAGCACAAGCTGGAATCAAGATTGCTGGGAGAAATAGCAATAACCTCGAAATACACAGATAACACCACCCTTTTGGCAGAAAGCAAAGAACTAAAGAGCCTCTTGATGAAAGTGAAAGAGGAGAATGTAAAACTTGGCTTGAAACTCAGCATTCAAAAAAACTAAGATCATGGCATCTGGTCCCATCACTTCATGGCAAATAGATGGGGAAACAATGACAGACTATATTCTTGGGCTCCCAAATCACTGCAGATGGTGACTGCAGCCATGAAATTAAAGACACTTGCTCCTTGGAAGAAAAGCTATGACCAACCTAGACAGCATATTAAAAGGCAGAGACATTACTTTGCCAACAAAGGTCCATATAGTCAAAGCTATGGTTTTTCTAGTAGTCATGTGTGGATGTGAGAGTTGGACTCAAAAGAAAGCTAAGTGCCGAAGAATTCATGCTTTTGAAATGTGTTGGAGAAGACTCTTGAGAGTTCTTTGGTCTGCAAGAAGGTCAAACCAGTCAGTCCTAAAGCAAATAAGTCCTAAATATTCATTGAAAGGACTAATGCTGAAGCTGAAACTCCAATACTTTGGCCACCTGATGTGAAGAACTGACTCATTGGAAAAGACCCTGATGCTTGCTAAGATTGACGGCAGGAGGAGAAGGGGCCAGCAGAGGAGGAGATGGTTGGATGGCATCATGGACTCTATGGACGTAAGTTTGAGCAGGCTCCAGTAGTTAGTGATGGACAAGGAAGCCTGGCATGCTGCAGTCCATGGGGTCGCAAAAAGTCAGATACGACTGAGCGACAACTGAGAGAGGGGAAGGCTGATTGATTACTAGGTGAGTTGAGCAGGCGATGTGAGGACCTGATACCTCCCAGTAGTGGTAGCAAAAGAGAGGTGAGTTAAAAAAAACATGGGAACTGTTCAGGGTGAGAAGGATAAGGGTTTTGGGGGCTTTTTAAAGGGCAAGCTTTTTGCCTATTACATTCAGAGACATCTAAGGAGCAAAATGCTATGAACAAAGTATTATCTGCCCTAAATTAACCTATAAAATTATTGCTAAACTAATGGAAAATCTAATAGGTTTAGTTGAAGGTGTTGTTTTGTTTGGGGTTTTGTTTTTAATGGGGTTCTTGTTTTACATTAGTTTTAAATCTAAACTTACTGAATTTTTATTTTTTTACTAATTTGTTCTGACAGTTCATAGCATATATAAATGATCTTTATTGATTTAAATATCTCTTCCTGATCATATGAAAACTCAATTATGGATTAAATAATAGTGGAACATTTAGTTCAATCTAGGTACAATTCTTATATGGATCTAATTCTAGAAAGTCTAATGGTCTGTTGTCCATAAGAATTGTATTATATTCATCTAGATTTGCAAAACACTCTCTTAGGAATTATAATTCTGTCAAACTTCAGTTTGAGCAAATGTAGCATCAATTAAGTAAAAGCAGTTAAACTGAAAAGAGATTTACTTAAATTATTTTTAAAGAGAGAAAACGGTCAGATATCCTGCTGTGGATGTTTAGGAGCTGGCGGTATAAACTTGAACCTAGGATGATGCTAATGCCTGAGCCCTCTGAGCTTAACCCTCTGCCTTCCTTGGGGACCTGATGATCCAGAATCTCCTGATACTCTTCTACTTCTGTCCAGGGCTGCATGTGGAACAGTGTGGGCAACTTAGGAAATGCTGGATTTAAACTGCTGGGGCCAATTTTATCTGTTTTGATTATTTTATCTTCTTAGCTCAGTAACTTTCTTTTTTTTTTTTAACTTTTTATTTTGTATTGAGTTATAACCGACTAACAATGTTGTAATAGTTTCAGGTGAACAGCAAAGCCATACAAAGCCATATGTATCCATTCTCCCCCAAGACCCCCTACCATCCAGGCCCCACATACCATTGAGCAGAGTTCCATTATATGTAGAATCTAAAAAGAAATGATACAAATGAACTTACAAAACAGGAAGAGACTCACAGACTTAGAGAAGGAACTTATGGTTGCTGGTGGGAGGGTTGGAGAGGGAAGGGTAGTTAGGGAGTTTGGGATGGACTCGTACCTTCAGCTGCTGAACAACTTTCTTGAGCTTTTTTTCTCATGGGAGACAATCCGGCTTTGATAAAAGGAAGTGCTTCTTTCCAGCTCTTTTTCAAGGCCATCCCTTCTAGGGATCATCCTTCTGATGTATATGACTAATATTTTTGTGCACTTTGGGACATTTCTTCTCAATTTATATGCAGTAAATTCTCTCCTTGATTGGTTTTCTGCAAATTTGCATCACATGTTCTTATTCTTAACATAGTTCAGACACTATTTGAAGTTTTAGCTGAAGTTTTTGGACTTCACTTTCAAACTATTTTCAGACTGCAAAGACTTTGTCTCCTTTGGAAAGCATTCATTTGAACTGTAAGTGATTTGTTCATTTAATTTTCTTCACTTTTTAAATAGTCATGTCGGTTTTTCTCCTTCAAACCTTTTTAAGGAAATATTTGTCAGGGTCAGTGGATTCCTTCAAACTGACTTCTGATTGACAGTCCAGAGAGTTCTCAAGTTTCTGCTTTTCTCTTTATCTAATTTCAAGTTGCCATCAACCATGTAATCTCTAGAGAAATCAGGCAAACATTGTCTTTAGTGCAGTTTCAGAGATTTTAATGGGCTCTCTTTACCACGGAAAGCCTCTTTCATTTGTGTTTTCAAGTTGTCAAGCATTTTTTCCTATTATTTATTTTCCACTCTTTTCCTCCATCTCACCCATAGCTTCTTGGGATAGCAGTTTTAGGCTTTCTTTAAAATAAGTGTTTTCAAACCATCCATGATTTCCCTTTGAAGTTGTTCTGTGTCCGTCTGAAATGCTTTTAATATGTTCTGAGACAGTCACTTGAGATTGAGGGATTTTGATGCAACTTTTAAATGACCTGGGTCTCCTGCATTGCAGGCAAATTCTATACCGTCTGAGCTACCAGGGAAGGCCTTAAGTGACTGTCCTTAAAATCAAGCCATGGAATGAGAGTTTAGGGGGCTCACTTTTGTTCTTTTGAGAGAAGTTCTACAATGTTCTCAAATGACGAGTGGACCTGTCCAGATATGTATAAGTACTACCAAACTCAGTGTTCGCAACTTCAGAGAACTGGAGGTGACTTGAGCACATCATTGGTTTGTGCAATCAGTCTGGTCTTCTCACTGACTAACTTGAGCAAAAAATCTTTTGGCTAGCTTTTTTTTTCATCTTTACAGTATCAGAACCTCCTCAGGAAACCCATGGAGACTTGCACCTTATCTCAAAAATGAGAAAACAGCTTCTGAGGGCTGGTGCAGGGTGAGTGAACGAGGGAAGACCAGAACTGTCTAACTTTGCTCTGCTTACTGCACAAATAGTGATAATATCTGCCCAGTGCATTTGGATAAGTGGAAAACACTGATTGCAGCCAGAGTAGATCACCCATGAGCTCTGACCACTCTAATCTTAACCCAATTCTGCAGGAAACCTCTGAGATCAAAGCAGCTCCATGCCATTATGTATTCTCTACCCATGAGCTGGACAGGCATAATGGTAGGGCACACTGCAGTAGAAGACTCATGCCCACAGCCCAGGGTGAGGCTCATTCTCTTGAATTATAATTGCCTTCAACAGGGTGGAAGCCTAATCCTGGCTGCAAAGGTCACAGAGACCTCTCTCCCCTGGAGGCTTCTGGTTTGTGTTTGGTCAGTTCATGTCTGCAGGGGCAGAGCCCTGAAGGTCCTCAAAAAGGTATTAAGTAACAGCCTTGGACTTCAGTATCAAATTTGGCAATGTGTTAACAGTTGATGGATTTCCTCTGAGGCCAACTTACCCCCGTTTCATCGAAGCATTCCTGGATGGGGGAGCCTTTCCTCCAGGGGTGACTCAGTGACCAGCTCCTCCCGTGTGGCTCTGCTGTCTTCACCTCCTGGCTCCCAGAGTGGTCAGCTGACCTCCAACCAGAGAGGCATGTTCAAAGGTGTAGCTGCCTCTGTGAAGGAAGCAGTTTCTTCTTTTGACTGGCACTTTCTAGTCCTTTAAATGGAATCTCACTCTTCTAGCTGCTCTCTGGCAAACTAAGTGAAGCCTTGTCCATCACCTGGAACACTACCTTGAAGAATTCTGTGAACATAGCCTTTGTCCATGAGGAAAAGAGAGAACTCTCAGCGAATGATGGTCTGGGGGTCTTGAAGGCGTCCAGGGCTCAAGCCATAGGTTCTTTATTATTATTATTATTATTATTATTATTATTATTATTATTATTCTTTGCCAAGTTGTGGTGCAGGGTGTAGGTAATAATAGTGGCCAATGAGTGGCGATGAAGTCTCTGCAGAAGATAGAACATCTGTGGGAAGGTGAGGGCAGGGGTGACTTTGGCCCAGAGTAGGGAGTGAGCAGCCAAAGAAGTCTGAGGAGGTCATGTGCACAGTGGGTGGGGGGATGGGGTTGGTGATCACTGAGCTAAGGTTGTCAGAGCCCACTTGTGATAAAGAGGACATTTGAACAGCAGGTTCCATAGGAGGTCTATGTCAGGGGGAGGCAGACAGTTAGAAGCTTGGGCACAGGGTATGGACACCTGAGCAGGATAAGGAGGGTTCCAGTTAGGGAGCTGGTTGGTGGTAGTCCACAGCAAGATGTCAGGATCTGAGCAGACTGGATGGCATCTCTTGAGGGGGCGTGGGATGGTATGGCACATTGATGGTAAAATGCTTACATACTAAGGTGATTCATGCAATAAGTTGGTAATTTGAGATTAACAGAAGTCATTTTCCAACTAGCGGGAAAAATGGATTTGAAAATATGAAAAGAGTTTAGAATGAAAAAGGTTACAACTAAACCTTTGTAGTTGATAGAATTGGAGTTATCAGTGTGAACCCACGATTTTATATATATATATATATATACACATATATATTATATGTATATATATGTATATATAATATATATATATTTTAATATGTGTAGTGTTGTAAATGTGCTCAATTTTTAATTGTTTTGTTGTTGTTGTTGTTGTTGTAAGAGTTCTTTATATAAACCACATACAAGTCCCTTATCAGGTATATCATTTGCAGATATTTTCCCCCAGTGCTGCATATCTTCTCTTTCTTGATTGTTTCCATCATTTGAAGCATGATGCTTTTCATTTTGATGAATTCCATTTACCAACATCACTTGTGGTTTTCTGTCATATCAAAGAAACCATTACCAAATCTAACTTTGCAAAAATTTATTCTTCTTTTTCTCCTAAGAAAAACAAGAAGTCTTAACTAAAAAGTAGCCTTAACTCCTATACTTAGCTCTATGAATTTTTTTTTAGCTAATTTTTATAATGTTGTGAGATAGGGCTCCAACTTTATTCTTTTGTCAAAAAAATTTTTTTACATTCCTGCTGGGACTTTATTAATAGCAGGAAGATTGTTTATAGCAGGGGTGGAAGTAAGTCTCAGACCCCTGCCCCTACCATCAGTGACACACAATGATAAATAAGTTGTGGTTTGGCATGGGGATACAGGTTCATCTGTGGAAGTGGAGGACTGAGGCTCAGACAGGGCCCTACAATGAGGATAGGAGCTAGCCAAATCCTAATTAAGTTTTCTTTCTCAGTATATATTTGTTTGAAAAGGGGAGAGAGGGTTTATTTTAAGTAGTAAGACTGGACAGAATCAGGAAAGATGGGATGTCTTTTAGTACTTTGTGGAATGACAGCTTTTCTCCAATGTGTATACTAAATCTCTTTATTCAGTGCCCCCCCCACCGCCCCGCCCCGTGCAAGCGTGTCTTCAGTGAAAATGATGCTGGAAATGCCACACTGGCATTTCCACTGACACAAGATGATGGTAGGTGGTTTACTGACTCAGCATTAGACACATAAGTCACAGAGTGAGAAAGTCATCTCTTTCTCTTACAAGCCTTCTAATTATGTCAAAAGATTTTCTCTGATTCTTGCTAATCTTCCTCTTTAATAATGAGGGCAGGTCTCAAGTTGATGGCCTGCTGTGATCATCAGTATCTTTCTAGGTTCCAATGTAATTTGCTTTCATTATCTTCTTTTTATCTTTATTCCCTACTTTAAAAAGTGATACTGATTTTTCATTTAGACTGGTGATGTAAGTTAAACCAAAAAAAAACTTGAAATGAGCTGATCAGAAGAAAAACATTAGACAGACAATAATATGTAGATGTCACATAAATTGCAGTGTTGCTATACAAATAAAGACACCATTCCAGAATTGCTGATCCTTTATGATTTCTTCTGTATGTTCTTTTGAGAGGAATTTGGGAGCCCAAAGGAGCTAAATTTGCCTTTGGGACATTGAAGGCAAGGTGTCAAACTAGAATAGCTTTTACTTGTTTAAGTCCTTACACCACCTTTTGATTTAACAGGAAATCCTTGTCATTAATTATCATAGCATTGAGCATTGAAGTGAAATGTAATTAAAACTGCATGAACTGTATTACTAAAGATACAGGATCTCTGCAGTGTGTTATTACACCATGGAATTGCAGAACACAAAGAGATATGACTGATTCCTGATCAGATGAATCTGGCTGTAATTTGTTAGGTCATTCAGCTCTTGATCTTAAACCTGTAAAGGTATCATTTTGAGTACTCCATAACACAGACTAACCTGCAACTGTTCAGTTAGAGTTCATGTTGGTCAAGAGGCTGCTTCTTCAAAAATCAGAATAGTAGTTCGTTTTTAGCCACATTTTAACTTAAAAAGAAATCCAGTGGTCCCAGAACACACACTTGAATGCTCTCCCTCAGAAAACAACATTGTAGATTTATTATTACTGGCACAGATAGTATCATCCATTACAATGTTTATTGACAAAGCTTTTCCCATTTTAGTATTTCTCATCATTTCCTCAATCAGTATTGCTAGTTGCCTTACAAAGAATTTGACACTCAGCTTATTATTAGAGATAATGTACACTGTTTCTACAGCATTCTGAAGTAGAACATTGCATGCCCACATCAAATTCAAGCAAAAGCATAAGGGAAATCATTTCAGCACATCTCAAGGCCTCACTGGCTCTCATGGAGAATAAGGTGGTGGTGACTGTTCTGCGGACAGTTTCTCATAAGCAGGTGGAGCATTGGGAATCTGTGAGGATGAGAAAGGAGAGCATGGGCTTGACAACAACACACATGATTCTGAAAGAGGGATTAAGTCAAAATACTGCATCACGTTTATACTTTTGCTCTGGGTTGAAACTTGTTTCATATCTAATTTCCACCCAATGAGGTAATTAATGTTAAATTACACAAGTGTGTATGTTGAAGCATTTGGGCAGTGGTGGAGGGATAACAGCAGAGAAAAAAGGCTAAGTGACTTCCCCAAAATCTCCTTGGATTATCTTTATCAGTAGAAGTCCCAAGCCCTAATTTACAAATTTTTCAGTCCTGTTACAAACACTGATCACACTGCATCTTTACCACAAGCATAAATCCTGATAGCTGTGTCTAAAGGCCGTTGCATCTATCAACAGAGCACAAATCTATCAGGCCCTCATTTAATGCTCACAACAACCTTAGGAATATTTCCATTGTTTTTATGTTACAGGTCAGGAAACTGGGGCACAAGGAAGTTAAATCACTTGATGAATGTCTTACAGCTGGCCAGTCATGGAGCTGAGAGTCAAATATAGTAATTTGGCTCTGGAGCCAGTGCTCTCAAAAGCTATAATTACTGCATCTATACCAGGACTGTCCAGTAGAAATAGAATGTACCACATATGTGGTTTTAAAATTCCTAGTAGCTGCATTTTTAAAAATTAAGAGAAACAAGTAAAATTAATTTCACTAATATATTTTATTTAACCCCACTTTCATGTTGAAGTAAGATATTATCACTTCAACCTGTAGTCAGTATAAAACTCATTAGTGGATTTTTATGTTATTTTCCTCATAATAAGTTGTTGAAATCTAGTATGTATTCCAAGATGTCTTAATTCAAAGTACTGCATTTCAGGTTTTCAATAACCGCATGTAACTAGGGGCTACAGTGCAACTATTGGACAGTGCAACTCTATACAATTAATAATAGGCACTTTTTTCCTCTGTTAGATATGTCTATGTTCAGGACAAAAGCAATTATACTAAAAAACATGAGACAAAAGGACATTGTATCCAGAACCGAGTTCTTCCTTTGGGCCTTGCATGTAGATGTTTCATTATTGACTCAGGAAACTCTGGATATGAGGGGACACAATTTAAGAAAACCTCTGTGAATTCCCTTGGTTTTAATCTTACTGTTTACTTTTTATTATGGTAAAATATACCATATAAAATTTAACATTTTAACCATTTTTTAGTCAGTAGTATTAAGTATATTCACATTGCCCTTGCTTTTTAAATGGCAATATTTTATTCATTTGAGTTAAAAGTAAGCATATACAGAAATACCAGGATGCAGGATCTCAACCTACCACAGGTTTACCCTTGTTCTCTTGAAAAGGCAATTTGCTGTCCTGTTGACCAAGCCCCTCATGTGAACATCCTCCTGTCAGGGTACTTTGAGTACCAGCATGAATGTTTTTGTCCTGAAATGTGAATTCATGAAGGTCAGTGGGTGAGAAAAAATAATTGAGTCCATTAAAGAAAAAGAGAAGGAAGTTGACATCTTAAGAATGAATTTTAATCTTGGCCCTGCCACTTATCCTCAGTGTATCCTCAGGTAGTCACTTAGTCTCTCGAATTCCAGTGTTTTCATCAGTAATATGAAGATGATGTCACCTACCTCTCAAAACTAGGCTTCCCCAGTGGCTCAGTGGTAAAGGACCCACCTGCCAATGCAGGAGATGTGGAGTCAGGAAGATCCCTTGGAGGAGGAAATGGCAACCCACTCCAGTATTCTTCCTTGGAAAAATCCCATGGACAGAGGAGCCTGGCAGGCTACAATCTATGGGGTCACAAAGAGTCGGACATGACTGAGCACAACAAAACACCTAATACAGTGCCTGACACCTATTAGTCAATGAATATTTTTGAAAGGAAGGAGAGGAGTGAAATATAAAACTGGATCTCAGAGAATGATTACAAGAGGAGTAGATCAGAGCTATGGAGGCAGGAGGTGGTTTCACAGTGAGGAGAAACATAGGAACAGCTTGATAGCAGGGGCACTCTGTCTATTTCTGCCTTCCCCATAAAGACAGCAATATATCTTAAACACTGTGAGTGCTTGTGTTGTGGTAGAAATACTGTGGTTGTAGTGCTGAGCTTCCAAGTCACATCACAACAATGACAAGTCAGCCCAAGGCTGTTGTGCACTTTGAATTATTGGGGGAAGGGGTGGGTAAAAGCTTATAGTTTTGTCATTTGCATAGGTTGAGGGGGGGATGCTCTCCATCCCTAGAATAGAATGACAACAGTTTGTGCAAGACAGATACACGTACCAAAGCAGAGACTGCAGATGCACTCTGCCCAGGTGAAGTGGAATATTTCATTACTGGCATTGTTTTAAATTGCTGGCACATTGTGATCATAAAAAGCAGACTTTTAGTTGCTCTTACCATTAAATTCTCCACAGTAGTCATTCTCAAACTTCAGAATGCAGCAGTGTCACCTGGGGGGCTTGTTAAACACAGATTGCTGGGCTTGCACCCAGAATTTCTGACATAGTAGGTATAGGGTGAAGCCCTATAAATTTGCACTTCTGGCAAGTTCCCAAGTGATACTAATACTGCTGGTCCAGGGCTCTCCAGGCAATGCACTTCCTTATTGCCTGTGCCTGGCATGACCCCGCTACGATCTGACCCTTAGAGGAAGGAGGAAGTCAGATGGGGGTCATAGAAAAGGAGGGAGTATGTGTCGCTTCCAAAGGGACAAACCACTGCATAGCTGCCAAGTTTTGCCAGATCTTTTGATTTTTTTCAAAAAATAAACTAGAAATTAAGATTTTTACATAAAATGTTACTTTTAAATGTTTGCACCTAATTCAGTTTTTTAAGTTACAGACCCAAACATTATCTGTGAACCAAATCCACCAGTAGGGCATGAGCAGCTCTCTGAAGTCCTGGCTGAGGGGAACTGGAATAGGACGGCTGTGCCAATGTTCAGTGCCTCCTCCGCAGTCTTGTCTGTAGACTGTGGTTGATTATTGGTGTTACTGGGTTGAAAGAGATGGGCATCCGGACGGGTCTCCCAGGGAGGAGAAGTGTTTGGATCATCAATTGGATGAGACCAGACATGGTTGGGACTGGTACCTATAGGGTCTGCTGGCTGTAAAGAAGTTTTCCTAAACTCTACTCTGAAATTATTATTGACACTACCTTTTGGAAGGATATAAGCACAAGGACCCCAATCTTGACAAGAGGATCCAAGGAGGTTCTGCTGCCCTCCACAGCTCCTAGTGATATACCTCCAGTAAGGTGCTTAATGGGCTTCCTGCTTAGCTCAGCTGGTAAAGAATCTGCCTGCTATGCAGGAGACCCTGGATCAATCCCGGGGTCAGAAAGTTCCCTTGGGGAAGGGATAGACTAACCACTCCAGTATTCTTGGACTTCCCTGGTGGCTCAGAGAGTAAAGAATCTGCCTGCAATGCAGGAGACCTGGGTTCCATTTCTGGGTTGGGAAGATCCCCTGGAGGAGGGCATGGAAACCCACTCCAGTATTCTTGCCTGGAGAATCCCCATGAACAGAAGAGCCTGGCGGGCTACAATCTTTGAGGTTGCAAAGACTCAGACATGATTGAGCAACGAAGCACAGCATAGCACAGCACGAGGTGTGTTAATGTGAATGCATTCTTTCCCTTTACCTCGATTATTGGTTTTGTTCCTTATTTTTTTGATCCTCACCTACCATAGGTTAGGAGTGTGATTCACTTCTCCAGTTCACTGCCAATTCTGTGTATTTGCATCAAACTTCAGTGTGTGTGTTCAAACAGGGTCCTGGGTCCCACCACCAGAGATGGTCCCAGACTACATTTTAGCCAGAACTCCAGGTTATTTGAGTGCAGGGGCCCCTGACTGTACATTGAGAAACATGACCCTGAAAGACATGAGTGTAAAGTGAGCTGTCAGGAGAGCTTTTGAATTTTTCCCCAAGAATCAGAAGTGTTATGTCCTAAACTTAGACGTGAAAGAATAAAATTCATAAATATGAAAGCCAACTTCCAATGCCTTATAAATCATTTTTCTGCAGGAACGCATTTCTGCAAAAAGCAGTCTTTCCTTTCAAAAGGTGTTTTTCGGGTCTAAGAGGAATTATTGGGCAAGGAAGAAATTTTAGGAGACCTTACTTCCAACCAACCTTTCTACCATTCTGTGAGCAATGAAAGTGGAAAAATAAACATATTTCAAAGCTTAATAAAGGTTGATAAAAGTGGTACCCGAAGCTTGCATTAATCATCATTTGTGTTCTTCTGTTTTATGATGAAAACAGAATCACCAAAGAGAGACAGGTAATTATGTAATTAAATACAATACTTAATGCACTACTTTACATAATTTTACCTACATTTCTTAGACTGCTGGTCCCCAACCTGGCTCTTCAGGAGATATGAAAGTCTCAAAACAAGATTTTAATATAAATTTTAAAAATAAATGACTCCATTTTTAAACATTAGAAGGAACCAGGGAATTTAAACACAGTTTTTAAATCTCATAAAAATTCCATAAACTCCACAAGTCGCTAGAGCTGGAGGACTGGAGGATGCAGGTTGAACAGAAAGGCAAAATGCTCAGTGTCTAACTCCATGACTCAGACTGTCTTTCTTCCATTGAATGCATTTAAGATAAGAGAGTGTTGAAGCAGAATGGGGGGGAAAGTTGCTTTTTTGTCTGGGTAGCATCAAGCTAGCAATTATGGACAGTTAAAGAATGGATACCAATATATTGAGTTTGTAGAGCTTTTATTCCTTGAAAGACTAATCATTGTTTTTTTTATATGTAAACATAGAATAAATTTTTTTAATTATAGAAGAAAGCATATATTACATAAAAAGTGATACGCATCATGTTATGTCATCTGTGTCTAGGTGTATAATAGAGCAAATGAGGCTCAGAGAAATGAAAATCTAAGGCCACCACTAAGTCAACAGCAGAGTGAGACCAAATCCTTATGTCATACAATTGGGTGACTGCTGTATGCCAGGCATCATGCTAGGCTCTGGAAGTAAAAGGGGAATAAAAACTACTTTCTGC
Organism: Odocoileus virginianus; assembly: GCF_023699985.2. Taxonomy (NCBI): domain Eukaryota; kingdom Metazoa; phylum Chordata; class Mammalia; order Artiodactyla; family Cervidae; genus Odocoileus; species Odocoileus virginianus. The sequence continues at coordinate 22,712,577 of NC_069691.1, read as the reverse complement.
ATCAGCTCCAAATAGGATGAAGAAAAGGGGTAGAAGAAGCAAAAAGTAAATAACAAATTACAAGGCAATGTCATCACCTTGTTCTAGAGGTACACATGAAGTGTATAGCAGAGAGCAAAGAGTTATATTCCCTAACCTCTCAACCCGAGGCTTGGCTGTGGTCGCAGTCCTATTCAGACTCCAGAACTTCTCCTTCCCATAAATGGGGCTGCTGCTTGGTGACTGCGTCTCCCACCTTCACCCTGACTTTCCTGATTTCTATCTGGGACACCATGGCAAGGTGGGCGTTAGGAAAAGGGTCACATGGGACTTCCCAAGCTTTCCAGCAAGGAGAAGAATTTGAAGCTACCATTTTCACCTTCCTCTTCTTCTCAGACTGCCAGAATCTAGCCCTCCACCCAGACCAGCCCTCCTCTCCATCACAAAACCACTTTCTCTGAATGAAGTGTTGCTAAATGAGGAAGGGGACTTGCCAACATCTTTTGTAAAGATAAATTTTTTCCCATTATATATCAACCTCAGAAGCTTTCAGCTCTGTAATAACAAAGAGAAAGGAGAGAGAAAAATGGCAACTCTCCTTCTATCCTGTTGCTCACTGTGGAGAATGCCTTTGGATGCTTAAGTTCCAAACTGCTACCTGTCTTTGAAGCGAGGTTTCTGAAACCTGTAGTCTTCACAGGTTAGTGACTCTGTTGATGCTGCTCATTTTTGAAGGATCCTGCTTTTTGTTTACTTACTGCTCGTATGGGTAAAGGAGCAAAAATCCTAATCAAACCACATTGAGCATCAAAGGAAGGAGGAACCTGTTAAAAATCTGGCGGTCCTTTGTGCTGCTGAGGGGTGGACAGTTTCCTCACTGCACTGATGGCTACAGGGGTCCTGGCTATGCTGGACTGCTTGCTAATAGAGTTAGAAGAACTTGGAATTCCCAGGAAACCTGGAAAGAAAGGAGTGAAGAGGTAGGGTAGGAAGAATGGGCCACTAAGTGGAGTAACAGAACCAGTGGGAATCCCCAGAAGGATTGGTAAGACCTGGAGTGTCTTATGTACTTCTGTTCACTATGCAAGAGGACCATGAAGCCTTCCCCCTTACCCCCAAAACCATCAGCTACATATGCAGGCCCTCAAGTTTGCTGTGAGTGGAATCAGAAAGATGGGCCAGGTTCCTGGTTGGGATTCACACCCGGGCAGAAGCAAAGGAAGACTTATAAGATGTACAGTGTAGAGAAAGATGCATCAGAACCATGAATCAGTGCTGGAGGTGATCATGAGACTGTCACCCCACTCCCCAGAACTTCAGAGAAAGGATAAGGGAGGGCCTGGAACTGGAGGGACTCAGCAGTGGGAACTTTACTGACCTTCAAGCTTCGGTATCCACTTCGTCTTCTGCAGTACCAGCAGCTGAGAAGTAGTAGAATTCCCAGAATCACTGTCAGGATGCCAATCCCTGCAGCCCTGGCCCGAGAGACAGACATGTCCACATTGGTGTGGGAACCTTGCTCCAGATTATGATGAAACATGTGTCAATCTTCTCTCTTCACAGGGGCTTTGCGATCAGAGAAGCACCTCCCAGTCCCCAAGGAGTATTCCACCCCACCCCACCCCGGGCACCCATGGGCCTCCATCATGCATATACAGAGACAGAACCATCTCTAGGAGCCTCTCAGGTGTGTGTCCACAGCAGCAGTGCTGTCATGGGCCCCAGCACCCAGGCTCCAAGAGCAACAGGTGCAGTGGCAGCTGACCCTTCTGTGGACTGAGTTATCTTTCCATCAGGACTAGTTTAAAACATTTTCCCCAACTGTCAGTCCACAAAAAAGGAACAGAAATTAACTTTGATTTAATGTCTGCTGGAAGCTGGGTACCATGATAACCATTCTGTATTCGTTAGATTATTTAATTCTCACAACAACCCTGCCAAGCACTATGGTGAGCACCCTGCTATTGGCTCTGTCACAACAATCCTCAGGAGTAGGTATGACATTCATATCACATCTGACATCCCCAAGACTTTAGGCTGGTAAAATGCCCAAGGTTGCACAACCAGAGAGTGGCAGAACCAGCATTCACAGCAACTGGCCAGAGGTACCCAGCCAGTGCCTTTCTGACCGCATCACCCCTTCCTGAAATGAAGCTGTTACGAGGGCATTCAGTGGGTTCTCATGACTGAAGGCAGATGATTCCATTCCCAGCATGGCTGTGCTCTCATTCTACCTCCTAAGGCTGTGGTCACCCCCTCAGGCATCTTGACACACACAGAGCTCTGTTTGAATTCCCCACACCACAGTCACATTGCGCTCACACACAGGAAGTGAGAGCCAAAAATGCTGGGATGTGCCAGACACACCATTAAGAACCCATTGCCCAGCCGGGCAGGGCTTCTCAGATATCACCCAAATACCTCCTGCAAGGGAGTTGCCTGAGATGCATGTTAAATAGATCCTGGGCCCCTGACCCCACGACCTACTGAGTCAGCCTCTTGGGCAGCAGTGCCTAGGAAGCTGCCTTTTCACAAGCTCCATAGGTGGCTTATGCCGCCTCAACTGAGAATTTCTCAACTGTGGTTTCACAGAGATAGAGTCTGTTGAGTCATCATGCAAACCCTGAAAAATATACTACCTAATACCATGTGCAGTTGCACCCCTCAAGAGTATATTTTTGCTCTTGGGACATTTTTTCAGAAGATCTCACCACCACATCCCATTTCACCATGCAGGGGTATTAGAGAATCCCACTAGGGTCTTCTGAAGAAATGCTCCAGCCTGAACTCCTCCTCAGTGCCTTTGACAGGTTCTCCATCTCTCTTGCCCCTGCAAGTTCACTCCAGTAAAGCAATTCAACAGTTCTCTCCCAAGACAGCAGGTTTGCGGGAAGTTCTGAGCAGATCACTTAAGAGACAGTCCAAACAAAACCCAGATCGCTCATTTGTCCTGTTGGAGTCTCCACCCGGGGAGGGGCCCCTCCCACCGCCACCACCCCTTGCCCACTCTCGTCCTTGCAGAGTATGTCCTGTGGCCTGTGTTCCCGTCACAGCACTTATACCTGATGAAATTACTCCCATGCCTAACTCTCCCAGTAGGTTGTAAGATTTTCTACAAAGGAGAGAATAGCATCTTGAGCTCGTGTACACTGCTTAGCACTTAGAAATGTTTAATCATGCAAAGACTTATTTTAAAATAATTCATAATACAAAACACCTTTCTTAGGGTAAAGCACTGATGCAAAGATTATGACCAGCCTCTTCACCTTGGACTCAGTTAGCAGGTGGAGGGACACACCTGCCCTTCAACCTCACTGTCCTTTAGCAACTTGCCTCTGTTCTATCTGCAAACCACCTCTGGGAGTCTGAGTGGAGTAGACAGGCAAGGCTTGAGGACAGAGGCATCATGCTCTCAGACAGGTGTTTTTCAGCCTGGGGACCCACGGTAAAGGCCTCATAGCCAAGAATGCAAACAAAAATGGCAAGATCCAGGTTTTTACCTTCCCTCCTTCTTTGCCTCTTTGGCCTCAGAGAAACCTGAGACCTTTTGTAGGACCTCAGGGTCTCCTTACCTCATTGCCAGGTTTATTTCTGGAGAAATAAACACTAGAGAGATTTACGGACAGACATGTGCTGGTGGAAGCCAGAGGCTGTGTCAGCAAACGGCAAACTGTATCCCCGCTGGGTCTGGTTTTGAACTTACTCTTCAGCCGTGACATAAGAGTGACTGTGCCCTTTCCGGGGGGAACCATAGAAGAAGTGAGGCTCTTCTCTTGGCATCTTGTAGGGTCAGGCCACGGGACGCCTAGCAGCAGAGACACACAGGTGTCATTTCATGCATCCAGAGTGTTCACCATCTCAAAAACACCCACAAAGACATTCTTGCTAGGTGACAAAAAATGACATCCAAACCCTCTGTTTTCTCTCTGTGAGAGGACTTGTACTTGTTTCTTTTGCAGATATAAAGTGGGAATTGCTCAGCTTTTTAACCCCTTTCTACCAACTGGAATTTAAGTTCAAAGAAGAAACCACAAACAAAAGGAAAAAAAACTTTCAAACTGAGTTGTGATTTGACCTTTAATTTAACCTATACCATAAACTTGTAGAGAAACAAACAAAAAGCATTTTTATTCATTGCTTACTTCCCCTGGCTCAAGACAGATTAATAAGAGGAGTTATTTCTCTCCAGAGGTATTATTTTATATCAATCCTTGGACAAATAAAAGGCTATGATGATATAATGTACATGTGCCTTAGCACAGATTCCTTCAAGCCCATTTTCCAACAAAGGAAACTGTCCCCAAAATATGAAATTTTAAACTATGATACAAACAAACAAACAAACAAAAACCCCATGAACTTCAGTGGTCATCATTAGAGTGTGCTTATTAAAAACCAACAATGATTTCTCTTCTCTCCTTGCTATTGTGTGTTTTTCATTCCTTTTATTCTCGTGAACTGCATAGGTCTGATCCCCAGAGAGTTATATTAATGAGCCCGTTTAAAACAGCTGAAGAGAAGTGAGACAGGGGAGTGGAGCGTTCACCCCATGAGCCCTTTCCTTGGGGCATTTCATGTGTAATTTGCGCTTCCCAGTTGTAAAGAAGTCACACTTGACCTTACTGATCATCTCAGGTGAATAATGTGGGGATGAACTCTGCTCAAAATGGCAGACACAAAACGAATTCTGCATTAAGTTGTCTTCTGTAAATCTATACCTCCAGTTTCGAGCCTTGGCAAACAGTTTGGGGACAGCAAATGTACGTCATCCCACCTGAGCCAAGAAAAGTGGCTCTTCAAGGGGCTAGACACAGCTGTTTGTGAGCCAGTTACAGCCTGAATAACTGCCTTTCCTGCTTCTCTGCTTTGCTTATGGACAGTCTAGAGGTAGGACCTAGGAAGAGATTTTGTGAACCCTCACAAGTCGGAGAATTCTGAATATTGAGGAGAATTCTGCCGACTTCCAGGTATTCCAGGAGTCCACTGGAATCTCCCAAACCCTGTTCTGTTCTGAAAGAGTGGGTGAAAAGGCTTTGCTCTTACCTGCCTGCCTGGGACCAACTCCGTCTGCTGGCTGCCGTTTGTGTGAAGATTTGCTTCTCTGGCTCTTAACCTTTTTGATTTTTTTTTTCCCCTGGTCTTGAGTCCCATGTTAATCACGAGTTTGGATTTCTGATGGGGTCGTTTGTGATTGCTTAATTAGCGTGAAAGAAACCAACTTCATTCCTCTCCTCAAAAAGTCATGGCTCACTGTGGCCTCTTTTTCCCCTTAATCCCAGAGTTTCATCTTAGGGAAGTCATTAGTTTTAATGCTGATCCCTCTGTAGGATTGCCAGATAAAATATAGGCTTTCCAGTTACATTTGAATTTCAGATAAGCAGTGAATAGATTTTAGTATAACAGTGTCCCATGAAATATTTTTAGTGCAAAAAATTATTTGCCATTTACTTGAAATTCAGTCATAACGGGGCACCCTCTACCCTCCCTCATCTTCACCTCAAAGTGTGGGTGACCCTTTAGTCTCAGGCCTGAAGGTCATCTAGGAGCACGACCTCCTGATCAAGAGGAGGAATTAAAGGATCCCTGAAACTTCCTGAGCTAAGCTCCCAGGTTTTTTGTGACACCCCCCGAGATGACTGTCCCCTGGGAAGAATGGGTTTCTTGCACTGGCAAGGAGCAGAGAAAATTTCCTCTTTGAAGGTGGATATGACCTACCTAGAATTTAATTGAAATCAGGGCTAATTCAATATACATAGCCTGCTCTGAGAGTCAAATGTGTATAGCCCAGAAGCATTTCAGTGGGACAGAATTATCATTGCTCACCAGCTCTCTGTAACCATTGTAAACTAGCAAAAACTAAACAAAACACCCACCAGAATTAAGGAATGTGAGAGTTCTCATCAGCCAAGGACTTAGATTAAATGACCGCTAAAGTTGCCCTTTACGGCTTTCTTGGTAGTTCAGATGGGAAAGAATTTGCCTGCAATGCAGGGGACCTGAGTTCAATCCCTGGGTTGGGAAGATCTCTTGGAGAATGGAATGGCAAACCACTCCAGTATTCTTGCCTGGAGAATTTCCATGGACAGAAGAGCCTGGTGGGCTACAGTCCATGGAGTCGCAAAGAGTTGGACATGACTGATCAACTAACACAACTACAACATGAGGTCCCTTTCCCCACCTTGCAAATCTTATAGTTCTTTCCAGTTCCCCCTGGACTGTCTTGTGTGAGGGCATTATCGGCACTGGATAATCATCAGTGGAAATGGCATGGGAGAAATGAAACAGCATGAGTGAGGTTGATCTTTATTAGGTGAGATCCTTCTCTCCTTTCTAAAAAGGAGAGAAAATGCAAACAGATCTGAGTGACAAGGAGTCAGCCATTCAAAGATGGTTGGAGAGTGTTTCATAGAGAAGAACCAGTGCAAAGGCCCCGCAGCAGAGAAAGAATGTGACTTGGTCTGGATTCCCAGAACTGAGGCTGATTTAGGAGATTTCATAAGAAAATCAGGAAGGATACAAGCCTTTGGTGTCAAGGGATTTGAGGAGAGCAACTTTAACCTGAGGCTCAGGTTTATGCCCAATAACTCCTAGGAAGGCCTAGTGGTGGGTGCTAGTCTAGAAAGAAAGACTCAGTTCTTTTATTTACTTTTTTTTTTAATTTTTAATGTATACTTTATTTTTTAGAACAGCCTTAGATTTACAGAAAAATATGAAAATAATAGATAACCCACACCCAGTTCCCCTATTATTAATATCTTAAATTAGTTACAATAATGAACCAGTAACTAAAGCCAGATCTTACTCAGATACCCTTAGTTTTTTTACCTATGTCATTTTTCTGTTTTAGAATCCTACAAGACATGTTAACTAAAGGATGCAGTTCTGAGCCTAGAGACTGAAATGTGCCACTAATGTGGCCCCCTGGATGATGAGCAGCCAGACCAGAGAGGAAGAAGGTACTGACCTGGATCTCCAGGCAAAGTGAAGTTCCTGGGTCTCGCTCAAGTCCCTCAGTGATGTGAGCTAATCCGGGGGCCCTGAGTGTGCCCGGGCACCGTTCCAGGGTGGAAGCTGCAAGGCAGCTGGCATTGTCCACTCCCCAAGAAGAGGCTCTGGGGCCAGGCCCAGCGCACTGGGGATACTGTGACCTGTCTTGGCACTTCCCCTCCAGCTACTTTGCTTTTTGGAGCTCAGCAAGGGAGCCCGGATCAGATCTTACAGGGGCATCTCTTTAGGTCTTTGAGTGGTTTTGCAGCCTCTGGGGTACCCAGTCCTGTTAGGGTGAAGCACCCAGGAAGAGTTGGGGTGGCTTCTTTAAATAAGTCACCAGGGACCCTCAGCCTCAAAATCCTACATATCCCGTTTCCTGAAAGTGCCCCCAGCAGTTTTCCCTTTGCCTCACTGTCCCTGGACTGGCCGAGGCCCCAGGCTCTGCCCCAGAGCCAGTCCAGCCCAGCCCAGGCTCCACCTGCCCTCCCCCTACCCCCATCCCCCTAGTGGTTTCTCTTATTCCCTGGCATAACATTCTTCCCTGGTGTAACATCTACCCACCACCACCGCCAATAGGCTCACAGTTGGGGCTCTAAAGTCCAAACTGCCTGCACTTCCTCTCTTCGGTCTGTGTAACCTTGGATAAATCATAAACCTCTTAGAACCGTCATAGCATGCATCTATAAAAAGAGAGTTATTAATAGTACCTGCTCCCTAGATTGGTTGTAAAAGTTAAAGGAGATAAGGCTTACCACCTGCTTGGCACAGAATGAGTTTAACGATGGTGTGAGCTGTTACTACAAGGTTGCCATACCCACTACCCCTTTGGCCCAGTTCAGACCTGCCTTGCGTGTGGGCGTGACTCTGCACTTCCCGTTCCCCAGACTCGGGATTGGAGTTTAGCACCCGGCCGGCCACTGACTTGTTCTTCTCTGCTGCCACCTGGTGGTCGTTGGTCCCCTTGCACCACAGGCCCCCACATGATGAAGCGGCTGAGACCGACGGCAGAGATGCCTCTTGGGTCTTTTCAAACCCCTCTCATTCACAGTGCTCGGGATCCGGAGTCCTCTTCACTTTTCCTTCTTGGGGATTAGAACCTTCTTCAGTGCCCCACAAGACTGTGAGCTCTTGCTCTCTTACCACACCTCGACAGAAAATGCTAGAATATTATGAAAGGCATTGTAAATGGGAGTTGGTGCTGCCCTTTTGTAGGAGAAGGTAAACAAACAGAACTTGCTTATCGGAAAGAGGAGAAGACAGGTAGACATCTCTGCAGTTATTGAAGCAGGCCGCAGACAGTACTCTCTCCCTACCCCCAGTGGAGTCCTGGACCCAGTCAGAATGGCCTTGAATCCCAGCTCCCATTATTACCTGTGTGACCTTTGGCAAGTTTCTTAAGCTCTCTGAGCTTCGGCAACCCCATCTACAAAATGGGAATTAATAATTATTACAGAATTGCTGTGAGATTTAAATGAGATAAAATACGTAAAATCATCCAGTGCAATGCCTAGCAAATTACTAAAACTTGAGAAAGCCTGATGCCTCCAAGAATTTCCTGTGGATGTGCAAATAGCCTTAAGAGGGTGGGATAGCTGCATAAGCCTGTGAACTAACAATGCTCAGCTGTGGCCTGATAATTGCTCAGTGCTAATCAGTGAACAAGTTATACCGCCTGTGGCATAAAGGGCCGTTGGTCGGAGACACTCTGAGTGTGGAAGTGGTAGTGGTGAGGTCCAGACGGGAGCAGAACGAAGGTGTATCTACACAGGGGTGCCTAACAGGGAAGGTCCAGCCTCCTGGGAGCCGCTGGGGGACAGCAGGACACCCCCCACCCCACGCTTCTCCCTCAGGCACTCTAGAGCAAGAGTCAACTTCTGTGGGTCGCAGGCTGGACTCTCACGAGGGCGTCAGCAGGCTCCGTCAGTTCCTGCATCCAACAGGTAAGTTGTTCGGGGAGAACTCGCGTCAGTCCCGAGGCTTGCACAGAAGCTGGTTGTGTGTGAGAACAATGGCCCCGTTCCTGAGGCTGTTCAGGTGCAGAGAAAAGAGCATTAATAAATCAGAAATGGGATTTAATAATCCCGTGGCCACTTCTGACCAGTCAGCATCAAGAGGGATGGGCCTGCGGGACTGATTGGAATGATCTTTGGGGTGGAAGGCTATGTTTACCACCATGTCAGATAATATTGGAGCCACCCCAGATTTCTGCCCAGGAAATAGCGCAGGTGTGGGTTCTTCTCTGGGACAGGAGGCACATGAGAAGTTTCTTAAAGGAAGAGGAGTTTCCTCTGAGTCTGGAAAGGTGAGCAGGGGGTCGCCAGACATGAGATGGGGGCGGCGTGCTCGGTGCAGAGGATAAGTAAACGTTCGTGAGTCACGACTTGGGAGCCAGCTTGGGAAGGTGACATCCACACTGGGGGAGGGTACACAGGTGTGGGACGGCCTGGCGGGCTTGGAGGACTGTTCGAAGTTCTGTATGGTTGGAGTTCCAAGTACAGAAAAGGAGTGTTTTCCTGAGGTTCTGAAGCTCAAAGCACGTGAACACCATGCCGAAGCTTTTGACCCTCGTTTGCTGGTTGCGTTGGGTCACAGAAAGGTTGTAAGCGGGGAAGAAAACACTGAGGCTGACCGGACTCGGGGTCAGTCTGTTTTTCAGTGTCGAGGCATTTAATCTACCTCCTCCTAGGTGGCTGTGAGGATTACACGTGCTGTTGTTGTGTGTGGAAACATTTTGTGAACCGTAAATCATATTGACGTGAAATCTAGAAGCAGCAGTCTGCCCTTAAATGTCAGGGCAATGTATTGGTGACATGGAGGGATGAATAGGAGAAAGCCTGGGTTTGGGGTTCTGGTTCTGAGTTCAACGCTGGCTCCGGCAGGGACTGACTGTGGTCCTCAGGTATGCAAGGTTCTTGGCACCAGTCTGCTTATCTGCAGAATGCCAACAGAGTGTCTGTCTCTCTGGGGGGCTGTCAGGCTCATGTCCCTGGTGTGCATTGAACTCTTGCATTAGGGTTCTTTGCTTGCTGGCAACACAAACTCGACTCTGGCTACTTAAGGATATAAGAAAATTAACGGAAGGTTATAGAAGTGTCCCGCATGATTAAAAAAAACACTCAGACACAAAAACTAAGCATACCAGATCTTAAGAAGGAATAGAACTGAGTTCTACCTGGACACAGGTGGTAGGAATTAATTAATAGATGACCCTTCAGGTTGTTTTTATCAGGAAGAAATCAGCTCTGACTGGTTCCTCCTTGTTTAAGTATGAGATTTAAATTGATTGGAGGATCTTGCTTGGGGTCTCATACCAAATCCTTGTTCAGGCGTGGAGTAATAGTGGGGGCAGGGATGCCTAATACCCCATCAAGGCTGATAAAACAGAGGAGAAATTTTCAGAGGGCATCTGGTTTTTTGTTACCAATATAAGAAGGAAGGGATGCAGGAAAGACAAAGACAGGCCTTGACAACACTTGGCAAATGATGGCTGTCACAAGGCTCCCCAGGTGAGGATTTATCCCTGAGAAGTCTCCCTAGTTGTTTCTGTTCCTAATCAGTGCTGTGAGAGGAAGTCCTGTGAGCGGAGACTGTGGAAGGCTGCCAGATGTTCCCTGTTTGTACTCCCTTCCCACCACTTACTCTGTGGTGTTGACATGTCTGCTCATCTCTGATGTGTCCATGGGTTCCCGAGCCCCCTGGGGGTAGGATTCACGTATTGTCATATCTCTAGTGCCTGCTACAGAGCCTGGCCCATGATGGAACCTCAGTGAACTGAACTCTTGCTCCATCTCATCTCCAGTGAAGTTTTTAGGAGGTACGGTCATCAGAGAAAAATGGGGTAATATTTCAGCATTAAGGACAACACAGCTGTCTGCTTCAGCATATTTTTACCTTTTAAATTTTGAAAGAAATCCTTTCCCTGCACAACTACCATCTCCTAGAGCCTGGTATCTCTCTTGGCAGGTATTGCCCTGAAGACTTGGTGGAGGTTTAGTGATGGGAAAGGGTCTTAATCACCGTTCATAGCTCTTCAGCAGCGCCTGCCACATACAGAGGAGTGTTCAGTGGAGAAAAGGGCTCTGGAGTGTAGCCTTGAGGGTCCCTGGGTGCTGGCACATTGAGGAAAGAGACCCATAATCTCCAAGCCTCCCTCTTCCCTTTTAGTATCAAAGAGCTAAGAGGGTTAAGAAAGTTTTTGCAAATAATAAACATTTGAAGTATTAGCTGCCATCTTCCTCTATGTCTCTGGAAGCACTTTTTTTTTCCCAGATTTCCTTGCATGGCCACAAAATCTACAATCCCATGAGAAATTCTGGCTTCTAAGGGCTGATATTTTGATGCTCCCATAGTTTTTTGCTTTATCTTTGAGATTTATTTATCACTTATGACTGTTCTGATTCTTCATTGCTGTGCATAGGCTTTCTCTAGTTTCAGCAAGTGGGGGCTGCTCTTTGTTGCAGTGTGTGGGCTTCTCATTACGTGTGGCTTCTCGTTGCAGAGCATGGGCACTGGGCTCAAAGGCTCAGGAGTTGTGGTTCCCAGGCTCTGGAGCACAGGCTCAATGCTTGTGGCTCACGGGCTTAGCGCTCTCAAGGCATGTGGGATCGGAACCCACGTCTCCTGCATTGCAAAGTGAAGTGAAGTCGCTCAGTCGTGTCCGACTCTTTGCGACCCCATAGACTGTAGCCTACCAGACTCTTCAGTCCATGGAATTTTCCAGGCAAGAGTACTGGAGTGGGTCTCCATTTCCTTCTCCAGGGGATCTTCCCAGCCCAGGGATTGAACCCAGGTCTCCCGCACTGTGGGCAGATGCTTTACCATCTGAGCCACCAGGGAAGCTGCATTGCAAAGTGGATTCTTAACCACTGGACCACCAGGGAAGCCCCATGGTTTTTATATTTTGAGAGAGTGACCGTTTACAGTGAACTTTTGGCTGTGTTTCAGTAAGAGAAGGTCATTTGGCTCACCCATAAGATGTGCTCCCTTCTGCCTTTCTGCTGGTCTCCCAGAATGCCTGGAAGTAACCCCAGACCTTAGATAAAAACCCCAGCTGTCTCTGTGTAAAAGGAGTCTTTTCTGTGTGTGAAGCAAAAAAGAACAAACTCGATGAGGAGTTAAGTAATTTCATTTCATCCATCAGGGGTGAGATCCTGGGATTTCAAGAATAATGTTGGGATAACAGGGAAGAGGTGGAACTTGGAATTGCTAAAGGTCAGAGTCGTGCTTTATACCTACTGTTTCTATGGAGATGATGGGTGGATATGCTGTTTATGTCAGATTTTTTAATTGTTAAATAATTCAATCCTGATTTTCTTTTATAAAACAGTTTCTACATAGAATTTTAACTTTAATTGTTATGTTAAAAATGATCTGGTTAACTTGAGTTATCATCTGAAGGGGAGGTCCCAGCTCTGGGCTTTTATCATAGTCATGGATTGGATAAATCCATCATTTCTAACATTCTGCTGGTAAACTAGCCAAAACCTCAATAGACTGACCTTATGAGTCAAATCATCCTTATCTCTGTGTTACCTTCCTGTGTGTTATACCTGAGCTTATTTCACTGGACCAGCCCAGTGCCCATTTGTCAGTTAGTTTAGGGGCGCTTCAGGGGCCCAAGTTAGACACTCCATTTTAAAGAGGCAGAGCTTGCTAAGTTGCTTCAGTCGTGTCTGACTCTTTGCAACCCCAAGGACTGCAGCCCATCAGGCTCCTCTGTTCACGGGATTCTCCAGGCAAGAATACTAGAGTGGGTTGCCATGCCTTCCTCCAGGGGATCTTCCCAGCCCAGGGATCAAACTAGCATCTTCTGCATTGGCAGGCATGTTTTTTACCACTAGTGCCAACTGGGAACCCCCAAAAGAGGCAGTAGTGGCCCCCAAGACCAATGTGGGACCCTTGTCAGGTGCTGCTGGCTTTCAAGATTAAGGTTGAATTTGACCAAGAGAATACAGATTTCATATTGCCAATTAGTGTGCATACAGATTTATGCAGCTCTTTGGGGATCAAAAGAAGATAGCTCAGCCAGGGTTTTAAGGAGACTGCCTGAGAACATTAGGCTGTGGTGGGATCAGGGGCTTGCACCCCAGAAATTGTGTTTCTTGATGTTTCTTTGTATTTTTCTAGAGGTATTTAGTAAAATTTTTGTAATATTTCAGCCAGTGTCAGCTCTTCCAGGAGAAACCAAAGAATTTTAATGAAGTGTCAGAATAGCCCTTGCAATCAATAGGATAGCAACGCATAATAAAGTCAGAGGACCCCAAGGGGAAGGAAAAGTCCCAGAGGAGAGGCTGGCACTCAGGGCCCAAGCAGCTCTCTCTGCCTAGAGTTTCCTTCCAAGTCTAAATTCATGAGTTCAGGCTTTTCCAGTGTACCTTATTGGCCTGAAAGATTGGAAAACACTGATCTAAACAAATTTAAACAGATTGATTTTGTTTAACTATAACTCTCTGGACATCCTTAGTTTTCTAATGCACATTATAAGTCTTCAGGGAAAGCCAATGTCCAGCAGAGTTTCTCAAGGCATCTTGTCACAAAGTTGGATCTCCATGGTGCTCCAAGAACACCTATGGGCTGTGTCCCCACGAAGGGTCATTATCAGTCCAACTGCTCATGTGATTGGCCTTTCCCTTCAGGTAGTTAACAAAGAGCCTAAATGAGTCCCTTTCCATGGAGAGTTCAGCCCGTAAATGTATGTTAAATGTGTTTTTACTATGTGTCAGAAACTGAGTGAAGTGATTAATGTGGGTTTTCTCATTTTCTCCTTGAAGCCCCACAGCACCGCTCTCAGGTGGGTGTTATTATTACCTCCACTTAACAGAGGAGACTGAGGCTGTGGGGAGGTTGGATAACTAGAAGTCACTAGATAGTAATTGGCAGAGTGGAGATGGCCAAACACCCATACTTAAATATGGCGCTTCCCTCAGAGGGAAACTGCCCAGTAATTAAACACAGTCCACCATAGGAAAAGTTAAGACTGATTACCCTTCCCCAGAGTCATTTATTTAGAACTTGTGTCCAGAAACCCTCTATGTGGATTATTCTTTGACCTTCTCAAGGGCAGAGACTTTTGCATTATCAGTTGCTGGCACAAAGCAAGGGCCTACAGATGTTTCTTCCTTTCTTTTTTTTTTTTAATTGATGTGTAGTTGGTATACTGCAGCTATTTCTTGGATGAGTAAATGAAATGATGAAGAGATGACTTTACAACAGATTTTGATGATCTGTTATTTCCTAATTGAAAGTTGACCACATTCTTTCATCTAATCAATAAATGTTTGTTGAGCACCTATGATATGCCAAGGACTCATTAGTCACCAGAAAATTTGAGTTGCTTTTTCCCTTGCTGAAGCTGATATGTGAGAGCTATGTGAGGAGTATGCCCTTCTCAAACTATACGTAGACAAATGAGATAGACACCCCTTTTCTTTTCTTTTTTTTAAATTGGAGGATAATTGCTTTACAGCATTCTGTTGGCCTTCTGCCATATATCAACATGAATCAGCCATGGGTATACATATGCACCCTCCCTCCTGAAACCTCCTCCCATCTCCCACCCCTTCCTACCCCTCTAGGTTGTAACAGAGCATTGGGTTAAGCTCCCTGAGACATCCCTTTCTTGTATGAATTCCTCAGTATTATAAATCATATTGGTTGCTTGGGGAGGTGGGTTCTGTGCTAGTGGTTAAGAGTTGGAAGGATAATGCCTCAAAAGAAAGAGTTGCATGGACCATTAACACTCACAGGCTGGGAAACACAGAAGGTATTTAATAAATGCTTATTGGAGAAATGCATGCAGACATTCAGGATTGACTCTTGTTCTGAGCTCCAAAGCCAGAGAGGGAATGATCACCTTTAAGTAGCTTATCAAGGTCACTACCTGCCAGATAACCTTCCCTGGGGCCCATGGTGTGGCCATTTTGTGCTCTTTAGAGGGCATTGATCAAAATGTGAAAAGTTAACATGAGAATCTACCCATGCCAAGAAATTCTACTTGGGCCTTTCCCATGAGGGATGAATGAATTGTTGTCATTCAGTCTCCAAGTCATTTTCGATTCTATGACCCCATGGACTGCAGCACGCCAGGCTTCCTTGTCCTTTATTATCTCCCAGAGTTTGCTCAAACTCCATCCGTTGGGTCAATTATGCCATCCAACATCTCATCCCCTATTGCCCCCTTCTCCTGCATTCAGTTTTTCCCAGCATCAAGATCTTTTCCAATGAGTTGGCTCCTCAGATGAGGTGGCCAAAGTATTGGAGCTTCAGCTTCAGCATCATTCCTTCCAATGAATATTCAGGATTGATTTCCTTTAAGATTGATAGGTTTGATCTTCTTACTGTCCAAGGGACTCTTAAGAGTCTTCTCCAGCACCACAGTTTGAAAGCATCAATTCTTAAGTGCTCAGCCTTTATTAATGGTCCAACTCTCACATCCAACATGACTACCAGAAAAACCATAGCTTTGACTGGATAGACTTTTGTTGGTAAAACGATGTCTCTGCTTTTTAATATGCTGTCTAGCTTTGTCATAGCTTTTCTTTCAAGAAGCAAGTGTCTTTTAATTGCTGCAGTCACTTTAATCATAGCTGCAGTCACTGTTCTGCAGTAATTTTGGAGCCCAATAAAATCAAATGTCACTGCTTCCACTTTTTCCTCATTCTATTTGCCATGAAGTGATGGGATCTTAGTTTTTTGAATGTTGGGTTTTAAGCCAGCTTTCTCAACTCTCTTCCTTAACCTCCATCAGGAATTCCTCTTCCCTTTCTGCCATTAGGGTGAGATCATCTGCATATCTGAGGTTGTTAATACTTCTGGCAATCTTGATTCCAGCTTGTGATTCATCCAGCCTGACATTTCACATGATGTACTCTGAATATAAGTTAAATAAGTAGAGTGACAATATACATCCTTGATGTACTCCTTTCCAAATTTTGAACCAGTCTGTTGTTCATGTCTGGTTCTAACTTTTGCTTCTTAACCTGCATACAGATTTCTCAGGATATAGGGTTCAAGTCTATGTTTGCTGTTTATTCGCCATGTGACCTTGGATTAGTTATCTGACCTTTCTTAGTCTCAATTTGCTCAACCATAAAGTGGGAACAGTAATTTTTTTTAATATTATTATTTAAGTTGTTCCAGATTGCAAAGAGAAACCCATAGGGGACCTCAGATGAGGTGGAGAAGTGTGTTGTTAGGAAGGACAGGGTGTCTCCAAGGCCGAGCTCGCAGCTACTTCGTGGAGGCTAGGGAGGGTCCCATATTCATTAAGGAGGTGACTGTAGCTTCAGTTACTTGTCAGCCAAAGGCCCCCACTGCTCCTTCTGGAACTTCTTGTTATCTCCCTATCATGCTTGCAGTCCTTACCTGAAGGATCTGACAGAGCTAGTTTGTCATTGTCCAGACTGGAGCATCCCCATGGGGCAATGTTTTTGCACCAGGCCACCTCATGTCCAGAGCTCTCTTTGGCTCAGGAAGGGTTTCCTGGTCTTGCCCGCTGGAGTCGTCATCCCTGAGGAACAGCAGAGTCATCTGGAGAGAACAGCTGAAGGCCAGTTTGGCTTCCAGTGTGTATCAGTTTCCTAGAGCTACGCTAAGAAAGGAACACAAGCTGAGAGCCCTGAACAACAGGCATGTACTGTCTCACAGTTCTGGAGGCTACAAGTCTGAAGTCACAGTATCAGAGGGCCATCCTCCCTCTGAACCCTGGAGGGGAGAATCCTCCCTTGCTTCTTCCAGCCTCTGGTGGTTGCTGGCAATCTTCTGCACCCTTCAACTTGTAGAAGCATCTGTGCAGTCTCTGCCTGCACTGTCCCCTGTCTGTCTTTGCTGTGTCTCCATCTTCACATGGCATTGTGCCCTCTGTGTGTGTCCAGTCATATCAGACGAAAGGCTCACCCTGCTCTGATAGGGCCCCATCTTAACTAATACGTCTACAACAGCTTTATTTTCAAGTGAGGTCACCTTCTGCAATACTAGGAGTCAGGGCTTCACTGTATCTTTTCAGGGGACAGACACATTCACTCATAACAGAATTTCACAGACTGCCCAGAATCTACCCAGCAAGTTCGTGGTGAATGTTACACGAGATGATAACATATAGTTTCTACCATGATGTCACATAAAATAAAAGTGTTCCCCTAAGTTCAGTGATTCTCAAACTCTATATCAGCAACAGCCCCTGGGGACAGGTTATAAAAGTATATTTTCAGGGCCCCCTTCAGACATGCTGAATCAGAAGCCTGGGTGGGACCCAGAAATGTGTGTTCTAACCGGTCCTGCAAGTGATTCTAACACAAGCCAAAGTTTGAGAAAAGTTTTTTTTTAAGTTCAGTTCTCTGGCATGGGCAGAAGTACAGGCTGATAGACAGAAGGTTGAGCCCACTCACAGCTTCCCAGGAAAGCTTTCTGAACAGGTTGAGCCCACTCACAGCTTCCCAGGGAAGCTTTCTGAACAGCCCCAGGCCCAGTGCTGCCAGTCCTTAGAGACCTGTTGCTGTCTCTCCCTGGCCATGGGCCAGCCCATCCCACCATGGTCTCACATGTTGACACCCTCACATGTTGGGCCGCATCTGATCTGCTATGATTATGCCTTTGTGGGAATGTTCTCCACCTCACAGTCTGGGGGTAGTAGCTCTAAGGATAGGGGCACCCCCACCCTCCCACCTGGCATAATCATGCTCCTCTCTCTCTCCGCCGCCTGCAGAAAGAGTTGGCTGGTCTGAATGATCTGAAGGTAATGAATGGTCTCTTCTGAGACACAGAGAGATGAGATGACCCACCAGGTCACACGAAGGTGTGTGACAGAACCAGACCGGCACCAACTCAAAAGTTCTTTCCACTAACGTGGCAAATTCCATCCCTGCCATTGGGCTTGCTGGTCCTGTGACATCACTCAGGCAAATGCCTAAACCATCATACAGGTTCTGAACTGATCCATCCTGTCACCTTTGGCAGATGACCAAACAGAGGGAGACTGTGTTTTGGCACCAGAGTCCCTGGCAGGAAGGACCCAAGCTGTCTTTGTCTCTGCAGACATGTGCAGCTCTGAAGGGAGGCAGGTGAGTCAATGGAAGGCCAACCCAAGAGGCCTTTCCTGTCGTTTCCCATTCCCTGCACCTCTGCCACATAGGGCAACCCATGCCCTCCTGCTCCATTTCGGTTCTCCTGAGCAGAGAACTTTGAGGTTCAAATCTCCAGCCTTGGGATTTCTCTGTTTTGGCTAATGAGGCACAAAAACAGACGGGACAGCCATGAATCATAAACTTCTCCTCCCTCCCCTTCTTCAGGCTACATCAAGCTAGAGGTGCAGGCAAGACCAAATGGTGGCAAGCTCAAGCAGAGAGCTGGGTCTGCAGTTGCTGCTGGTCCATTGCTCTGAGGCTGAGTCATCCTGGGGTGTCTGAAACCTTCACTATCCCCAGTTCTCACAGGGTCTCTGGTGGCCCCTGGCTCATGGCCTCAGTAATGTTGCTGCTTCCTGTGGTCAGAGGTCTCCTTCACGTGGCTTCTGATGCTTTTTTCTCTCCTCTAGTCTTGAGTGAGACTGCCACCTGGAAAGCCAAATGTCCAGCTTCTGGCTGGATAGGTTGTCATCTTGTGGGCAGGTTTGGGCCTTCCTCTTTCCTCTCTCCCCACCCAGGAGAGGGCAGGCTCCCAGCCTAGGCAAAAGCAAAAACCCTCATCCATCACTGGGCCAAGTCACTGTTCACCAGTTTCCCTGCTTCCTGGGAACTGCCCCTTCCCTTTCCCTCACAGTTCTGAGTCATCCTTCCTTCCAGGCAAGATACTCTGTTAAAAACACACATTATTATGTGTGTGTATGTATGGGCCTGAGCATGTTTTATTTCAGGAATGTGAAATAATTTTACCTTTAAATACTCCTTTTCTAACATTCTTCTTTTCCTAGACCTGAATTTGTTTTTTTTTTAAATAAATTAAAAAAGAATTATTTACTTTTGGTTGCTGCCTGCAGGCTTTGTCTAGTTGTAGGGAGTGGGGGCTCTCTTTGTTGTGATGCACAGGCTCGAGGCATGCAGGCTTCAGTAGTTGCAGCACACAAGTTCAGTAGTTGCAGTAGTTACTCTAAGTACTTAGACTTAAGACTTAGTTGCAGACTTAGTTACTCTAAGGTATGTGAAATCTTCCTGGACCAGGAATCAAATTCATGTCCCCTTCATTGGCAGGCAGATTCTTATCTACCACCAGAGAAATCCTAGACGAATTTCTTCCCTGGACGATTCCTTCTCTCTAAAGAACTTTTAACATTTCTTTAAGGCAGCTCTCCTAGCAACAGATTCAACTTTTGTTTGCCTTAGACAAAGTTTTTACTTCTCCTTCACCTTTGAAGAATAATTTCACAGGATAGAGAACTCTAAGTTGGTGTTTTTTCCTCTTAACACTTTAAGTAGTTCACACCATTCTCTTGCATGATTTCTGAGGAGAAGCTGGATATAATTCTTCTTGACTGCTCTATAGGTAAGGTGTTTTTTTCCTCTGACTTTTTTGGGAGATTTTTTCCTTTATCTTTTCTTTTCTGTAGTTTGAATATGATATGCTTAAGTGTAGTTTTTGTTGACATTTATCTTGCTTGGTATTCTCTGTACTTCCTGTATCTGTGGTTTGGTGTCTTTAACATTAATTTGAGGAAGTTCTCTGTCATTATTTCTTCAAATATTTATTTCCTCTTCTTTCTTCTCCTTCTGGTGATACTTTTAAAAATCAAAGATCTTTTTCCTTTAAACTTTTGCACTGATGAGGTTACTACATGTCCAACCTGGAAAAGATTGTTGGGATCGTAAGTACCATTTCAGCCTCATCTGCCAATACACATAGCGTAACCACTGGACCTTCGCCTGTAGGAATGTGTTTTAGACATCAGATGGGATGTGGTTAAACTGCTCTTCTAATCCAACTCCTGATCTTACAGGAAACCAACCCCCTTCCCACATTTCAGTGCCCTCCCTGGCGTGCGTTATGTCTTTACACTTCTTCCTCTTATATTTGTGTCCACTCTGCTGGCCTGTTTCTTCCCCATGTCAGTTCAGAAGCAAACTCAAGCTCTCTTTCTGTGGTTTGCACCAAAAAATCCACTAAAACCACTCTAGCTAATGGTGGAGATGCATATTGAGATGTTTAGCAGGGTACTGAGCCCTGAAGCATGTTAAAAAATAAGATGGACTGATGTGGCTAGAAGAATGCACAGATGAGTAGATGTGATAAGGTGTTAGTTGGAAAATCTAGATATATGGCTGGTTGCTTTCCTTTTTTTTGCTTTTCTATATATTTGAAAATTTCCACAATAAAGTTTTTGGGGAAAGATTCATTACACCCAGCATTTTGTGATATTATTATTATTATTATTATTATTATTATTATTATTATTTGGTAACTTGAATGAAGAAGGAAGGGGTTGAAAGAAATGACACATGTGTGCACGTGCTAAGTTGCTTCGGTGGTATCCGAATCTTTACAACCCTATGACCATAGCCCACCAGGCTCCTCAGTCCATGAGATTCTCCAGGCGGGAATACTGGAGTGGGTTGCCATTCCCTGCTCCAGGGAATCTTCTGGACCCAAGGATCGAACTCGAGTCTCCTATGTCTCCTGCCTTGCAGGTGGATTTTTTACTGCTGAGCCACCAACAGGCATTCAGCCTTCTGCAACTTGCTCATTCTGTCCCCTCACTCTCTTCAAAACTAACAGAATTCTGCCTCTCTTCCAAGCAGGGAAGTCCCATTCACCCCTTAAAGCCCTCTGGAACCTCACTCTCAAGCTATGTAGAGTCACTGAAGAAAGAATGCTTTGCCTGAAAGGCATCTGCAAACATCTCTGTCTCCTGTGAAGAATTCTCAAGCCCGCATCAGGCCACCTCAGCTCAGAAATTAACTAGGGCTGCTGACTTCTCCTGAAGCTTTCTCTTCTTCTTTCGATCATAGCAACCTGGAATTTACATTTCTGTCACTTTCATAGAACTGTTAGGCTTTAGAGGAAGTCTAAGACCCCATAGGAGCTGTAACTCCAACAATCCTCTTATTTCAGTGGAATCTTTATTACCTTCCTGTGGCTGTTGTAACAAATTACCACAGATTCAGTGGCTTAAAACAACAGAAACTTATTTTCTCACAGGTCTGGAGGCCTAAAGTTCAGAGTCCATTTCACAGAGTCAAAGTCAAGGTGTTGGCCAGGTCACTCTCCCTCTTGGAAGCCGCAGGGGAGAATGTTTCTCTTGCTGCTTCCAGCCTCAGGTGACTTCTGGCTTACCGTAACTTGTGGCTTCATCGCGCTCATGTCAGCTTCTGTGGTCACACTGCCTTTTGTCTTCCATCTGTAGTCAAATCTCCCTTTGCCCTCCTGTTATAAGGATATTTGTGATTGTATTAATATTTAGGGCTCTCCTCGTTAATCCAGGATAATCTTCTCATCTCAAATTCCTTAATCTAATAACATCTACAAATGCCCTTTTTCCATAGAAGGTAGCATTCACAGATTCCAGGGATTAGAAAAAGGATGTCTTTGGCAGAGGTGAGGTGGTCACAAGACTATACACATTTTTTTTTCATTCTATTCAATTGACTGCTTGGGTCTTAGATGCAGCTTGGGGGATCTAATCCCCTGACCAGGCCCCCTGCGTTGAGAGGGAGGAATCTTAGCCACTGGACCACCAGGAAAGTCCCATCACTATGTACATTTAAATCCACTATCTTCTGACCTATAAGGCCAATATTATTACCCCAACTTTAAAGATGAGAAAACTGAGATTCAGGAGGTCATTATCAAAGATCACAGTTAGCAAAGAAGTAGAGCATTGCATTGAACTCAGTTTTGTGACCTTGAATTTAGCAACCTTACCTGGTACAGAATGAATCTGAGCCAAAAGCCACTAACAAAGAACAATTATTAACAAATACCATAGTCAGAGCTGTGTTACACTTGTATGTTAACCACTGGTCTGTAGTGAAATCTCCTTCAAGCTTAACTTCTCCTCACTAAGAGGTGGAGTCCTGAAACTGCAAAATACTTGCACACAGGTCTTTCCTGGCCGTATTATGCTTGACTTACTGGTCATTCTCTATGTGTATTAAAATATTTGGACATAAGAAATACAAAACTTAAATTATTACTTACATGCATGTTTACCTTTCACTCAGACCCTGGTTTGGGGATAAGGAGGTGGAGTCCTAACCACTAGACTGCCAAGAAATGCCCCACACCTTATTTTAGATCAGTTATTCTGCATGTATAACCACAGACAAGCCACTTCTAGCCCCTCCCTCCATCTGTCAGTATGGGTAGATTAGGTGGAGAACCTTGGAATCGATGGTCTCCGAAGGTCCTTCCAACTCTATCATGCTTTGATCCAATTGTGAAACTGCAAACAAGTATGTCAGATAATATCAATCTCTGTGTATTGGTGTGTGCTTTTCATGTCCTATGACCCATTGCCAATCACATCATGTTTGTTTAAAGGAAGCCCTGGCAGGCAGCACTCACAATGAAGCGTTCATCCATGTTTGTCCAGTTTTGAAAAAAAGGATCCCAATCCCTGGAAAAAACAGAAAGGCTACACCCAAACACTAATGCCTGTTGATCAAGACAGAAACTTCAGCATGAGAAAAAAGCACAGCAAAACAAAAGTTTCCCGAAGAAATCTTTCTGAATTTTTTAAAAAAATTTTAAACTTTATTACTTAGTTTTGGCTGTGCTGGGCCTTCATTACTGCATGGGCTTCTCTCTAGTTGCGGTGAGTGGGGGCTACGGTCTAGTTGGTGACTTCTCTTGTTGCGGTGCGCGGGCTTCAGTAGCTGTGGCTCCGGGTACCAGAGACCAGGCTCAGTAGTTGTGATGCACAGGCTTAGTTGCTCTGTGGCGTGTGGGATCTTCCTGGATCAGATCCACGTCTGTTGCACTGGCAGATGGATTCTTTACCACTGAGCCACCAGGGAAGCCTTCTGAATTCTATATCATTTGAAAATAGTCCCCAAGCAATTTCTTATCTTAAAAAAAAAAAAAGCTATACCCAAATTATGTAAGAACTTTGCATAGAAGGAACCAGTACAATGTTTTATCCAGTGGCATTATATGATGGTGATTATTATATTTGATTGATTGGGTCTCTGGAAAACTCTATCCTGTGCAGAACATTGGGTGCTAATTGTAGTTGATTGAGATGGTGCTGTGTCCAGGATTGGCAAGAACCCCCCGGGGTTGGACTCTTGGGCTGCTTCTAGGCAGGGTATGATTTTCAGGACAGTAATTTGGTAGTATGTTTCGAAAGCCCTAAAAATGTGCTTCCCTTTCTGTTGTTCATAAAGAAATGGACAGGGATTGCATTGAATCTATAGATTGCTTTGGGTAGTATAGCCATTTTGACAATATTGATTCTTCCAATGGTATTGTTTCCTTAATTTCTCTTTCTGTTTTTGCATTGTTAGTGTATAGGAATGCAAGAGATTTCTGTGTGTTAATTTTATATCCTGCAACTTTACTGTATTCATTGATTAGCTCTAGTAATTTTCTGGTAGAGTCTTTAGGGTTTTCTATGTAGAGGATCATGTCATCTGCAAACAGAGAGAGTTTCACTTCTTCTTTTCATATCTGGATTCCTTTTACTTCTTTTTCTGCCCTGATTGCTGTGGCCAAAATTTCCAAAACTATGTTGAATAGTAGTGGTGAGAGTGGGCACCCTTGTCTTGTTCCTGATTTCAGGGGAAATGCTTTCAATTTTTCACCATTGAGGGTGATGCTTGCTGTGGGTTTGTCATATATAGCTTTTATTATGTTGAGGTATGTTCCTTCTATTCCTGCTTTCTGGAGACGGTATTTTTCACAGAACTAGAACAAATAATTTCACAATTTGTATGGAAATACAAAAAACCTCGAATAGCCAAAGTAATCCTGAGAAGGAAGAATGGAACTGGAGGAATCAATCTGCCTGACTTCAGACTCTACTACAAAGCCACAGTCATCAAGACAGTATGGTACTGGCACAAAGACAGAAATATAGATCAATGGAACATAATAGAAAGCCCAGAGATAAATCCATGAACCTATGGACACCTTATCTTCGACAAAGGAGGCAAGGATATACAATGGAAAAAAGATAACCTCTTTAACAAGTGGTGCTGGGAAAACTGGTCAACCACCTGTAAAAGAATGAAACTAGAACACTTTCTAACACCATACACAAAAATAAACTCAAAATGGATTAAAGATCTAAATATAAGACCAGAAACTATAAAACTCCTAGAGGAGAACATAGGCAAAACACTCTCCGACATAAATCACAGCAGGATCCTCTATGACCCACATCCCAGAATTTTAGAAATAAAAGCAAAAATAAGCAAATGGGACCTAATGAAACTTAAAAGCTTTTGCACAACAAAGGAAACTATAAGCAAGGTGAAAAGACAGCCCTCAGATTGGGAGAAAATAGTAGCAAACGAAGCAACAGACAAAGGATTAATCTCAAAAACATACAAGCAACTCCTCCAGCTCAACTCCAGAAAAATAAATGACCCAATCCAAAAATGGGCCAAAGAACTCAACAGACATTTCTCCAAGGAAGACATACAGATGGCTAACAAACACATGAAAAGATGCTCAACGTCACTCATTATCAGAGAAATGCAAATCAAAACCACAATGAGGTACCGTTATACGCCAGTCAGGATGGCTGCTATCCAAAAGTCTACAAGCAATAAGTGCTGGAGAGGGTGTGGAGAAAAGGGAACCCTCTTACACTGTTGGTGGGAATGCAAATTAGTACAGCCACTATGGAAAACAGTGTGGAGATTTCTTAAAAAGATGGAAATAGAACTGCCATATGACCCAGCAATCCCACTTCTGGGCATACACACCAAGGAAACCAGATCTGAAAGAGACACATGCACCCCAATGTTCATCGCAGCACTGTTTATAATAGCCAGGACATGGAAGCAACCCAGATGCCCATCAGCAGACGAATGGATGAGGAAGCTGTGGTATATATACACATGGAATATTACTCAGCCATTAAAAAGAATTCATTTGAATCAGTTCTAATGAGATGGATGAAACTGGAGCCCATTATACAGAGCGAAGTAAGCCAGAAAGATAAAGAACATTACAGTATACTAACACATATATATGGACTTTAGAAAGATGGTAACGATAACCCTATATGCAAAACAGAAAAAGAGACTCAGATGTATAGAACAGACTTGTGGACTCTGGGAGAAGGCGAGGGTGGGATGTTTCAAGAGAACAGCATTGAAACATGTATATTATCTAGGGTGAAACAGATCACCAGCCCAGGTTGGGTACATGAGACAAGTGCTCGGGCCTGGTGCACTGGGAAGACCCAGAGGGATCGGGTGGAGAGGGAGGTGGGAGGGGGGACTGGGATGGGGAATACATGTAAATCCATGGCTAATTCATTTCAATGTATGACCAAAACTACTGTAATGATGTAAAGTAATTAGCCTCCAACTAATAAAAATAAATGGGAAAAAAAAAAAAAGAAATGGACAGATATTTGGCCGGGACTCCTCACCCCCACATCCCCAGTCTTCTGCTGCTGCAGGAGGGAGGTGTGCTCTGGGAACACTCCACACAAGCCTTGGCTTTTGTACTGATTTTTGGTCACAGACCCCTGCACGGACCCTCCAGGCCTACTAAGCTGGGCTGGAGCTTTTAGGAGCCACAATGCTCATTTTGTACCTTGGCGCTAACACTTATCCCTATACTGACCACCTTCACCTTTGTCCTCAAGGCCCATCTTCTAATCTTGGTCCTAAAGGATTCACCACCTAAGAGCAGGAAGAAACAAAGAAAGACAAGCCCAAAAGAAAGAGAATATTCCTTCCTAAATTCTTGAGAAAAACTGACTAAAGATAGCCCACTCCTAGACCTGTCCAGGGCCTGTGACAACGACAGGTCCCAATAACAGGCAGTCCCACATCCATTATGTTATCTCAACTTGAAAAAAAACCCCAAAAGCCTCTGCCCTTCATCTTCTTCCTGGAGTAGCATCCCTATCTTCTGAGAAGCCCATATGTAGGAGCTTTCATGTTCTTACAGAGCCTGTCCTCCTGGCTTGGCTGGTTGGTCCGGGAGTAGGTACCTGATGGGGAAGTGCTGATATACTTGACTCCCTGGGCCCTGTTTCCTCTGAGGCTCAGCAGTGTCCCTGCCCTTCCCGTGGTTGGGTTACACGCCCTTCTTTTGATTACCCGAGATATACTCCAGTGTTCTTCCAATTGACTCCCTTTTTGCTTAAAGTAATCTGAAATGCATTTCTAATACAGCAGCCTGGGGCCTAAAGAACAGAGGCCCCTAAAGTAGAGCCTAGACAGAGCAGCCCTACATGGACACCAGAGGGTCACACCTGTCGTCACCCAGAGCCTTACCTCTTAGCACCATGTCCTGATAGGATTTTTCTGGATCTGTGTCAGCCATTCCGCTCCTGCTCTTCCTTTCCAAGGGGCCTTGCAGGGGAAGCTTTGCATTCTCTCTGATGGTAGGAGAGTGTAGAACCTTAGTGAGTCCATGTTCTAGGATTTTAACCTCAGGAGATAATTGGAAATACATACACATATTTAACTATGAAAGTCTTAGGGTTGCATTGTTAATAACTGTAAAAAAAAAATTGGAAATAGTCTAAATGTCTAATAATGGTTAAAAGAATTATGGTCCATCCTTGTACTAGGATACTTTGCAGCTATTAAGAATGTTATCTTGAAGAATATACATAATGACATGGAAAAGTGCTAATAATATAATATGTGAAAATCATGATATAAAATTTAATATACTTTATAATCTCAATTATATCAAATACTACTATGGATTTGTAGTCAAAGGCCAAAAAGAACCACACAAATGCTATTAACTGCTTTTTTCTAGTCATGTATAAATTCTTCACTGTCTTTTCATGTATAGGCTTAAATATTTTTATTTTGCTCATGATATATCTTATGTGTATCTATGTTGATAATGCAGTTTTTTTTTTTTTAATATTTACTTTTGGCTGTGCTGGGTCTTCGTTGCCACTCTCAGGCTTTTTCTAGTTGCAGTGAGCAGGGACTGCTCTCTATTGCAGTGCACAGGCTTCTCATTGCAGTGGCTTCTTGTTGTGGGGCATATGGGCTCTAGGCACATGGGCTTTGGTAGCTGTGGCATATGGACCCCATGCTCCACAGCGTGTGGGAGCTTCCCGGAGCAGGGATTAAGCCCGTGTCCCCTGCATTGTTGGGCAGACGTTTAGCCTCTAGACCACCAGGGAAGTCCTGGTAACACATTTCTGTAGTGTGAGTCAGGGTGTTATGTTTAAATTCTTTTTATAACATTTAGCATAGCTTTAAGTTAATAAAAAAAATAGCTTTCAGAATGGTTATGATGATGACAACTTCAGAACTGTACTGCAAATATGATTTTCTTAAAAAAAAAAAAGAACCAAAAAAAGGACCACACAAAAATAACTTTATATCTTCATTATGTTTTCTGTTTTCTGAATTGTCTATGGTGAGCATGTTTTACTTTTTAAATCTAGTATTAGGTTGGTGAAAAAGTAATTGTGGTTTCAAGCTGTGAATTTTAAATCATTGTAACTAGGCTCAAACACATCTTTAATCAAAATAGGGCCCACTACAATCAACACATTTTTGCCAATGAGAAATAATTTCATTTATTCCTATAGCATAAAAATCCATACTTCAGAATTCAGTGAACTTCTGGAAAGAATTTTCTGCCTCCTGCTAATTGTGGAAACATTTTCCAGCAAAAAGTTGTCAAGATGCTTGAAGAAGTGGCAGTCAGTTGGTGAGAAGTCAGGAGAATATGGCAGATGAGGCAAAACTTTATAGCCTAATTCATTCAACTTTTGAAGTGTTGGTTGTGTAATGAGTGTTCGGGTGTCATGGTAAAGAATTGGGCCTATTCTGTTGACCAATGCCAGCTGCAGGCATTGCAGTTTTCAGTGTATCTCATCAATTTGCTGAGCATGCTTCTCAGATGTAATGACTTTGCTGGCATTCAGAAAACTTTAGTGGATCAGACGGGCTGCACACCACCAAACAGTGACCATGACCGTTTTCTGAGGCAAGTCTGGCTTTGGAACTTCTTCTTTGTCCAACCACTGAGCCGGTCATCACTAGTTATCCTGTATAATCCACTTTTTGTCACACATCACAGTCTGATTGAGATATGGTTTGTTGTTGTTGCATTGAATAAGAGCAGATGACACTTCAAAATGACAATTTTTTAAAATTTGAAATCAGCTCATGAGGCACCCACTTACTAGCTTCCTCACCTTTCTAACTTGCTTCAAATGCTGAACAACCGTAGAATGATTGATGTTGAGTTCTTTGGCAACTTTTTGAGTGGTTGTAAGAGGATCAGCTTCAATGAGCCTCTCAGTTGGTCGTTGTTACCTTCTGATGGTCAGCCACTGTTCATCTTCAAGGCTCTTGTCTCCTTTGCAAAACTTCATGAACCACCACTGCACTGTACATTCATTGGCAGTTCCTGGGCCAAATTCATTGTTGATCTTGCAAGTTGTCTATGCTGTTTAATGACCCATTTTTGAACTCAAATAAGAAAATCACTCTAATTTGCTTTTTGTCTAACATCATTTCCCTAGTATAAAATAAATATAAAATACATAGCAAGTAATAAGTCAAAGAAAAAGACATAAAGTGAAAAACACACATTAAAATGATGTATAACATAACCATATTTATTTAAGAATGTATTCCAATATCAAACAGCAAAGTTCAACAATGTAAAACCACAATTACTTTTGCACTAACCTAATATTATACTTTATTATTTTTCATTAAATTAGAATATCTTTTCCTATAGAAAAATTTTATTTTTCTCTCTGGTGTTTGCTCTAAACCTTTAACAGACAGCTACATAGCCACCAGGAACTAGCCATAGAATTCTCTCCAAAGCACCTGTTCTCAGGTCACTTGGCATCCCTGAAATGCTGCACCTGGCTGGCTCAAGAGGCTGCAACCCCACCCCCAAAGCAGGATTATTCCTTTAGTAGCTGGTGGTTTTTAACACCAAACTAGTAACCAGTCTTTCCCATGATCTTTCTGCAATCCCAAAATGACCCCAGGTAATTTGGTAATTCAGCAGATTCTATTAGCTGCCTTTTTCCAGCTCTTGTTCAGTCAAGGTAGGGAGCCTACAGACTCCTGGGTTCCACAGAGGGGGCAGCAATTAAGGAGCCCAAGTCTGAGATTCAGGACAGACTTTTGCTTGTAGGTACAAATGTGCGGTTTTAACAAGAAACACAAAGGTCAAGGATCAAAGGTTCCTGACCTCCCTGTGCTGACTGCGGGCTTGGACAAGCCTCTATTCGAAGCTCTTTGCCACCTGTCCACAGGCACAGGTGATGATGCAGGGGAAACAATCTCGGACACCTTTCAGGACCCAGACTGTCTGTTCTATTCATCCCATGCAGTGTGACTAGTAAGAGTGAACCCTTGTCATGTACCAGACACAGTTCTAAATGTTTTATATATGTTAACTCATTTCATCTTTAAGGCAACCCTGCATGGTGGGTTCTGTCATCATCATTACAGCACCATCATCATCTATTTTTAGTAGATGGGAAAGCTGAGGCACAGGAAGGCCAAATGCACGAACCTGGGGCTTCTAGAGATAGGGATTCCAACCCCACTGAACTGGTTATAGAATCTGAGCCATTAACTCTTCTCTTTTGCCTCTCTGTGAGGTGAGTTCTGCCATTCTATCTTCTGCCTTCCTTCCAAACCTGGCCAGAGGTGGTCAGTCAAACACCGTGACTCACCAACAAAACAGCAAAGTGAATGAATCACCCCTCCCCTCCCCTTAGCTGCCTCAGGGACCCCTGCCCCACCATTCTCCTCCTCCTTCAATTATGCAAAGAGGGCAGCCGCCAGGACAAGTCAATGGGCCCCCCTCCTGAAGTGAGAAAGCACTATAATTCTTTGCTGGTTTGGGGATAAAGAAGAAAATACAACATCCATCACTTAATGAACACACTCTGCACATGCACACGTGTATAAGTTAACTCATTTGGTTTTCAACACCCCCCCCTTTTTTTTATTGTGCTAAATGGTTTTATTAGAGAAAGCCGAGATTATAGCAGACTCAAGAACTGGCATTGGGGCCCTTCTTGCCAAAGGTGGGCGCGACCTTGACAAAGCCCTGATTGTACTGTGTACAATCTTGGCCCGGCCAGTGCTCTTTTTCTCTTGTTTGGCCACCTTGGAAGTCTGACCTCTTACTTTACCAGCACAGGCCAGAGATCCATGAACTTTACCTCCAAGCATGTGGCCGGCTGCTTCTAGAGTGCTCAGAGCTTTACCCCACATTGGCCTAGGGGTCATCCTCTAGGGATGTGCCTGTCAGGAGCAGGACTTGATCTCCTGGAGCGACATTCTCCGACAAGGCTACATGAGCCTTGATCTGGGCGAGCGACTCTTGGCCAGTCACCTGGAGAGTGTATAGCTCCTGGGTGTGGACAAAGAGCTTCATGTTGCTGACTAGATCAGACACTGCTGCCACTGTCTTGAAAGATGGAGTTGAGAAAGCATAACCTGTGTTATTTAACTGGGTTAAAATTACTTTACAATCCTGTGTTCATTTCTGCTGTACAAAACATGAATCAGCTTTAAGTATACATATATCCCCTGCCTCCTGAGCCACCCTGCTCCCCACCATCCCACCCCTTTAGGTCATCACAGACCACCAAGCTGAGCTCCCTGTGTTATACAGCTGCTTCCTGCTAGCTAACTGTTTTACACATGGTGAGTGAAGTGAAGTGAAAGTCACTCAGTCGTATCCGACTCTTTGCGACCCCATGGACTATATAGTCCATGGAATTCTCCAGGCCACAATACTGGAGTGGGTAGCCTTCCCCTTCTCCAGGGGATCTTCAAAATCCCAGGGATCAAACCCAGGTCTCCCCCATTGCAGTCAGATTCTTTACCAGCTGAGCCCCAAGGGGAAGCCCAAGAATACTGGAGTGAGTAGCCTATCCCTTCTCCAGCGGATCTTCCCGACCCAGGAATCGAACCAGGGTCTCCTGCATTGCAGGCGGATTCTTTACCAACTGAGCTATCAGGGAAGCCCCCAAAATGATGTAGATTTATGTTAATACACAAAATTGCCCATACTATATTGTTAAGTGAAATTTGTATGTTGTAGAATAATCCCATTTTTGTTAAAAAGCAGCACATACATATATATATATATATATATATATATATATATGTAGAAAGATATAACTAATATGCTAAATTTTGATGATGAATAAGTATGGCTTCTGTGATAAGAATTTTATATTTTAAATTAGTTTTTGAAGCCTCCAAGAATCTCTGCTTGGCTTCCAAATGCATGCATGCCCTTGACCTTCCCTGCGTCCTTACAGAACCTGTTTAACAGTGAGATTTATCAGAATGCAGTTATACCAGCCAGGGATAGAAACCATGCCAGCCTTCCCTCTCCCAGCTCAGCCCAGCCTCATTTTTATCACCACTGGTAGAGCAGGCTTTGCCCATGGTTCTTAAAACTACATTAGGCTTGGTGCAAGGAGTGGAAATGAGAATTGGGCTTTTCCATGAAGACTTGGTCCTAAAACAGGTGGTGATGATGGAAAGATATTCCTTGGAATTTTCCAAGTCCCAGGTTCTGGCCCAGTGTACTTTTAAGTCATTGGATGACAGCATTTGCAGAAACTCCTGCTATGAAATACTGCTTTTAAACTCTCCCCTCAGCTGCTCAGTCTCAGAAATGGTACATTTCTAACATTGTGTATTTAATGAGGCATTTAAAGTGATGCTAGTCTAAGAAAGCAGCATGGTCTTGGTCCTCTCCCTACAGAGACTGGATATTTCACTCCCATAATTACAGGATATTGCTGGTATTTCCATTGCTCCAGGAACTGGGTTTTCAAACTTGGAGCAGAAACCGTCTCAGGAGAGTTTTTCTCCGAAGGTGTGCCACCAGAAACAGACATTTCCGTCTCCTCTTCTCTTTTCAGTCTTTTCCTCTGATACTTTTCCTCCCTTAATTCTACTACCTTTAAGAGAGACACTCAGATGCTGGCTTTTCTGTTACATTTCACTGGATTGCCATACGCTGTCTTGGTTGGAGTCCCTTGGACACATCCCTTCCCAGGGCCCAAGACCCACCCCATGACCCCAACAAGTACGTACCCCTTTATAATGAGAACTCGCTTTGATGGTCAGCTGGTGCCCTGAGAGACTGAAAGCTGTACGCCTTCAGGGCCAAGCTGGGCAATAACCCTTGATTATAAGGCAGAAGCTTTGGTTTAGCCATCGATGAATGCCGTATGTAAAATGCAAAGGGGGGTTGTCTTTTAACTACCTTTAAACAGTTGGTTTTTTCCCTTCTTCTCTGACTCTTAGAAGGTGGAATTTTATTTTATTTTATACTTTTGTTGAAGTATAGTTGATTTATTGTGTTGATTACTTCTGTATGGCGAAGCGATTCAGTTATATATATATGTGTGTTGTGTGTGTGTATATATATATACATATATATATACACACTAGTGCATATATATATGTATATGTATATATATATATATACATATATATATACACACTAGTGCATATATATATGTATATGTATATATATATATATACACTAGTGCCCAGGTGGCACAGTGGTAAAGAACCCACCTGCCAATGAAGGAGACATTAGAGATGTGGGTTCAGTCCCTGGGTCGGGAAGATCCCCTGGAGGAAGGCATGGCAACCCACTTCAGAATTCTTGCCTGGAGAATCCCATTGACAGAGGAGCCTGGTGGGCTACAGTCTATAAGGTTGCAAAGAGTTGGACATGACTGAAGCAAATTAGCACAGCATATATATGTATATATGTGGTTTATCATAGGATATTGAATATACTCCTCTGTGCTATACAGTAGGACCTTGTTTGTCCATTCTATATACGAAAGCTTACATCTGCTAACCCCAGCTCCCCACTCCCTCCCTCCCTCCCCCTCTTCCCTCTTGACAACCACCAGTCTCTTCTCTGTGTTTGTGACTGGGTCTGTTTTGTAGATAGGTTCATTTACATCATATTTTAGATCCCACATATGAGTGATACCACGTGACATTTGTCTTTCTGACTTCACTTAGTATGACAGTCTCTAGTTGCATCCATATTTATGCATATCTCATTATTTCATTATTTTTTATAGCTGAGTAGTACTCCATTGTGGGAGAAAAAATGGCAACTCACTCCAGTATTCTTGCCTAGAGAATCCCATGGATGGAGGAGCCTGGTGGGCTGCTGTCCATAGGGTTGCACAGAGTCGGACACAACTGAAGTGACTTAGCAGCAGCAGCGGTCCATTGTATGTATACCACATCTTCTTTATCCATTCCTCTGGTGATGGACATTTAGGTTGCCTCCATGTCTTGGCTATTGTGAATAGTGCTGCTATTAACATAGGGGGTGACTGTCTCTTTTTGAGTTATAGTTTTGTCTGGATATATGCCTAAGAATGGGATTGTTGGATCATATGATAATTCTATTAACTAATTATTAACTAATTTTGTTAGTGTTCTGAGGAACCTCCATACTGTTTTCAACAGTGGCTGCACCACCTTATAGCCCCACCAACAGTGTAGGAGGGTTCCCTTTTCTCTACATCTTCTCCAGCATTTGTTATTTGTAGTCTTTTTAATGATGGCCTCTCTGACTGGTGTGAGGTGATACCTCATTGTAATTTTGATTTACATTTCTCTGGTTAGTGATGTGGAGCATCTTTTTTTTTCATGTGCCTCTTGGCCATCTGTATTTTTATCCAAAAGTCTACAAGCAATAAATGCTGGAGAGGGTGTGATGAAAAGGGAACCCTCTTACACTGTTGGTGGGAATGCAAACTAGTACAGCCACTATGGAGAACAGTGTGGAGATTCCTTAAAAATCTGGAAATAGAACTGCCATATGACCCAGCAATCCCACTCCTGGGCATACACACCGAGGAAACCAGAACTGAAAGAGACACGTGCACCCCAATGTTCATCGCAGCACTGTTTATGATAGCCAGGACATGGAAGCAACCTAGATGCCCGTCAGCAGACGAATGGATAAGAAAGCTGTGGTACATATACACAATGGAATATTACTCAGCCATTAAAAAGAATGCATTTGAATCAGTTCTAATGAGGTGGATGAAACTGGAGCCTATTATACAGAATGAAGTAAGCCAGAAAGAAAAACACCAATACAGTATACTAATGCATATATATGAAATTTAGAAAGATGGTAACGATAACCCTGTATGCAAGACAGCAAAAGAGACATAGATGTATAGATCGGTCTTTTG
Source organism: Odocoileus virginianus (assembly GCF_023699985.2). Lineage (NCBI taxonomy): Eukaryota > Metazoa > Chordata > Mammalia > Artiodactyla > Cervidae > Odocoileus > Odocoileus virginianus. The sequence goes on along the minus strand of NC_069691.1, from coordinate 22,678,274 downwards.
GACTCTGTGGAAGAGGGCAAGGGTGGGATGATTTGGGAGAATGGTATTGAAACATGTATATTATCATATATGGAATGAACTGCCAGTCCAGGTTCAATGCATGAGACAGGGTGCTCGGGGCTGGTGCACTGGGAAGACCCAGAGGGAGGAGATGGGGAGGGATGTGGGAAGGGGGTTCAGGATGGGGAACACATGTACACCCGTGGCGGATTCATGTCAAGTATGGCAAAACCAATACAGTATTGTAAAGTAACTAGCCTCCAATTAAAAGAAAGAAATTTATATTAAAAAAAGAAAAAAGGATTTTTTTTAAAAAATGGTTGACTTGTGTTTAGATAGGCAGTCCCTGAACCTCTGACCACTTTTAGTAACAGGAAAAACTACATTCAGTTGGCCTCATGTAAAGAGAGGGGCCAGGAGCCATCTCCCCAGGTGGCCTAGGGAAAGGGAGCGACCAGTGTCCCACCCCGACACTGCTGTTGCGCCTACCAAGATGCTTGAACTCTCATCCTTTCTTCAGCGTCAACTCTTGTGAGCTCTGTCTGCGCTGGGGAGAGAACGTCCCCTTGGCTCTCTCCACTTGCTCAGTACCTCCCTCCACCATTTCTTGCCAGATCTCCAGAGGTCCTACCTTGTGGGTCTGAGTTTCCAGTTAACTGTCCACTCCTTACAGGCAAATACACCTGCTTTTAGTGCCATCTCTGGAACCAGACAAATGGGTCCTTTTTTATTGCCATCTCTGGAACTAGACAAATGGTCCTTAGTCAAGAAGGACACACAAGGCTCCTGTGTCCTTCTTCCTAAGTGCTTCAAAAAGAAGTAAAACCAAGTTATCAAAACTCAGTCATGTACCCCGAGTACAATGTGTCGCCTTAAATCTTCCCTTTTCTCTCAAATCCAACATAGCCTCAGGCCAATAATAAAATCTTGGGCTAATACATTGAGTAAGTTACTGTGTTTTGTTTTTTTTCTCCCTCGCTGGTAGTTCATATTTTTATGCACACACACGCCCACCTCCACCCTAGGCCGTTGTGTCTTCATTGTCTTAGAAAATGCACACATGTCCAGACAGCACAACTTCTTACCAATCCCTGCACTTTCCCATAGACTAGAAAAGATCCCCTGAACTAAAGTGGGGTCAAAACGATGGAAGGAAAGTGATGAGTCAGTGGGTTTCAGATGGCTCGGGGCTTTGCTTCCCTGGCAAGATCCCTGAGTGGGAAACCACTGCGGAGGTGTCTCTGGCAGGCAAAGGCCTGTGATGACCTCCCAAGGGCACGAGAAAGCAGAATGACTCCTTTGCCGTCAACTGGTTGACTGGGAGCAGAAATATCACCCAACTGAAGGTGCCAGAAAGGCAGGAACTCAAATATCTCAGTAAGGGTTGGCAAAGACAAACCACAGGGCCCTGACACAGCTCCTGTTTGATGAGCTTTCTTTCCAGTATTCCCGGGAACTGGGCGCTTGACACAGAAATTGAGTTGAGATGCAGAAAAATAAAGCAAATGTCTTGTCTTGCTTCCTGGGTCTGGGCTGATACACCCTGCACCACACTATCTAGTGTTCTCCCAGGAAAGCAGGTGGTCCCAGTGTCACAGGCAGGGAGCTAAAGAAAGAATGAGGATGGAGAACAAGATGTGGGTTGTCCAAGTTTCTCAAGAGCATGATTTTGGGGTATCCTCTTTCTGTTGTTCTGGCCAAGCAGGACACTGGCTTTGGAGTCACCGTCTCAGGAAGCATGTTTCTCTTTTGCCCTCAACCTAATACCTTGGCGAGACTTAGAGCCCCACTTTCTCTCCCTCCCTCAAGCAGAGACTGTTTTTCTGTACATAATAATCGTGGGGGCCTGAACACTGGAAGACACCTTGCCTCTGGGCCCTTGCTTATGGCTGTTTGCTCCTTGGTATTTGTAACCATATTTGCATGCATCCACAGCCACACAGGCACACAGATGGCAGTCACCAGTGACATCGGCTTAGATATCCAAAGTGTCCGTACAAGAGCATTTTGAGAGAAAAGGTGTAGGAATTGTTCCTGCAACCGTTTCATGGCCACTAGAGGGAGGACATGCGACATATCACCAGTTAAAATCAGCAGATGGTTCTCAGCTTCACTCATTCACCCTTTATCTGTTAGTACCCAAAACTGGTCAGACACTGGAGACAGAAAAATGGGTAGAATGCTCCCTGTGCTCACCGGCAGTAAACTTCACGCCTAAAATACTGATAATCGTATTTATCACACATAAAACTGCTGTCTTAATAAACTTAATGTAAGCTTGTTTTCTGCTAAGAAAGTTATATTAGGATTCTTTAATCCCGGTACTGACATCTGTGTACAAAAGAGTTTTGTTTTTCCAAGGTATGTCTAAGGCCAAGTGTGACAAATAATATATTTGGTTTTTTTCCCCTGGTTCCTGGCACAGAGCTCTTTAAAAATGCTTGGAATCTCCACAGCAATAAGAGTCTTCTGAAAAAAAAAAAAAAAGTCTTCTGTATGTTAATGAGATGACTGGCCCCTAAATAACTTTGGGATGGGGATTGGTCTCCCAATGATTATTAGAACTTTCGCCCCACCCCCAACCACCAGCAAGGGGAGAGGGGCTGGAGATTGAGTTAGCCACCAGTGGGCAACACATTTTTTTTTTTTTTAAATTGGAGTGTAATTGCTTTACACTGTTGTTGGTTTCTACTGTACAACGAAGTGAATCAGCTATAAGTATATGTATATCCACTCCCACTTAAGCCTCCCTCCTCCCTCCATCCCACCCCTGTGGGTCATCGAGGACCACCAAGCTGAGCTCCCTGCACTAAGCAGCAGGTTCCCACTAGCTAGCTGTCTCACACATGGCAGTGCACATATATTCATCCCAATTTTCCAATTCATCCCACCTTCCCCTTCCCCCACTTGGTGTTCATATGTTTGTTAAAGAAGCTATATATGTCAAGGTAAGGAGTTTAGCACTTTTCTACCTATGGGAAGATGCAAGAGTCTGGGCTTACTGACATCATTCCTTTGATATGCAATCAGCTATCTGAGACCAGTATCTTGTGTTTTATCCTGAGTTTCCTCAAGGCTCACCACAGAGTGTGGCTGCTGTCTGATGGCTGTTATATGGTGGGTATTCTTTCCTTCCTGAGTTCCCTCAAGGCTCACCAGCTCACCATCCATGCTGGCTGCAATCGCTGATGACTGTGACATCCTTTGTTTACTGTTATAACAGGAAATATTCCATTTCTCACTTCACTCTGTATGACAGACTCTAGGTCCATCCACGTCTCTACAGGTGACGTATATTGTTCCTTTTTTACGGCTGAGTGATATTCCATTGTATATATGTACCACAACTTCTTAATCCATTTCTCTGTTGATGGACATTTAGGTTGCTTCCATGTTGTAGCATTTATAGGACACTATGTCTTGTAGTGTTGCAATGAACATTGAAGTGCATATGTCTTTTTGAATTATGGTTTTCTCAGGGTATATGCCCAGTGGTCAGACTGCTGGGTCATTGTTGTTGCTCAGTCACTCAGCCCTGTCTGACTCTTTGTGATCCCATGGACTGTAGCACACCAGACTTCCTTGTCCTTCACTATCTCCCAGAGTTTGCTCAAACTCATGCCCATTGAATTGGCGATGCTATCCAACCATCTCGTCCTGTTGTCCTCTTCTCTTCCTGCCTTCAGTCTTTCCCAGCATCAGTGTCTTTTCCAATGAGTTGGCTCTTCACATCAGGTACCAACATATTGGAGCTTCAGCACCAGTTCTTACCACTGGATATTCAGGGTTGATTTCTTTTAGGATTGACTGGTTTAATCTCCTTGCTGTTCAAGGGACTCTCAAGAGTCATCTTTAGTTCCACAGTTTGAAGGCATCAAGTCTTAAGTGCTCAGCCCTCTTTATGGTCCAACTCTCACATTTGTATATGACTCCTGGAAAAACCATAGCTTTGACTATAAGGACCTTTTTTGGCAAACTGATTTCTCTGCTTTTTAATACACTGTCTAGGTTTGTCATAGCTTGTCTTCTAAAGAGCAACCATCTTTTAATTTCATGGCTGCAGTCACCGTCTGCAGTGATTTTGGAGCCCAAGAAAATAAAGTCTGTCACTGTTTCCATTGTTTCCCCATCTATTTGCCATGAAGTGATAGAACCGAATGCCATGATCTTTGTTTTTTGAATGCTGAGTTTTAAGCCAGCTTTTTCACTCTCCTCTTTTACCTTCATCAAGAGGCTCTTTAGTTCCTCTTTGCTTTATGCCATTAAATGGTGTCATGTTCATATCTGAGGCTATTGATATTTCTCCTGGCAATCTTGATTCCAACTTGAGCTTTATCCAGCCCAGCATATCACATGATGTACTCTGCATATGTTAAATAAGTAGGGTGACAATATACAGTCTTGATGTACTCCTTTCCCAATTTTGAACCAATTTATTGTTCCATGTCTGGTTCTAAGTATTGCTTCTTTACCTGCATACAGGTTTCTCAGGAGGCAGGTAATACAGTCAGGTATTCCCATCTCTTTAAGAATTTTTCCACAGTTTGTTGTGATCACACAGTCAAAGGCATTAGCATAATCAGTGAAGCAGAAGTAGATGTTTTTCTGGAACTCTCTTGCTTTTTCGATGATCCAGCAGATGTTGGCAATTTGATCTCTGGTTCCTCTGCCTTTTCTAAATCCAGCTTGTATATCTGGAAATTCTCGGTTCATGTACTGTTGAAGCCTAGCTTGAAGGATTCTGAGCATTACCTTGGTAGCATGTGACATGAATGCAATTGTGCAGTAGTTTGAACATTCTTTGGCATTGCCCTTCTTTGGGATTGGAATGAAAACTGACCTTTTCCAGTCCTGTGGTCACTGCTGAGTTTTTCAAATTTGCTGGCACTGCAGCACTTCAGCAGTGTCATCTTTTAGGATTTGAAATAGCTTTGCTGGAATTCCATCACCTGCGCTGGCTTTGTCTATAGTAATGCTTCTTAAAGCCCACTTAACTTCACACTCCAGGATGTCCAGTACTAGGTAAGTGATCACACCATTGTGGTTATCTGGGTCAGTAAGACCTTTCTGTACAGTTCTGTGTATTGTTGCAATCTCTTCTTATTATCTTCTGCTTCTGTTAGGCCCATGCCATTTCTGTCCTTTATTGTGCCCATCTTTGCATGAAATGTTCCCTTGGTATCTCTAATTTTCTTAAAGAAATCTCTGGTCTTTCTCATTCTCTTGTTTTCTTCTATTGCTTTGCACTATTCACTTAAGAAGGCTTTCTTATCTCTCCTTGCTATTCTTTGGAACTCTGCAGTCAGATGGGTATATGTTTCCTTTTCGCCTTTGCCTTTGGCTTCTCTTCTCTCAGCCTTTTATAAGGCTTCCTCAACCATTTTGCCTAGTTGCATTTCTTTTTCTTGGGGATGGTTTTGGTCACTGTCCCCTGTACAATAAGTAACCTCCATTCTGTTTTCCATAATGGCTGTATTAATTTGCATCCCCACCTCATGGGCAATAATTTAATCCAACTTGACTATGTAATGAAACCTCCATAAAACTGCTAAATGATGGAGTTTGGGGAGCTTCTGGGTTGGTAAACACAGTGCTGGGAGGCGATGCTCCTAGAGATAGCAGGATGCTTCAACCCCTTTCCCCATAGCTTGCATCTCTTCCATTTGGCGGCTCTTGAGTTGTATCTTTTATTTTAAAAATCAGTGAATTTAAATAAAGTGTTTTCCTGCTTGTGTAAGCCACTCTAGTGAGTTGCCAAACCTGAAGTGGGGGGTCCTGAGACTCTCAATTTAGAGCCAGTCAGTCAGAAGTTCAGGTGGCAATCTGGGACCGGTGACCGGTATCTAAAGTGGGGATGGTGTTGTGGGACTGAGCCCTTCACCTGTGGGGTCTCTTCTAACTCTGGGCAGTTACTGTCAGAGTTGAACAGAATTGTTGGACACCCAGCTGGTGTCCAGAGAACTGCAGAACCAATCACTGTTGGGAAAAACACCACACATTTGGTTAGAAGTATTGGGAGTAAAAACAGCTCATCTTGTTTCCATGTAGCTGAATCCGAATGTTTATTTATGATCAACTTGAATGGCTATAAATGTAGCTAAGCAGTCTGTGCCTGATAACCAGTAGTCACTCAATAAATTGTAGTACCTCTCTGTACTGAGCATCAACTTTGTGCTAGGCTAAGGGAACTAGCAAAATTCTTCATTAAAGAAAGAAATAAGATAAGGCTTAGAAATAGTTATGTTAGGTTGAGTTAGCAAAAACGAAGCCCATATGCCTCCATTTACCTTATTCCCTCTCCGACAGCAGACTACTAATCAATTAACAGATATCTTCCCCTTGGAGCCTGAACATAGCCTCAGAAGCCTTCTGTCTGTCAGAGATTTAGCCCATTTGCCATTCTCAATCCTCAGTTCAGTTCAGTTCAGTTCAGTTGCTCAGTTGTGTCTGACTCTTTGCAACCCCATGAACCGCAACACACCAGGCCTCCCTGTCCATCACCAACTCCCGGGGTTCACCCAAACCCATGTCCATTGAGTTGGTGATGCCATCCAACCATCTTATCCTCTGTTGTCCCCTTCTCCTCCTGCCCTCAATCTTTCCCAACATCAGGGTCTTTTCACATTAGTTAGCTCTTCATATAAGCTGGCCAAAGTATTGGAGTTTCAGCTTCAACATCAGTCCTTTCCATGAACACCCAGGACTGATCTCCTTTAGGATGGACTGGTTGGGTCTCCCTGCAGTCCAAGGGACTCTCAAGAGCCTTCTCCAACACCACAGTTCAAAAGCATCAATTCTTCTGCACTCGGCTTTCTTTATAGTCCAACTCTCACATTCATACATGACCACTGGAAAAACCATAGCCTTGACTAGATGGACCTTTGTTGGCAAAGTAATGTCTCTGCTTTTTAATATGCCATCTAGGTTGGTCATAACTTTCCTTCCAAGGAGTAAGCGTCTTTTAATTTCATGGCTGAAATCACCATCTGCAGTGATTTTGGAGCCCAGAAAAATAAAATCAGCCATTGTTTCCCCATCTGTTTTCCATGAAGTGATGGGACAAGATGCCATGATCTTAGTTTTCTGAATGTTGAGCTTTAAGCCAGATTTTTCACTCTCCTCTTTCACTTTCATCAAGAGGCTCTTTAGTTCTTCTTCACTTTCTGCCATAAGTGTGGTGTCATCTGCATATCTGAGGTTATTGATATTTCTCACGACAATCTTGACTCCAGCTTGTGCTTCCTCCAGCCCAGTGTTTCTCATGATGTACTCTACATATAAGTTAAATAAGCAGGGTGACAATATACAGCCTTGACGTACTCCTTTTCCTATTTGGAACCAGTCTGTTCTTCCTTGTCCAGTTCTAGCTGTTGCTTCCTGACCTGTATACAGGTTTCTCAAGAGGAAGGTCAAGTGGTCTGATATTCCCATCTCTTCCAGAATTTTCCCTAGTTTTTGTGATCCACACAGTCAAAGGCTTTGGCATAGTCAATAAAGCAGAAAATGATTCTCATTCCTAGGCTAGGAGAAAGAGACTAAGAGTCCAGAGAGTCTTCTTTTTTTTTTTTTTTATCTCAGGGTAGGGATGCACAACTTTGAGGTAAGTCATTAAATTCCTCTGCGTATGTACTCATCTGTAGAATGGAGACCATAATTTCCCCTATAGACCACTGAAGGTTTAAATGGTGTGAGGGGTGGGAAAGTGCTTGAAAGGTTAAAAGAACAAGGTACTCCCAAGAGGGTAGCAAGAGCACCCAGAACTCACAGAAACAAAAATAGTATCTTTGCCAGGTGACAAAGCTCCATTAAGACCTGTTTAGAACAGAAAAAAATACTGTTTCAAAAGGATTTCCTTCTTCTTAACAGAGAAGGAAAGGAGAAGAGGAAGCAAAATAGAAAAGGAATAAGGAAAGAGGACATGAATTGGAGACAGAGGCTTAGCTTCCAGTCTCAGTTCTGCCTCTGACAGAGCATGGAGTTGGAAGATGTTACTCAGCTTCCTTGGGCCCCTCATTCCTCACTCTGTGAATGGAGGAAGCAGTGTCTCCCTCTCAGGGTTATTGGAAACCTGAAGTGAGTCCATTCCTGTGTGAGGGCCTGACCCTGAGCCAGGCACACAGGACCGGCTTGGTGAACTCGCCTACCTGATGAGTAGAAAGAACCACAGCTTGGAGCCGGCCCAGTGCCACAAGTGTAGAGAATGTTAGGTTTTACTTGTTACCATTCATCCATCAATTCATTTTCGCTTCCTCCCTTCCTTCCTTCCTACTTCTATGAACTTTGCTTACGACTCCGACGTTTGGACTCCAGAGGGGGCAGTGGCCCGCCCTGGGCAATTCAAGGCAGCTGCAGGCTGGAAGAATAAGTACCATCAGTGCTGCCCTGTGCATCCTGTATGTGGCGGGCACAGGAGACAGGTCCCTGCTTTTAGGAAATTATTACAGTGAGCCAGGAGCTCTAGAATAACTTGCCTGGTGCTCCAGCCTCCTGAGTCCTCCTCATGCTTTCAGGGCCAGTGCAGTGTGACCTTGCCTTCCCGTGAGCTCTGACAGCATTTTATCTCTTGCTCTCATCGGCACTTCTCAGCATTTGGACACACGATGTAATCACATTTGTGCACAGACATGGCTTCACTTCTCGCCTTTCCTACTTCCTCTGCTCTAGGCTCCTGGCAGTGACTCAGAGTCCGTTAAAACACTCATTCTTGCCTTTAAAAAGCTCTCCCTGACTATTCCACAGTCATTCTTTCTGCTCTAATTAGATCCGGGGCCCCGCATTGTTCCCTTGACAGTAGAGACTTCTCTGCTCCACTTAGGATCCCAGAGCAGGGTCCTTCACTCACTTGTCTTTCCCCTTTCCTGGTCTGTAAGTTCTATCAGGGCAGGGATGTTTCTTGGGTCCTGCTATATCTTGGGCACCTAAAACAGGGTCTGGAATGTAGGAGATGCTTAAATAGCTCAATGGGAACTGTATCTTTTATTTAGTTATTTATAGTATTGTATTAGTTCCATATGGGAAACTGTCTTCTAACCTTTTCAACCTTCTCCTACACAGATTAGAGTGTATAGCCTAGTGCTCTGTGCTCAAAAAATCCATGATGAATGAATGAGTGAGAGAATGAATGAATGAATGGCTTATAAAATAGCCGTATCTCTTGGGGTTTCAGCCAAGTCTGTAAATAATAAGGGATGATGCACTAACATTCTCTAGGTCCTTCCCAGAACTGCTCACCACCTTTTCCTCATCCTTCCCAGTATCCTTGAAAATTGACCTTTATAAGACTGTATCAAGGGTCCTTGTGCCCTCTGGTTGGGTTCAGTCAATGGGAGGCACCAATGGATTAGAGGGAGGAGAAGAATGAAGTATATGTGGAGTTGACCCTCCTTATTTGTAGATTCTACAGCTGCAGATTTGCTTACTTGCTAAAGTTTATTTGTAATCCCCAAATCAATGCTTGTGGTGCCTTTGTGGTCATTTGTAGACACGCACAGAATGGTTAAAAAAAAAAAGTTTGCTGCCCAATGTGCACATTCCCAGCTGAGGTCAGACAAGGCAACTGCTCTGCCTTTTTGTTTCAGCTCTCAAACTGTGAACAAGCATTCATTTCACAGTCCATTAACACCATGTTTTCGCACGTCTGTGTTTTTTTGCTGGTGATTTCACTGTTTTAAATGGCCCCCAAGCATACTGCTGAAGTGCTATATAGTGTTCCTTATGGAAGAAATTGGTATGTGTGTGTTACATAAGCTGCATTCAGGTGCTCGTGGCTATGAGTTCAAGGTTAATGAATCAACAATTTATATGCCAGGTGACTCAGTGATAAAGAATTCTCCTGTCAATTTGGGAGACCTGGGTTTGATCCCTGGGTCGGGGAAGATCCCCTGGAGAAGGAAATGGCAACCCATTTCAGTATTCTTGCCTGAAGAATTCCATGGACAGAGGAACCTGGCGGGCTACAGTCATTGGGTCGCAAAAAGTCAGACAGGACCTAGCAACTAAACAATAACAACAACAATTTGTCTTTGAAAGAAACAAACATTAAACAAGGATATGTATTGATTGGTTGATGAAAATGTTGTGGCAGCACCCTAACTCTGGATCTCCCCTGGGAACGAAGTTTCAGTGCTCACTAATTTGATATTAGCAGCTACTTCGTGGAGCATAACTGCCTTGAATTATGAGAATCACCTATTTACTCCCCAGGCAGTTTCCTGCCTGCTCTGTTGACATGAGGTTGATCCCACCCATCTGTCAAAAGCCTCGGCTGCCATCCGGGCAACTTCTTTGGAGCTACACTGTTTGTTTTAGACTTCTGGTAGCAGCTACACTGTTTGTTTTAGACTTCTGGTAGCAGCTGCCTCTCCTTGCTCCTTTAGGTGCCTGGGGTGGAGACATGTCACCACTGCAGTTAGCCCTAGAGTGCTTCACTGTCCCTTGCTGAATTCCCTGCATCCTGCCCACACCTTTATAAACAGTCCCTTATTAAACTCCCTTCCTATCCCATCTAAGTGTACCATCCTGACCAATACTCAGTTGATGGAAAATCCCAGCTGTTTTCTTTTTAGCACCTAGACATCCACAGGAGCGTGGCCCCCTCTCCTCCCTCCAGTCTGGAGGGGATCTTCACTCTCAACAGCTCCTGTTTCCCTGCATCACCCTGACTGGAAGGTCCTACCTCTTGGGCAGTGATACTGAATGGAGTCCCCTGACCAGCGCACCCCTTGGGAGCTTGCTAGAAATGCAAATTGCTGGGCCTCCTAGATCTATTGGGGAGAGCCCTGGAATCTGATTTTAATAAGACCTCCAGATGATTCTCATGCACACTCAAGTTTGAGACCCACTTCCTGGAGAACCGGGGGTGAGGAGTGCTGCTTCTAAGACCCCTGCCAGGGCCTCTGACTCCTACCTACCTGGCTTTCCAAGGCTTCCCAACTCTTGTTTCTCAAGGTTGAAGCACAGTTAGGAAGACACACAAGCTGGGGTGCGGAATCCTTTGAACCTCATGTGGTGGCTGTTTCTTAGCTGGCAGAGTGTGATTCCTTACAGGACAAATAAAACAATCCTGGGAGCTCAGCCCTGAAACCTCAGGTATCTCTGAGCGACAGACAGCCACAGGGCAAGAGGGAAGACAAGTGATGTGGTTCCAGGAAGCTATGCCAAGAATGCCATTTTGGCATGCTAATTATTTTGAGCTGAAGCAATTGAGAAACAGGAAATGCAAGAGCTCTCAGCCCTTCCCTCTTTATAAAGCAGAGCATAAATTTCCCTCTTGAAGGTGGCAATAATTTTTCCCACTTCTTACACTAGGATGGGGAGAATGATACTTACCATTGTAGGCGGAAGGCTGGCACCAAGATGTGTCTGCATAAATAGACCTTACTAAAATAACCCTACCTTCTAACATCCTAGTAGTTTCCTCCATATATTTCCTAGTCACTTTCCCATAGTTTATTGTCCCTAGAATAGGGGCAAACCCTCTTTCCTTTTTCTAGTCACTTCTCCACTATTTATCACTTTGTTGAAATAATAAATAAGTCTAGCTACTTTTTTGAGTTTTCACTTGTTTTCTGTGAAGCCCCTGTGCATATAAAATTTGTATGCCTTTTCTTCTGGCAGTTTTGTTGTTGTTGTTTGGGTGCTTTTGTTTTGTTTTTATATTTTGGCTGGCATGTGGAATAGTTCCCTGATGAGGGATCAAACCCAGGCCTCTGCAGTTAAAGCACCAAATCCTAACCGCTAGGCCACCAGGGAACTCCCTTTCCTGTCAGTTTAATTTGCAGGTCCCAGTGACTAAACTGGAGAATAGAGGGAAAAGTTACCCCTCTTCCTGCCTGCTTCAGTGGCAAGAACTGACATGTGGCATGGCCCTTTGGTATTGAAAGCGGAAAAGATTTTCATCCCACTTATAAAACACTTCTCTGTGGTGAATGGATTCTCTTCTGTCGCTGTTATTTTTTATAATCTCCCTTATTTCAAAATGCAGATTTGAGGCAGCTTATATATATATATAATTATATATATATATGTTAATATACACTATATATAGTTATATATAGTAATATATATATAGTACAAGGCTAAAAAATAGACATCATAGGGGTTTGCAAATTGTTCATTTAAAACATTCTTAAAATGGTTGGCTGCTTTGCTGGAATGCTAGCAACCAAAGGTTCCAGTGTGCGAGCATATGAAAGCCTCTGCTAGTCACCTGTGCTGGAAATAGCATCTAAAGTAAAGACTTTAGAAAAACTTAGTGACTTTGAGATTATCCTTCTGGTTCTGCGCACTCTATGTTGTTCTTAGCTATTAAAAAGCTCTATGTCTTTATGTTTAAAAGCTCTATGTATTACACACTCTATGTTGTTCTTAGCATATTTATTACTGAAATGTAGTTAACACCATACCACTGAATTATGTATGTCACTTAGATAAATATAATTGCTATAAATATCTATATGGTCTGGGATTCAGTTTTTATTTTGAAATGGGAGCTTTTTTGTTTACAGGATCATCAAAAACTAAAAAATGTTTCTGTAAGGCAATGAGTATCTTTAAATGATACCAAAAATGCCTTGTTGACTCACTATGTAATCAAAATCTCCCTAATTTGTTATCTGACTACTTCAGGCCACTTGTAAAGAAAACTTCCTTTGCAGAATCATTTTAGATGTAGTGTTATAACTTTTTCTCAATTTAAAAAATTTTTTAAATTTTTTAATTGGAGGACAGTTGCTTTCTAATGTGTTGGTTTCTGCTGTAGAACAACACAAATCAGTCATAGTTATACATCTATCATCTCCCTCTTGAGACACCCTCCCCTGCCTCCACCCCACTCTTGTAGATCATCACAAAGCTCATGGCTGGGCTCCCTGTGTTATGTAGCAACTTCTCACCAGTTACTTTTTCCTTTCATCCCACTCTCTCCTTCCCCCATTGTGTCCACAAATCCACTCTCTCTCTATGTGTCTCCATTCTTTCCCTGCAAATACGTTCAAAAATAACATTTTTTAAGATTCCATATATATGCATTAATATACAATATTTGTTTTTCTGATTTACTTCACTCTGTATAGCAGGCTGTACATTGATCCACCTCATAGAACTGACTCAAATTTGCTCTTTTTTTTTATAGCTGAATAATGTCCCATCGTGTGTATGTACCACATCTTCTTTATCCGTCAGTGGATGTCTAGGTTGCTTCCCTGTCATAACTATCAATTTTTCATTTTAAAATAAATTTTTATGTGCGTATGAATAAGCAAAAAGGAAAGACATTCATTCTTGTCCTTTTTTAAATGATTTTTTAAAGTACTTATTTGGGCATTGGGTCTTAGTTGCAGCAAGCAGGATCTTTGTTGCATCATGCAGGATCTTTCCTTGTGGTGCACAGGCTCTAGTTGTAGCACACGGGCTCCAGAGCACTTGGGCGCAGTAGTTGCGGCACATAGGCTTAGCTGCTCTGCATGTGGGACCTTAGTTTCCAGACCAGGGAGTGAGCCCCATGTCCTCTGCATTGCAAGGCAGATTCTTAACCACTGGACCAGCAAGGAGATCCATGTCATGTTCTTTTTTAAATGACTCATAGTTATAATACCTGTTTCCCAACTGCCAGGCCTTGATATTGTAAGTCCTACTGCCAATGATGCAACAAGTGGCCTGATTTTAAATAAGAAGGAAAGTGTGAAAGGGTTTGACCACAAAAGTTTTAAAAACCCTTGTTAAGTGGCTCTGAGCAGATTAACTCTCACTCTTGGAGGGCATCACACTGCGCAAGGTTCTCACGGGAGCCTCTCTCCCTACCCACTTCCTTTCTAGTATTATTTGCATGCTCTTTTATTTTTCTATGACCTAAGAGAAAGAAAAAACTGTATTGATAATAGCTCTTTAAATATTTATTCACTTATAGCCTGTCAGAATAAATTAAGAGAACACTTGTCCAAGGGAAAAAATGGTAAATGCAGAAACAAGGGATGAAAAAAACCAAAGAAGGGAAATAAGAAGTGGCTCAGGGCTAAGAAAATACACAGAGCATGCCATAAGTGCTGTATTATTGCTAAAGGTGAGCCTTAGATTTGGCTCTGAGTTTCAGAGGAGAACAAAGGAAAAAATAATTATAAGATTCACTGTGTCCACAAAATGGAAACAAACACTCCAGGAGCTTTGCTTGGTACCAGCAAAGAGGGAACACTGGGGGAATCTTTGGGAAACATCATTAGGGAAAGACCTAAGGGTTTGAGCAGTTCCTTCCTCACTGATTTGGGAATGAAATGGGCTTCCCTGGTGGCTCAAATGGTAAAGAATCCGCCTGCAATGAGGGAGACCTGGGTTCAATCCCTGGGTCAGGAAGATCCCCTGGAGGAGGGAATGGCAACCTACTGTAGTATTCTTGCCTGGAGAATCCTGTGGACAGAGGGGCGTGGCAGGCTATAGTGTAATGGGAATTCCTAATAACGTCCTTTCACAGCCTTGAGAAATTCCACAGAAATAGCACCTGGCAAGACAGCATATATTAAGAAAATGTATTAATAATTGTCTTTCATGTTTTTCTGAAGAATAATCTCCTTGTTACAACCCCCAAGGCCAGACCCAGAAGGGAGTATGACTGGGACCATGAAAGCATGGTCCTTGGAACACTGGGGTCAGCGTCAGGCATGAACGCTGCCTACACACTTGCTGCTTGTTCCTGAGACTAGCCCAAAAGGGAACGGCCTGGGATAAAAACAAGGAGTAGTAGTCAGTGTAGTGTCTTGGGAAAGATAAGATTAAAAAAAGTCTTGTAGTCTGCAATTAGGAATCAAAGCTGGACTCAGAGTGGACTCTGCACCTCAGTCCAATAGAGGCTGCAGGTCCCCTGACCCATTGCACCGGGTTTCGTGTTCTGTCTGTTCTCATCGCTCGCTACCAGACCATCAGGGCAACACTACAGTCCGTGGGGTTGCAGAGAGTCAGACACAGCTAAGGGACTAGCACTTCTACACTTATTTCTGATCCAAAGCCCTAGTCTTCTCAGGGGACCCAACCTTGTTCCTCATTCCTTCTCTAGTCTCTCTAAACCCCACACTTCCTCTTGGGAGCCTGCAAGCTAGAACACAGCCAGAAGGATAGGGTTGACTTACTTGGGGAGTTACCTTGACTTTGGGGTGTAGTATTTGTTATCACTGCTCACAGAGTTGTGGATTTTGAACTCTGCACATTAGAATCATTCTGGCAACTTTCCAAAATTATGTATGTAATTGCCTAGGCACCACTCAGATGAACTGGATATAGGCCTCTAGGATTCAGCCCAGAATTCATATATATTTTAAATGTTCCAGCTAATTCTTATGTATAGACAGTTGAGTAGAGACACACAGACAACTGGGTATACTCGGAAGTCTACAAACCTGAGTGTGTTATCAGTCCCCTGAGGAGCTTGTTAAACATTAAAATTCCTCAGTCACAGTATGCCTCCTAATCCTCCCAGCCTCCGACTCTGAAGGCTGAGGAATTCGACATTTTCAACAAGAACCCTAGGTAATTATGAGGCAGCCTATTCACAGGCTCACACCAGTTTAAAGGAGGAACACCCTGGGGTCTAGTCTGCTCTGACAACAGCAGGCCGTGTGACCTTGGGCCTATTAATAAGTACTATAGTTTTGCTCCTCATTGGTAAAATGGTTATAGAAATAATCTGCTATACCTACATCTATTAATACCTAGCTCCACCAATCAGGGACTGGGGCGTTTTGGTTTTTGTATCCCCCCCGGCCCCAAACCTATATCGATTCCTGGCACACAGTAGGCACTCAGCTAAATTGAAGATGTGCTTCTATGTAGGAAAGCAGATTTTAAAAGGGTTAAGTATGTCTGTGGCCACCAGGTATGCATTTTTATTGGGTGGGTAGGTGTGTGCATGGCAGGGGGCTGATATGTGTACAGAAGACTAGATTGAAATTCTGGAAATCTAGGTCTCTAGGTTTATTCATTTAATCCTGTGTGTGTGAATTTAGGGCATGGGTGGAAGGGTGCCCTTTGGCCTGGTTTCGCCTATCTTATGTCAAAATTTGCGTGGATTTAGATGTAATCCTACAGCCACTGCTGACATAGGCACTCCTACAAGAACAGAACTTGAAAAAGACATGTTACAATTCAATGATTTTGTAACACCTGTGGCTCTGAAATAAACCTGTTAAAAAGCAGCATGGGTTTTATTGGACAAGTATAATAGGACAATTTATTGAAGTATGAAAATTTCTTATTGATTTAAGACAGTGTCTACAAATACTGTTCTCTGAACAGTGACCAAACTGTGTATGTTTTTTATGTGAAATGCCCAATTAATGTACAAAAACTACACTACGTGCCAAGTCAGGGGAGTGGGCAGAGCAAGAGATTGGCAAGAGATTGGAGCCAGGAGCCAGATCTGGGCTCTAGTCCTGCCCGAGGACTCACTGTGTACCTTGGGCAGGTTGGCTCTCCTCCCTGGGATTAAATTCCTCTTCTGTAAAATGAAGTTTTGGATGATTACCTTGAGGGTCCCTTTTGTCCCCCACAGGATATGGCTATCTGCTTGCAAGACTGAAGCACTGAAAGTCTTCTCCGTTCATTCTCTCTGCTCAGAATCACCCCATGTGATCAGAGTAAACCAAGTGGGTCCTTCCTTCCCTTTCGGCCATTCAACCTGCATTCAAACTGACACGTCTGTAAACCAGTCCACACTATTCACTCTTAGAAAGGTGATACTCAAGAAGTCTACCAGTAATTTCCAATGTAAATAAACATGATAGTCTTTGTTTCTTTAATACTCTGTATTAAACCAGAATTCTAGCTACACACAACCACTTTCAAATAACAAAGGCTTGTTTGGGGGTGGAGGTGAGGAGAGGCTATTTCATTCTATGGTTAATAGTTCAGGCTCTGAGCACTGAAAAATAATTACAGTTCCCTAAATCTATATGTAAAACTAGAAATGTCTAACAGCAACATACATATGACTCATTGAGAAAACCAGACTTTTCTTTCCACTCTTCTTCCTGTTGATACAGGAAGACCTTGATTTATTGTGCTTTACTTTATTGCACTTCAGAGAATGCACTTTTTACAGATTGAAGGTTTGTGGCAATCCTGTGTCAAAGCAGCTATTTTGACACCATTTTTTCAAAACATTTGTTCATTTCTGTGAATACTTCTGTGTCACATTTTGGTAATTCTTGCAATATTTCAAACTTTTTCATTCTTATATGTTATGATCTGTGATCGGTGTTGTTACTGTTGGAAACAGAATACCACTCACTGAAGGCTCAGATTGTTTTTAGCAGTAAAGTATTTTTAAACATATATGTAATACATGTACATTTTTATATTTAATGCTGTTATTTTTCAGTCACTAAGTTGTGTCTGATTCTTTGTGACCCCATCAACTTTAGCATGCCAGGCCTCCCTATCCTTCATTAACTCCCTGAGTTTGCTCAAACTCATGTCCATTGAGTCAGTGATGCCACCCAACCATCTCATCCTCTCTCACCCTTTTCTCTTCCTGCCCTCAATCTTTCCTGGCATCAGGGTCTTTTCCAAAGAGTTGGCTCTTTGCATCAGGTGGCAAAAGCATTAGAGCTTCAGCATCAGTCTTTCCAGTGAATATTCAGGGTTGATTTCATTTAGAATTGACTGGTTTGATCTCCTTGCTGTCCAAGGAACTCTCAAGAATCTTCTCCAACACCACAGTTGGAAAGTTTCCATTCTTTGGCACTCCACCTTCTTTATGGTCCAACTCTCACATCCATATATGACTACTGGAAAAACCATAGCTTTGACTATAAGGACCTTTTGTTGGCAAAGTGATGTCTCTGCTTTTTAATACACTATCTAGGTTTGTCATAGCTTTTCTTCTAAGGAGCAAACGTCTTTTAATTTCATGGCTACAGTCACTGTCTGCAGTGATTTTGGAGCCCAAGAAAATGAAATCTGACACTGTTTCCACTTTTTTCCTGTCGATTTGCATGAAGTGATAGGACTAAATGCCATGATCTTCAGTTTTTGAATGTTGAGTTTTAAGCCAGCTTTTCAGTCTCGTCTTTCAAGAGGCTCTGTAGTTCCTCTTCACTTTCTGCCATTAAAGTGGTATCATGTGCATATCTGAGGTTATTGATAATTCTCCTGGCAGTCTTGAGTCCAGCTTGTGAGTCATTAAGCCCAGCATTTTGTATGATGCACTCTGCATTTAAGTTAAATAAGCAGGGTGACATACTTCTTTCCCAATTTTGAACCAGTCCATTGTTTCACATCTAGTTCTAACTGTTGCTTCTTGTCCTGCATACAGATTTCTCAGGGGGCAGGTAATGTGGTCTAGTATTCCCATCTCCTTAAGAATATTCCAAAGGTGGTTGTGATCCAGTCAAATGCTTTAGCATAGTCAATAAAGCAGATGTTATTTTTTTTAGTTCCCTTGATTTTTCTATGATCCAGTGTATATGTATATGTAATACTACTGTCATCCATTAAGTGCACAGTAATGTAAATGTAAATCTAACTTCTTTCTGCATTGGTAAATGAAAAATTCATGTGACTCACTTTATTGGCATATTCATTTTATTGTGGTGGTTTGGAACCAAATCTGAAGTATCTCCAAGAAACACCTGTATGTGTGTTAGTTCCCTATTGCTGCTATAAGAAATTACTGCAAATGCAGTGGCTTAAAACAACCCAAATGTATTACCTTATAGTTCTGGAGGTCACCTGTAGCTGATTCATGTTGATGTATGGCAAAAACCACCACAATATTGTAAAGTAATTAGCCTTCAATTAAAATAAATAATTTCTTTTTAAAAAAGAAAAAAAAAAAAAAAGGCCAAAATGGCTCAGCTGGGCTGTTCTTCTGGAGGCCATAGGGGAGAATACATATCCTAGCCTTTTCTAGCTCCAAGAGGCTGTCGGCATTCCTTGGCTTATAGCTCTGTGTCACTCCAGCCTGTCCTTCTGTCATCACTTCTTTGATTCTCCCACCTCTCACTTTCCCTTATAAGAACCCTTATGTTTACATTAGGCCCATCCAGATAATCCTGGATAATCTCCCATCTTAAAATCCTTAATTTAAGCAATCTGCAAACTCCTTTTTGCCAAGTAAGGCAATATATTCGCAGGTTCTGACATTAGGGTGTGGACATTGTTGGGGGCTATTATTTTGCATGACATGCAGATTTACTTTCAAATCCCACCTTAGCCACTATGTGACCTTTGGTAAATTATATCCTTTCTCTGGACTTCAGTTTCTTCGTCAATTAAAGTGGGTTAATAACCAATCACTGTATGGTTTTTTGTTTTGTTTTAATTGGTTGGTTTTTTGAGGATTAAATAAGAAAATGCTTAAGCCATGGCATACTGTCTACCTGCTGTGTGCTATACTTAAGAGGAGAAAATTTGGGACTTTAGTTTAAAAACCAATCTGGAGCCTGTCTGCAGTCATCTACACCTTAGCATCATGTGTAATCAGTGATGATATTCAGGATGATGACTCAGCTGCTGCAAAATCGTAATCTTCAAAAGCTTTAATTGTTTGAGATATTCTCCTAATTAAGGTAGTAAATTGGAGAGTACTGTCTTAGAGAAATTCTTAATTATAAGACTTGGGGAACGGACCTTCATATTTTCTAGATATAATGGTGAGTTAAACAGAAAATTCTATTTGCCAGAGTCTCTTCCCTTCTCCCCTTGGTATTTGTGGTCCTGGAGGCCTGCCCAGGTGGGTGCCTATGCATTGGTGCTGAGGTTGTGCTGCAAGGAAGGTACTGAATCTGGTGGGAGGGGCCCCGTCACACTGCTTGGCGAGCTGGGAGGAAAATGAGCCCTGTTTTCAGAAGTATTTGCAACACATCTTTGTGGGCTACTCATTTGGAGTTTCCTAACGAAAGGGCATCTAGTTCCACATCAAACAGGAAAATCAACTTTTGCCCAAGAGTGTAGGTGAAATGTGAGACAGCCCAAACACTTCCTTCATCTTTTCAGAGAGGACTAATCATCCAATAAAACAGATGAAGTGATTAATATTGAACCAGAAGGATAGCAAAGGCCTGGACATGGACCAGTGAACATCACAAAGGCTCTGAAGGATGATGAAACAGATACAAGTTCCTCTTTTCCAGTCTCGTGGGAATAAGTGCTTGTCCAGTGCTCTGAGAAAGGTAGTTAGAGTTAATGTTAATCATATGTGGGTGAAACTTTGCAGTGGTATCAGCATAATCATAGGTTACATTTGCAAAGTACTTTGGTGTCTATAAAGAGTTTCCTTATATTCATTTCATGTAATCCTTAGGGTAACCCTGGAAATTGGCCAAAGCAGGTTTTACCATCTCCGCTTTTACAGATGCAGAAACAGAAGCACCAAGAGATGAAATGATTTCCTTAAGGTCAGACCGCAGAGTAGTGGCAGAGCCGGAATGTCAACCTACATTGATCTCCACTGGCTGTCTTGTTCTGTTCTTGGCTGACTCACTGGAAGGCTGTCCATCTGTGAAGTGGTAGCAGACTTCTTTTTGTTCTCTCTTGCCTCTGCCCCTCATTGCCCCTCACCTTTATGCTAGTCCCTAGTTCCCAAAATACTCTTATCATTTTTCTTCTAAAAGGGTAGCAAAGTAGCAACACTGGCATTGTCAGGAAGCCTGTTAGAAACACCCCCCACCCCGCCCCAGACCTCCAGACTCAGATCCTAGGTGTCTCCTACACACAATCAAGTTCAGGAAGCCCTACCCTTCCATATCTGTGTACCTGGTAATCCAAAACGACTCCTTCTCTTCCCTTTTTTCCTGTCCCAAACACCACGAGGGTTGTAACAATGGAATTTCACTGATTTCCTCTTTCCTTCTGGAACTTCCGCCTGTACCAGTTGATGGCTTTATGGCCTCAAAAGAACTTCGTAGGCTTGTTCATTCCCCACAATTTTTTCTGTTAAGCCCTTCCACTTTGGAGTCCTGGCTCACTCTAGCAAGAAGTTCATTCTAGGAAGTTTTCTCACAGAATGCTCAAAGGGCTCTCAGTAAGATGTACTCCCTGAGAGGTGAGAGCAGACCCCATTATTTGCTTTAAGAGAGATCAAGATAAGGCCTGGGCCCCATAAACCTCTCTTGGGTAATCAAAGAGAACTAATTCGAATTTTTTCTTTTTCCTCTTCCTTAGCAGAAACAACAAAGATACTTGGCAGTGAAGGAAGGGGTGAAGTATTGGTGGCGGGAGGCGGGGAGGGCATGTGTGATTAAACTGCAAGCCAGGAAGAGCACAGATAACCAGTCAATTAGGAGTTGTTTTTGCCAGACAGAAAAGAGAGAAGATAAATAACTTGAACAAATTAGTTTCTTTCACACTTTCTCCTTCCCACTCCTCCAAAGTTTAAGAAACTTCTTTTTTTAAGAGCGCAAATAATTGTCAGATTCTCTCAGGGTCATAGGTCAGGGGCATTACAGGTTTAAAAATAAACAATATATATTTTTTAAGCCAATACAGAAAGGGCACTGAAGTTTGCCTGATGAAACAGAAACAAGCAAAATACCAAGATATAGGTTTTAGGCTCAGCAAGTGGAGTTTTAAAAGATTCAAAGGCCAGCCAGATGCTGTTCCTAGGGAGGGGGCCGGCCAGTGGAAGGAGGCATTTCCCTCTGTTCATGTCAGCAGGAAACCCAGCTAAGCCACCAGTGGGGCCAGGGAACAGCTTGCACTCTGGAGAAAACCAGAAGGCTGACACGCTCAAACCAGCCATTATTTATGATAGACCAGTTGGAAAAAATGTGATATTTGTTGAATTTTATCTCTATAGTCACAATGGTGTCTCTGGAAGGAAGAACTGGGGCTGACATAACCAGAATGCATGAGTGTCAACTGGAGTCTATTTATGGTTTCCTGCAAGGCTATAAAGCTGAAAAACCCACCCAGTATACACAAAATCGGGGGAAGAACGGATGCAGGTAGCTTGCCTGGGTTTCTTCAAGAGGGGCAAGGGCCTTTCAGCCTGACCCAAGTGGCTTTTTGTTAGGTCTCAGCAAGACAGACTGCAGAGGTTTCTCTTCAGCTCTTAGAAAAGTTGAATTTAATCTCTCCTGTTGGGTCCACTTATGTCTGAACCTGGACAAAAAGAGCTGGAAGGTGCAGGAATGAAGGTGCTGGGATGTAGGATGGCAGTGTTTTTTTAGGACAGGGATCTAATTTTAAGAAGAAAGTGTTTTTCTTTACTTCAGAACTGATTTGTAGGTTTGACTGAGTCTCAACTCCTGGAAGTTCCCTCCTACTTTACAGAGGATTCCACTTCAAATCAAAAGTCAGGGACTTTCCCAGCAGTCCAGTGATTAAGACTCTGCCTTCCAACCTATGGCGTGCAGGTTCAATCCCTGGCCAAGGAACTAAGATCCCACAGCTATGTGGCATGGCCAAAAGATTAAAAAAAAAAAAAAAAGTGTTGCTACTGATATTGGCCACTCTATGGAGAAATGCTGTTTCCCACAGCTATGGGCTTTGTCCTGGGCCCACTCACTCTCTGCTCTTCCCTCCCTTCCTTCCCATGGGACACACGGAGAGCAAACACAGCGGCATAGCCCCAGCTTGGTCCAAATCTAAGAGGGTGGAACGGGGCTGTAACTGCAGACCAGTTTCATGCTCCAGTGTATTCAAAGCAAAATAAAGTTGGGTATGGTGAGGAGTAGAATGGAGAAGCACTGGACAGGACTCACCTGTCACCTGCAAAGAAACGAAAGAGGCCTGTTTACACTGGCTCCAACTGATCCACTCTAGCACTATAAACTTTACCCTCAATTGAGAGCTAAGAATTCAGTGTATAATCTGATTCTTACTCAGGGAAATATTTATCTTTGGCAAGGGTGTCCTTGAAGGCTTAAAGATAAGGGTTCGGCGGTTCCAAACTGGCAGCTGGCAGGCAGGATCATTTACAGACCTGTTTTGTTTGGTGTGCACAATGACCTTCTCTTTTTAAAATTAGTTCTTGACATTAGCAGAGCAGAAACTTTCAAATAAATATCTGAATTTCTGCCATTTCTTGAAAGATTAGAAGACCTGGCTATGCTGGGCTTCCCAATTCCACAGAGCAGTCGTCACAGATTTAGATGGGGCTTGGGGGTCACAGTTCACCCCAGTTTCTACCACTCCCTGCAACCGTAATCTGAACTGTTCTAGTCTTACCTTATCTACCCATATCAGAAAATAGTTTATAAATGCTCTGTTCTGTCACCCCAAATTAGTCAAAACCACCCTGTGAGCACAGCAGCACAAAACCTTGTGGGTTTTTATCTCTGAATCTCTCGACTTGGCCTCCCGATCTTACAGGAGTCCCTTAAAAATTAGTGTTACCTCTGACCAGGGTATTTGGGTAACTCTTTCTGTTCAGTGAAATTAGAACCGTGGAGGAAATGGTTTTAAAAATGAGGCCATGAATTAAGATCCTTTCTTTGCTTTCTCTGAAGAATGAGCATCTCTGCCACAGATCTGTCTGCTTATCTTAGAAATAAATTAATAAATAATCCTCGGGTGAGAAATCCTAGTTTGAGTCGCTTGGAAATAAGAGGCTATCGTAACCCACAGATTTTATTATCATCACAATTTATAACAATAGCATTGGTGTAGAAAATCATTGTACTGTAACTTTGAACTTGGACAGGCATCTGTTTCTGGAGCTAAGAATTCTTTTTAATTCCACTTACTATCTGGTCAGCTGTGTATAATTTATAGTGAATATAACTTTATTATTACTGAAGTAAAATTCACATAGTATAAGATTAACCATTTTTAAAGTGTTCAATTTAATGGCATGTATTACATTCACAATATTGTACAAGCTACCACTTCTGTCTAGTTCCAACATGTTTTCATCACCCCCAAAGGAAACTTTGTACCCATAAAGCAGTTGATTCCATCCCCCCTCCTCCCTATACCTGGAAATGATCAATCTGCATTTTCTCTGTATGAGTTTACCTATTCTGGATATTGTGTGTGAACAGAATCAGACAAAAGGCAACCTTCCATGTCTGGCTGCTTTCATGTAGCATAATGCTTTCTCAGTCCATCCACTTGTAGTATGTATCAGCACTTCATTTCTTTTTATGACTGTATAATATTAATAATTTAATGACTGAATACTCTTTATTATTAAAAAAAAATAGAGTACCTATTCTTGGTACTTCTGGTTTTTTGCTCATTGACTGCTTTGTACCATAGAAGACCAAAACTTGAGATAAGAAAGGAAAATAGTTTTTCCACAAACCCTCTCACCAAGAAGGTGGGGATAGAGAAAAATGTACAATACTTGCAAGGATGTGAATGCCTGTATTTCAAGGTTAGGCAAGTTTCCCTCAGGCTAAGATTGCAAATTGCCTTTCACAACTTTGTTGTCATTGTTCAGTGGCTTAACTTGTGTGTGACTCTGCAACCCCATCGGTTCAGCACGCCAGTTAGCCCCTTTTAAGGACCTCATCTCTGAGGTTTACACCAAGCTTCCCTGTCCTTCACTGTCTCCTGGAGTTTGCTCAAACTGAGTTTGTCCACTGAGTTGGTGATGCCATCCAGTCATCTCATCCTGTGTCGTCGCTTTTTCCTCCTGCCCTCAATGTTTTCCAGCATCCGGGTCTTTTCCAATGAGTTGGCTCTTCGCATAAGGTGGCCAGATTACTGGAGCTTCAACTTCAGCATCAGTCCTTCCAATGAATAGTCAGGGTTGATTTCCTTTAGGACTCACTGGTTTGATCTTGCTATCTAAGTGACTCTCAAGAGTCTTCTCCAAAACCACAGTTTGAAAGCATCAGTTTTCCTTGGGTGCTCAGCTCAGTCTTCTTTATGGACCAACTCTCATATCCATACATGACTACTGGAAAAAACATAGCTTTGACTATAGAGACCTTTGTCAGCAAAGTGACATCTCTGCTTTTTAATACACTGTCTAAATTTGCCATAACTTTTCTTCCAAGGAGCAAGCATCTTTTAATTTCATGGCTGCAGTCACCGTCTGCAGTGATCTTCACAACTTTAAGTTTCTGTAAAGGGTCTGTCCCAGTTCTCTCATTTCCTTTCACTCACATAGCCACCAGCAAAAGAGTGACCTGGAGGTTTTGGAAACCAGGTCAGAGACCCAGAGATGTCTCTTCATCTTGTGAATGTCCTGCAGAATAGGTTCAAACCACAGAAAAGAAGCAACAGCTCTCACACCTTGAGCTCTTGCCAGGTCTCCCATTCAAGGCCCTCAAAATAGCCCTATTAACCTTCTCAGTTGGAGAAACTAAGGCACTGCAAGGGTAAATAACCCACTGGAGGTCACACAGCAAGCAGGCTGCTAGTAAAGAGCCCAGATGGAAGCAGTTTGAGTGCAGAACCCATGCTCTTAACCAGAAACCATCTGGGTCTGACATTCCTAACTGCTAATAAGATGTGGCAAGGTGCCACACAGTCCTTCTGGCCATGGCGGGTGCAGGAGAGCAGGCAGATTGGGAGACGGTGGCAGCAGCGATGCTGACCCAATCTTCCTAAAGGTGAGAGAAGGGGCATCTGGCCCAGGCTCTGCTCACAGTCGGCCTATGTGCCATCTTGGGCTTGTGGACCAGAGATGGAAGGCCCTTGACTACACCATGGTTTACCATTTCAGTGTATGCAGGAATCACAGCTCCAGGGCTCTA
Organism: Odocoileus virginianus; assembly: GCF_023699985.2. Taxonomy (NCBI): domain Eukaryota; kingdom Metazoa; phylum Chordata; class Mammalia; order Artiodactyla; family Cervidae; genus Odocoileus; species Odocoileus virginianus. The sequence goes on along the minus strand of NC_069691.1, from coordinate 22,652,640 downwards.
CCTGCAGGGAGTCAGATGCAATAGGTGGGTAGGGCACAGGAAGATTTTTTTTTTAGCAGGTACCCAAGTGATTCTCATGCCACATGGTCCTCAGACCACACTGGGAGAGAGATTTGTTATTCTCATCCCAGATCCGTTGTTGTCCCTTTTCTCCTTTGGGCGTCTTGGAGAAGCACAGTTGCGGAGGTCCCAGCGGAGGTCACAGGCCACAGGAAATGGGCCTGGGTCAGAGCCTGCAAGAGGGGTTCTGGGGGCTGCAGGTGAAGTAGTTGCTTAGAGATGGTGGTCTCTGGGCGTGCTTTCTTAGATGCGCTGAGCCCTGGCAACATACATGAACATTAATTTTGTTACATGTCCAAAACAGCTGAACTTAGGCCTGGAGTCAGCTTCTTCCACCCCCTAAACTGCTGAGTCACCCATCTCTGTCCCGGCTCTCCTGCCCCTACAGCCCAGGGACAAACGCAAACAAAGCCCTGGGCATGTGGCCCTCAAGTAAATTCCTAGAGACTTCCAGCTCTCTGGGTTCTTTTCCTCTAATACAAGGAATGTACTATGGATGATCGAAGAGAAAATGCAAAATCCAAAGCCATTTAAAAGTCTAAGCGTGAATTCTGCTCTATTGAAAATTCTCCCCTAATTTTTTTTTAATTGGTTCAGCTATTTATTAATTGTTGAATCTTTACCCTAAAACCTTTTAGTCTAGAAATGTACTTGTGCTTAGGCCAGAGATGAGGTTTTGACATTGCATTCCCCTGTTGGATCACATCCATGCTGGAATCAATTTAAAAACTGCCTTCTAAATTGCAGCAGATTTTAAAGTGTCATCCTAGGCACAGGGTTGAGGAGCCTGACATCACAGCTGGAGGCTCTGAAAGGGAACACTGAGATCATGATAGGAAAGGTGGAAGAGAGAGAAATGAATGAAGAAGAAAAAAATCACCCACAGAAAACCACTGTCATTGTATCCATGTATTTCCTTCCATGTTTTTAATATTCTTAAGTATATCCTTTATTCACTTTTGGCTATATTTTTCCTTTCTGTTAGTATTTACAACATGAGCATTTCTCCCACATTATCAGATAGACTTTGGCAATGTTGTATTTAATACTACATGATGTCCCACACTCTGGATGTACTATAATTTATTGGACTGGATTTTTATATGCTGAAGTCATTTCCACATATTTGACTTTAATAGATGAGCAATCCTTTTGCATTTAAGAAAATCATTATTTATTTTTGGCTGTGCTGGGTCTTCACTGCTGCACAGGCTTCTCTCTAGTTGTGGTGCATGGGTGGGGCACATGGTTCATTGTGGTGGCTTCTTTTGTTGTGGAACACAGGCTCTAGGACATGCAGCTTCATTAGTGCTGGCACCTAGGTTCAGAATTTGTGACGCCCGACTCTAGAGCACAGCTCAATAGCTGTGGTACACAGGCTTAGTTGCTCTGTGTCGTGTGGAATGTTCCCGGATCAGGGATCAAACCTTTGTTTCTTGCATTGGCAGGTGGATTCTTTACCACTGAGTCATCAGGGAACCTGCATATTTCTTTTTTTTTCTTTCTTTTAAAGTTTATCACATCAACACTTTCCTTCATGTGAAAATACTACATCAAAAATTGTGAATTCTTTTAAGGCTCCTGGTACATCTTACCAAATTGCTTTCCAAAAAGGCATTCTGATAGTTATTCCACCTACGTCATGTAAGTGCTTATCAATCAAATTTTTGCCAGCAGGCATATTCTAATTAAAAGTAGAATGCAAGAAGCTTTTTCCATGTGATAAGTTTAAAATGCTCTACATTTTCACATGTGCTCCTTTGATACAAAGGGTGAATGGTTTACATATTTTTCTAATGAGGCATTGATATTTTTCTTGCTGATTTTATATATATTAAGTTAAATATAGCTATTAATTTATAATAAATTATGTATAATAATATATAATGAAATTAGATATGTACATTGAATCTCTCAAGACAGAGGGGATGAGAGACAGAGTACACAACATATTAGTCTCTTGTTTTAAAACTTGTTTAAAATAATGTTTCAGGTTTGTCATTACACTTTTCATTTTTTTGGTGATTGCTTTTGATGTGCAGAAATTTAAAATATTATTTGCTCAACATGTGATTTTTTTTTTCACTTTATGATTTCCTCTAAATCTTTTTTGATTAGAGTCCTTGGCCATTTAAAATCTTAATTATAATTTTAAAATTATGTTTACCTTATTTTTTATCAGTTAAAAAGTTGTTCGTATTCTGATTTTTACTTGATTTGGGGGGAGTGTAATGTGGCACAAGTTTCCAATTTTATATTTTCCTCCAAAAGAGCCAATTTTCTTACCCCGTTGGTTTCCAGAAGGTCTTTTTTAAAAAATTATTTTTTATTGAAGCATAATTGAATTACAATGTTGTTAATTTCTGCTGTACAGCAAAGTCACTCAGTTATATATAATACACATTTTTTTCATATTGTCTTCCACTATGGCTTATAACAGAATATCAAATATACTAATAGTTCCCTGTGCTATACAGTAGGACCTCCTTGTTGTCCATTCTCGATACATATCAGTTTGCAAGTGCTAATCCCAAACTCTCACCCACTCTTACACTCTCCTATTTCCCTCCCATTGGCAGTCACCAGTCTATTCTCTATGTCCCTTATTCTGTTTCTCATAGATAGGTTCATTTGTATCATATTTTAGGTTCCATATATAAGTGATATCATACAGTATTTGTCTTTTTCTTTCTGACTTATTCACTTAGTATGACAATCTCTAGTTGCATCCATGTTGTAAATGGCTGTATTTTGTTCTTTTTTATGACTGAGTAGTATTCCATTGTATGCATATGCCACAGCTTTTTCATCCATTCCTCTTGTTGATGAACGTTCAGGTTGTTTCCATGGCTTGGCTGTTGTGAATTGTGCTGTTATGAACATAGCAGTGCATATCTCTTTTTGAGTCATGGTTTTGTCTGGATATATGCCCAGGAGTGGGATTGCTGGATCATATGATAATTCTATTTTTAGTTTTCTGAGGAGCCTCCATACTGTTTTCCACAACGGCTGCACCAACTTAGATTCCCATCAATAGTGTAGGAGGGTTCCCTTTTCTCCTTCTCGCCAGCATTTATTATTTGTAGACTTTTTAAGATGGCCATTCTGATTGGTGTAAGGTGATACCTTATTGTAGTTTTGATTTGCATTTCTCTCATAATTAGTGATGTGGAGCATCTTTTCATACGTCTATTGGCCATCTGTATTTCTTCTTTGGAGAAATGTCTCCTTAGGTCTTCTGCCCGTTCAAAAGGCCTTTTTAGTCAAATATAGGTTCTTCCAAAATTAGAGCATCTCCTTTCCAATTGGCCATGGAAAAAAGTAACTGGACATGGTGGCTTCAGCTATAATGCAACTGGACTGGTTTTCTCTCTCCTGTGTGGCCACCAGTGACAGGACACTACAGAACAGGAGGGACCGGCCTGGAGCTTGAAGGGGAGGTATGAATGGTGTACTATCACCCTCTTCCTAGGCTTCAGGGACAGCTCAGCTCATGGGGGTAGAAAAACTCTGAACAAAGGGAGATTTGCAGATCTGGCTTCTGTGCCCTTGAGAGAGCTCTTTTCCACCAGCACTGTTAGCTCCCAGGCTGCCTGGCTTATTGCAGGTGCTTCCTGCAGCTGACCATTGTCACCAGCTCTCAAATGTTCCCTTGCAGAGTGGAATAATTGGGAAGACCAATCGCCTGTTAGCACCCTGAGGCCCTCTCTTAAACCTGATGGGACCTAAACCTGCCCTCTGAGCCCCAAATAAACAAACCAGAAAACAAACTAATGGTGTCTCCTGAACCTTGGCATAGCCCTATTCCTGCATGTTTAGACATAGTTGACCCATCCTCACACCACCTTGAGTACATCTAATCCTGTTGTTGTAGCGATAGGACCTATCTACAGTATTTATCAAAGATCTCTTTTGCCTTTGGAATCACTGTTCTTGATTTCTCAGTCTTTGATCCTGTGTTAGCCTCTGACATCTGCTCTGTCTTTTGCAAATGGTTTGGATTCTCTTTTCACCTCTTGGCTTGGCACTTCCCTCGATGTTAAAGTCAGTCCCAGAGAACTTCTACCATATGCCCCCATTAACCCCTCTTCCAAGGAAGGAGGTACACAGGCCATGAGATGACCTCTGTGGAAGACAGAGACTGGCAATTCACCTGAAACCTGACAAGTGGCATGCCCTTCCACTCGCCTTGGCCAGGTTAATAGGAAATAATGGAGAGATGGTGAAACGGGGACTTGGGACTCTCAATTCCCGGCAAGTTGGTTTAACTCACTTTGTCATAAAGGGACACATTAAAAAAAATAACATAACTGTCTGTCAGGCCAGATGAATTGAGTCAGCTCCACTGATCAGTTCTATTTGACTGACAAACAGGCTTTTTTTCTACTATGGTACATTGCCTCCCATGGAATATTGTCAGAAATGCTTAGCAAACATTATGTGTTCAGGAAAAGAAAGCTCAAACAACTTAAGTTGTAACACAGCTCCTGAGAGGTAGAACTTATCCCTAGGTTTTCTGACATCCACCCAGCTCAGCAAGTCACAGTGTAAAGTTTAAAAGACCACGAGATGTTTGAGCCCTACCCCTAGGAACTAGAGATCTTCACATCTTGTTGTTCTGCACTGGATAGAGGCACTTCTGAGGTCTTACCTTCTAAAGACAATGGAAATGCTGACTTTTTAGAAGGAGACAAGACAGCAAGAGAGCTGGTTCTTACAAAGGACAATACATACTCATTTCCTCATTCAGTAAATATGTATTGAGCAATGACCATGGGCTGGGCACAGGGCTAAGCACTGGGGACACAGTAACAAAGAAATAAGATAGACGTTGTCTTTGGTCTCATGGGTCTTAAAGACTAAAAAGGATCTTATTGATCTAAAATTATGCTTCTGCCATAAAACTGTTTTGATTTCATTTATTCACACAATCAAGAAATATTTATTGACAACATACTGCGTTTCATGTTTTGTGTTAAAAGAAGGAAATAAAATGGTGAGCAAAGCCAGATATGATTCCTGCCTTCATGGAGCTTACAGTATAATGAGGAAGATACTAAATAATTACATGCATACAGGGAGCTGTTTAATTTAGTTCAGTCACTCAGTTGTGTCTGACTCTTTGTGACCCTATGAACCGCAGCATGCTAGGCCTCCCTGTCCATCACCAACTCCTGGAGTTTACTCAAACCCATGTCCATGGAGTCGGTGATGCCATCCAACCATCTCATCCTCTCTCATCTCCTTCTCCTCCTGCCGTCAATTTTTCCCAGCATCAGGGTCTTTTCAAATGAGTCATCTCTTCGCATCAGGTGGCCAAAGTATTGGAGTTTCAGCTTTAGCATCAGTCCATCCAACGAACACCCAGGACTGATCTCCTTTAGGATGGACTGGTTGGATCTCCTTGCAATTCAAGGGACTCTCAAGAGTCTTCTCCAACACCACAGTTCAAAAGCATCAATGCTTCAGCGCTCAGCTTTATTTACAGTCCAACTCTCACATCCAAAAATGACTACTGGAAAAACCATAGCCTTGACTAGATGGACCTTTGTAGGCAAAGTAATGTCTCTGCTTTTTAATATGCCATCTAGGTTGGTCATAACTTTCCTTCCAAGGAGTAAGTGTCTTTTAATTTCATGGCTGCCGTCACCGTCTGCAGTGATTTTGGAGCCCAGAAAAATAAACTCAGCCACTGTTTCCACTGTTTCCCTATCTATTTTCCATGAAGTGATGGGACCAGATGCCATGATCTTCGTTTTCTGAATGTTGAGCTTTAAGCCAACTTTTTCACTCTCCTCTTTCACTTTTACCAAGAGGCTCTTTAGTTGCTTTTCACTTTCTGCCATAAGGGTGGTGTCATCTGCATATCTGAGGTTATTGATATTTCTCTTGGCAATCTTGATTCCAGCTTGTGCTTCCTCCAGCCCAGCATTTCTCATGATGTACTCTGCATATAAGTTAAATAAGCAGGGTGACAATATACAGCCTTGACGTATTCCTTTTCCTATTTGGACCAGTCTGTTGTTCCATGCCCAGTTCTAACTATTGCTTCCTGACTTGCATACAGGCTTCTCAAGAGGCAGGGCAGGTGGTCTGGTATTCCCATCTCTTTCAGAATTTTCCCTAGTTTATTGTGATCCACACAGTCAAAGGCTTTGGCATAGTCAATGAAGCAGAAATTGATGTTTTTCTGGAACTCTCTTGGTTTTTCGATGATCCAGCAGATGTTGGCAATTTGATCTATGGTTCCCCTGCTTTTCTAAAACCAGATTGAACATCTGGAAGTTCACGGTTCATATATTGCTGAAGCCTGGCTTGGAGAATTTTGAGCATTACTAGCGTGTGAGATGAGTGCAACTGTGTGGTAGTTTGGCAGCATTCTTTGGCATTGCCTTTCTTTGGGATTGGAATGAAAACTGACCTTTTCCAGTCCTGTGGCCACTGCTGAGTTTTCCAAATTTGCTGGCATATTGAGTACAGCACTTTCACAGCATCATCTTTCAGGATTTGAAATAGCTCAACTAGAATTCCATCACCTCCACTAGCTTTGTTCATAGTGATGCTTCCTAAGGCCCACTTGAATTCACATTCCAGGATGTCTGGCTCTAGGTGTGTGATCACACCATTGTGATTATCTGGGTCATGAAGGTCTTTTTGTACAGTTCTCTGTGTATTCTTGCCACCTCTTCTTAATATCTTCTGCTTCTGTTAGGTCCATACCATTTCTGTCCTTTATTGAGCCCATCTTTGCATGAAATATTCCCTTGGTTTCTCTAATTTTCTTGAAGTGATTTCTAGTCTTTCCCATTTTATTGTTTTCCTCTATTTCTTTGCATTGATCGCTGAGGAAGGCTTTCTTATCTCTCATTGCTATTCTTTGGAACTTTGCATTCAGATGCTTATATCTTTCCTTTTCTCCTTTGCTTTTCGCTTCTCTTCTTTTCACTGCTATTTGTAAGGCCTCCTCAGAGAGCCATTTTGCTTTTTTTGCATTTCTTTTTCTTGGGGATGGTCTTGATCCCTGTCTCTTGTACAATGTCGCGAACCTCCTTCCATAATTCACCAGGCACTCTATCAGATCTAGTCCCTTAAATCTGTTTCTCACTTCCACTGTATAATCATAAGGGATTTGATTTAGGTCATACATGAGCGGTCTAGTGGTTTTCCCCACTTTCTTCAATTTCAGTCTTAATTTGGCAATAATAAGGAGTTCATGATCTGAGCCATGACATCTTACAGTTAGAGGAAACTGGATTCATTAGATTAGGAGGTTCTTGCTTGAGGAAGTTCCACTTAAGCTTAGACTTGAAGGAGAAACAGGAGTTAAAACAAGGCAGTGAGGGGAAGGAATAACATTCTAGACAACTCAGCATGGGAAAAGATCCTCTGCAGAAGGACAGATGGTGAGCAGGAAGGACTTTGAAAGGTCAGTGTGACTGGAGAATTGGGAATAAGGAGTGCCCTGGTCTCAAGTGGGCCTAAGTGGCTGGCAGGAGCAGGCCAGCCAGGTACTGCACTTTCCCAGTTGGTCTCTAGGTTAACAGACAGGGTACTGCAGCAACTCCATGTTGGAGATGCGGAGCTCTGAAGCAGACAGGCTCCTTGCAGCAGCACGCAGGAAGAACACTAGATGCTCACTAGGATCTGCTCTAAAACCAAGGCTCTACCTCATCCCCCACAGGGTGACATGGAGAGAGGAATACTTTTCTAAACCTTCCTTTCCAGAGTGCCATAAGCAATAGGTTGTTTTGGGAGCCCACTAAATTAGATTTAAGCCCTTCATCTGTTTACCTATAAGTTCTTTAGCTAATAAGTGGGAATAAAAATACTTTCTTTTCAGGATTCTTGTGAGAACCAAATGAGATAGTGTATTAAAGCACTTAACACAGTCCTTGGCTCATGGCAGGTATTCAAGAAATAATAGCTATTATTTTTCTTAGTCTGTTAAATGGAGACAGTGGCTACCTCACATGGTTATGATGATCTGTGATTAGATCACAGTACGTGTAAGCATGAGGCTAGGCCTCCTCTGTGCAGTCCTATTTCTAGTCAGAAGAGCCAGGAGCCTCCTTTTTTCAGAGCCTGTTCTAATGCTCCCTGCGCAAGCTGGGCCATTGCCTTCATGAAGCATAAATGATGACCCTCGTGCAGTCTTTTAATGCATGTCAATGTATGACAAAAACCACTACAATATTGTAAAGTAATTAGCCTCCAATAAAAATAAATGGAAAAAAGCAGTCTCTTTTCTCACGTTTCCAAGTTTATGGTTATCTTTCCATTTATTAATCTGTGTCCCAATACCTGGCAGGGAAGCCCTGCATAAGAAGGCACACCCATCACACCCAATCGGGTGTGGGCCCTGCCTCTCAGCCTCAGGCAATCTGCCCAAAGAACCTGAGGCGCGGCGTCGCGGGACCGGCCAATCAGAAGAAGTTTGGCCCTCTGCAGTTTCCGTCCGCTCACTAGGAGGCGCTGCGGCCGCCGCCGCGGCTCCCAGAGCTGTCGCGGGCCGGGGCGGTTGGGCTGGCTGCTGATTCTCGTGGCCATGGAGTGGGGTTCGGAGTCGGGGGCCGTGAGGCGGCACCGCATCGGAGGGGAGCGCCGGGACGGCCCGGCGGCCGCGCAGCAGCCGGAGAGGGAGGCCCTGGTGCAGGAGCCCCTGGCGGACGCGTGCAGCGGCGGCGGCGGCGGCGGCGCAAGGACGCGGAAGCGGAGCGGGGAGGGGAGCGGTGGCGGCGCGAGCCGGCGCGCGGGGACTGGACTGTCTGAGGCGCGCGCCGCGCTGGGGCTAGCGCTCTACCTGCTCGCGCTGCGGGCGCTTGTGCAGCTCTCGCTGCAGCAGCTCGTGCTCCGCGGGGCCGCTGTCGGCCGCCGGGGAGAGTTCGATGCGCACCAAGCCAGGTAATGCGGCTCTCATCGGGCCGGTGCTTTCCTTTTCGACCCGGGGCACCTCACCTGAGTGTGCCTGCCCCCGCGGGACCGCCCGGGCTCGCCCGCCCTGTCCGGCTGCATGTGGGGTGGTGTGAGCGTGGCCTCGCGCATCCCCTGTCTGGAGGTACAATTTAAGGGACGCGGGGCTCGCGTTGTCCCCTGTTAAGCTCGTGTTGCTGGTAGTCAGGGCGATTACGTCGGCTTTTCCACCCACTTTCTGGTTGTTAGTCGTCCCCCGTCTCTCAGAGCAACTTACACTTTTTACTTGGCTTCCTGCTCTACAAACGAAAAGCTGTGAAATTTGTGAACCCAGTTAGGTTTTCGGGGAGGGTTCGGAAGGGAATAATGCAGTGATCTAAGTTTTTAAGGTCACAGGTCTCAAATTTGAGCGCTATGGAGGCTTTCTCTGGAACACGGCACATTCACAGTTTTACAGTTTCAGAACTTCTGAGATTCCTGGAGCTTGTCCTTCTGTGTCAGGTTTTTTTGTTTGTTTGTTTTAATTAAAAACAAGTTTTAACTAAAACTTTGCTCATTGTTTTCTTTTAAGTATGCCAGAAAACGTGAATTAAGTCAGAGGTAGTGTAAAAACCTAAGTGTAAAAACCAAAGCTCATAAAATCATATGCTTGCAGAGTTTTCAACAACTATTGTGTTTCAAAAAACTTTTAAGTACAAAGCACTGGAAGCTTATTTTTTTAAAGGCTTCCTGAAACACACCTCCACCCCATGCAATGAAAAGACAAAAAAAAAAAAAAAAAATTCTGTTTGTTTTAGGGGTAGAGTTGGTTTACCCTGAATTGAAGTTACTAGGCCCTCTGTGCACACTGGCAAGACTGAGTCCATTCTTCAAAATCAAAAGTTTTTCTTTGCTTATTTAACCTCTTGACTAAATTGTCTTTGCTCATTGGTTTCTGCTGCTTAGAATCAGTAACCCAGAGTCAGTAACCCTCCAGAGTATGACAAAATAAAGTTGTATGCTTTCCCATCTAGCCATCGGCAGTTACCCATTTTGAATAAACTCCCTGGTCCTTGTATTGATTCTGTGTGGGTGTTGGGAGAAGTTGGGAGTGGTGTGGGTGGAGAAAACTGAAGGGATGAATTCATGGAAGGCAAAAAAAGTGATGGAACTTAGCAAGTGATTTTCACATGTTACCTGAAATACTAAAGGCAGCCTTTTTTGTGTGAGAAGAACTTGTTTTATGTCAAAGAACTTGTCTTTTGGGTAGGGGCAGTGTGGAGGGAAAGTTGCTCTAAGTGTTAGTTTTCAGCCAGCACGCCCTGTCATCATGCTTCTTTTCGTTGCTTCCAGGGATTATCTTGAACATATAACATCCATTGGCCCCAGGACTACAGGAAGTCCAGAAAATGAAATTCTGACAGTACATTACCTTTTGGAACAGATTAAACTGATTGAAGTTCAAAGCAACAGCCTTCACAAGATTTCAGTAGATGTACAACGGCCCACAGGCTCCTTTAGCATTGACTTCTTGGGAGGGTTTACAAGCTACTATGACAACATTACCAATGTTGTGGTAAAGCTGGAACCCAGAGATGGAGCCCAGCATGCTGTCCTGGCTAACTGTCATTTTGACTCAGTGGCAAACTCACCAGGTATGTGCCTGTTTTTTGGTCATTTTGAGGTCCTCATAGCCCAAAAAGTTGGTTAACTCCAAACTGCTTGAGCAATTGTGGGACACCATTTTCTGAGACAAACCCTTTTTTTCATTGTGGTGGAAGACAGGATAATTAGAATAGTATAATTTTGTTTAAGATTCTACCTTTTAGTATTCTCTCAGGTGCTTTATTTACTTAATATTTAAACATTAGTGCCAGCAGCCCAGCTACAGGGTATCGAGTGTTTCTACCAGACTGAAATAGCCTTACCATTGTTACCAGTGTGTGTTCTTGAGTCCTGGAGTTAGGTTCTGCCCCTTCAAGTGTTTACTCAGCTAGGTGTTGTGCTAGGCTCTGGGGATATGGGATTAAGGAACAGTCTTGGCCTTCAAGGGACATGTAATTGGAGACTGATTCTCCTAGCATTTTCTTTTGACCTGTTAAGTGAGAATTTTGGTCCATTGGGGATGCCATATTGTTAGAGCTCTTTGATTATTAATCCATAAATCTTGCCCTGAAAATAGTTTACCAAAATAGAGTACTTGATGTTTAGGACAGGGCCTGAAACAATAAATATTTGTTGAATGAATAGCTCCTAAATTCAACCTCAGTTTTTTAAAGTAAGATTCCTCAGAAAAAGGTTTTCAGTAGCTAGGGAATGTACATAGGGAAGAATAGAAAATAGCATTTTACAGTGAGATGGCGTCTGGTTCAGTCCCCTCATTTAACATAGGTATACACTTAGCTGACCACCACTGATCTTAGACAGGGCCTGGACCTGGGTTTTCTGACTAGTCGGTTCTTTTAGCTGTATTTGAAAGAAAGGGGAGTATTAGGATGTAGTTAACACTCCCTTTGGCAAACTACCTAACCTCTTCTTTCCTCAGTTTCTGATCAGAAAAATAGAGATATAATAGTACTTTCTTAATGGTATTGCTTAGAGGATTAAGTGAGGATTAAATATGAGTGAAACAGTAGACTAGCAACTGGCATGAAAAATCCTTTTTTTGTTATTAGTATTTATTTAATATTAGGTTCTTCCAGAATGTTTAAACTTAAACCAGGCTCAATGTAAACATGCAGAGTTATACAAAGTCTAAAATAAAATTTATGTGCTTGATAAAATTTTTCATACTAGGATATCTTTAGTTGGAAATCTTGCCAGTTGCATTTAGAATGTAACATGCTTTTTAAAAAATCAGCGGGCACTCATGTTTTTTTACAAAGTCAGAAATACCTTTTTGTGTTGGGGAAATTAGTGGTCTTTTATGTCCAATTCAAAGCAGTAATAAGCATCACCCTTTGCTTACTGTTGTGATGCTTAAAATCTAGGAAGGGACAAATTAACGCCATGATTATTTAAGAGCATTATATAAGAAAGATGTCTATACAAGTGTCAGAAACAGTGCTAAATGTTAGAAATCATATATGGAGTCCAGGCATAAGGATGGGATCATTTGGTTACTGGAACCCATTTTTAACTAAAATTTTGTAAGGATACCCATGCCAACAATCTCAGGGAAGTTTCTGTCATTAATAAATTGTTAAAGATAGTTTTAAAGACATTTTATAAAATAGACTATCACCTAAATTTTTTTTAGTGGATGAACAAATTGAAGTATGAGTATTTTTTAAGAGTATTTCTCAGCAAGATATCTGAAACTTAGGAACTGATACCAGTTAGGAGTAATGTTACCCACAGAGAGGCCTTAAATACCTTGTTGGGTTTGCATAGTTCCAGGCTGTTATTCTGGAGGTGGCTGCAGTTTCAATGTTAATTCTAAATGGAAAGGGATGTTGGTTAAGCATCCAGCCCTTTTGATACTGTCCTCTAACTTTCCTTGTCTTTCTTAAAGACGTCTGACCCTTCTCTAGGTTTGTTCTTAGACACCAGAGCTATTAAAATAGATGATAAAAGTACAGTTTAACTTTTAATCCACCCTATAGAGATATGTATCTTTCAACTTCCATTTGTCTTCCTTTGAATAAAGAAAACTTTTACTGCTTTTTATTTTAAAGTAACTCACAGTCTCAAAGTTAAAGACCATTTATTTCATTTGGTTCTTGAAAGATGGCACTTTTTATTGATAGCTACATGTACTTCCTGCTCGATAGTAATGAGGTAATTATTACTTTGTTTCACTTTGATTAAATTACTGTCCAGTAATCACTACTAAGACAAGCATAGCTAACAGGTAGTTTCTTCTCAAGCAGGAATGCCGTCTTGAATTGAGTAACACCAAAACAAACACTTTAGCTGGCTGCAAAGCAGCCCATAAATGTGTAGAGAAAAGAAGGGAAAACTGACACTGAATGCCTACCACACACACACTGGACACTCTACATTGCTTTGTCATCCTCACAGCACATCTGGGAGTAGGTGTCATTAATTTGCCCTCCAGTCCAGGAAGGAGAAAAGGGGCAGAGCTAGAATTTACATCCAAGTCTTTCTTACTCCAAAACCTACACTAACCTCTGTAGCACCCTGCCTCCCAGTATGTAAACCCAGAAATGCTGTTGCCTGGGTTATTACTGTGTCTGTTTACTTTGATTATTCTTTAAACTTTTCATTATGGAAAATTTCAAGTGTATACAAAAAGAATAGTTTAATGAACCTGAGTGTTCCTGTCACCCAGCTTCAACAGTTCAATCTTGTTTTTTCTGTACTCCCCCACCGCCTCCCCTTGACTATTTTGAAGCAGATCTCAGGTATATCAGCTCCTCTGTAGATATTTTGGGCTGTATCATTGAAAGATAAGAACTCTTTTTTTGACATGCTCATAATACCATGAATTACCTCACTGAAAACCTTAGTAGTAATTCCTTAATACCAGCAAATTGGAGTAGGAAATGGCAACCGATTCCTGTATTCTTGCCTGGAAAATCCCATGGATAGAGGAGCCTGGCGGGCTTACAGTCCATGGGGTCACACAGAGTCAGACATGACTGAGCATGCTGACAATATCAGAATATCCAGTTAGTTTCTTTAATTACCTATTATGGTACTTTTAAAAGTGTCTAAGTACAAAAGTCACCCTTATAGTCACCTTTGCTTAATAGCTAAAGTTTCTGAATCAAGAGGTTAAGTGATTTGATAAGGTCCTCTGTTTTATCAATTCTTAGACCAGGGATATTATTAATACTTTGGTCATTAATCCCCTTTCCTTTCTTATTAGGTGTCTTCTTTGTATTTTTCCATCACACGATCCCCTTGGAGAAACTTTTAAAATATTGCTACATTATCCAAACTGACCCCTCTAAATGTGGAGTGATCTGCAGCTTTTATGATTTTGGCAGAAAAACTAGCAGGAAAGGAGTAGGTGGCAGTTGGAGATGACACAGGAAACCAGAAGTGAAGATACTACAGAGGATGTAGAATAAGGATAAATTAAATTGCTTTTGGTGACGAGCATGGCAGTTTTCAGTATTGCTTTAGGTCCCCTCAGGTTGATTAGTTGACAAATGCTAACTGAGCAACTGCTGTGGGACCAGGCACAGTTGGAGATACTGAGAGTAAGTCAGCGAGCAAACTGAAGATCGCTGTCCTGGGGGTCGCTGTTGGTGGGTGCGGTTCTCACCTGACGACGGCAGAGCTGTGCCGCTGCAGCTGTTGTGATGCCGCCTCCATTTCTTGCCATGATGGTTTGTGCTGTAAAGGTTTTAAAATCTGAGAAGCAAATCTGTTTTTCTGATTTAAAGGTGCCAGCGATGACGCAGTTAGCTGTTCAGTGATGCTGGAAGTCCTTCGTGTCTTGTCGACATCTTCAGAAGCCTTATATCATGCGGTCATATTTCTCTTTAATGGTGCTGAGGAGAACGTCTTGCAAGTGAGCTTTCACTATTTTAAAGACTAGGCTTGAGTAATAGTGACAATGAGAATAATAATAATAGCTAACACATGGGTTTTGATGGAGTAGTAGAAAATGACATGCGAAAGAAATACCGTACAGGCAGTGCTTAAAAAAAAATCGATAGCCACTTATGTATGCATGCTTAATTTTGAAAACTTAGGACAGATCATCTTGTCAGTGTTTTATTCATTAAAGGGCTCTCTGGCATAATTATTTGCCTCAGGTTTTCTAGAGTTTCAGAGATGCTTTGAGGCAGGCACATGTCATGAGTGCCCAACCATAGGAATAGTGCCTTCTTTTGTTTTGCGTTTTCTTTTGCACAGGCTCACACTTACTAAAGATGCTATTTGGCTTCACTTATGGAAATGAGGCCGCCTTCTGTGATGAGTGACTTTCCACTGAGCAAATCGCACACGGCCATTAGGCAGAGGGAGAGCAACAGAGGATGTCTTTAGATCCTGCCTTTGAAAAAAATGATTGTTCTATTTTTTTCTTTTTCTTTGCCTCATCAGCATAGACGTTCCATCTTTTAAAACAGCAAAATAAAGACTTCAATAATGTAAGATGGTTTAACCAATATTTGTTTTCTTCTCATTCAGGCCAGTCATGGTTTTATTACCCAGCACCCCTGGGCCAGCTTGATCCGTGCTTTTATTAACTTGGAGGCAGCAGGTGTAGGAGGGAAAGAACTTGTATTCCAAACAGGTATGTGAGGCTATGCATTGTATATTGTAATCCAATTTTTGTTTTTATAAAAGCGAAAACTTTCTGAATGTAAATAATCTAATGACATGAACATTCTTTTTAAAGCATGAGATAGTTTTAGCTTGTCTTTTTAAAGTTTTAAACAAAATAATATTTAATGTTGTAAAAATCTGGTAAATCATATTAGAGTTCAGAGCTCAGATTTGTTTAGTTAGGAGATATTGAAATCTGCTGTTGGTGGTTTCATGCTATTATTTTTCCGCTCTGTTAGAAATGTGTGTAATGGATTTTAGCCAGAGATGTCACATTTGTTAGAAACTTAATAATGAACAGTATCTTTAGGCATGAAGTGGGCTAGGGGAAGGTGAATAAGGTGAGATGGGAACTTTTTTATATTTTTAGCACCTTTCACAGACATGGTATTGTTTACATTATAAAGATATGCTAAGTGTGTCTTCATAACCTAAAGAATACACATTTTAATATTCTCTGTCCAACTTACTTTAGACTTTTTCCACTCAAATGTATATTTTGACTTTAGTTAAACCTTTGAGGATCTTAAAGTTGCGTGGTCAGAAGCAAGGTTCTCCCTTCTTTTCAACTCATAGCTTTCTGCTTACTCTTCATCTGAATAGTGAGAAGAAGTTGGTATGTAATGTCTGTGGGGGTAAATGGATGACTCACTATTAACCATTTCCCTCTAATTCTTGGATGTTGGTCAGGATAGGAGAAACACTTGATTATAATAACCACCAGATCAAAAAGCAGCAGGAGAACATTCTGTAAGCAGAGAGGACTGTGTGTTTCTTTTCTCTGAAAATATCTGGACCACACATGAGCAAGAAGAGTGTGTCTTTTTATATTTTCTCTCCTGGAAGTAAACTATAATTTAATCCATGCTTTAGTTAGTTATTTTTGGCTGTGGTGGGCCTTCATTGATGCATGCAGGCGAGAGGGGCTACTCTTCATTGCTGTGCATGGGCTTCTCATTGTTTTGGCTTCTCATTGCAGAGCACAGGCCCTAGGCAAATGGGCCTCAGTAGTTGCAGCATGCGAGCTCCGTAGTTGTGGCTCATGGGCTTAGTTGCTCCACGGCGTGTGAAATCTTCCCACACCAAGGAGCAAACCTGTGTCCCTTGTGTCGGCAGGTGGATGCTTACCCACTGTGCCACCGGGGAAGTGCCACATGCATTCTTTTTGTCATCACAGGACCCTGCCCTGAGCTTCTGTAACCCAGAGAAGAACCAGTTTTAAGGTTTAGTCTGTGCCTTTCCTGAATTTTTTCTGTGCATATGTATTAATGCATGCATACATATTCTGTGTGTATATATTAATATATCTTTCATACATATAATCCAGAGAAGTTCAAACACATTTACCTAACTCCTGGGTATATATCCAAAAAAACCCCCCAAAACCCCATTAATTCAGATATACATGCACTGCAATGTTTCTAGCAGCATTATTTACAATTGCCAAGATATGGAAGCAAACTGTGTCATCAACAGATGAATGTATAAGAGAGTGTGTGTGTGTGTATGTATGTGTATGTACAGTGAAATACTATTCAGCCATACAGAAGAATGAAATTTTGCCATTTGCAGCACTGTGGATGGACTTGGAGGATATTATGCAAAGTGAAATAAGACAAAGACAGATACTGTATGATATCACTTATATGTGAAATCTGAAAAATACAACAAACTAGTGAATATAACGAAAAAGGAGCAGACTCACAGGACAAAACTAGCAGTTACCAGTGGAGGGGGAGGGGCACTCCAGAGGTGAGGGAGGACGAGGTACAAACTATTGAGTGTAAAACAGGCTCAGGGATGCATTGTACAACATGGGGAATCTAGTCCATACTTTGCAGTAACTTAGATGCAGTAACCTTTAAAAATTGTGTTAAAAGTTTTTTAAAAAGAAACACATTTACCTAGGGCTAGGGAGGCCAAGACACAAGTCGTGTCATTTATTTCTTTACATTTATTGAGTACTCACTTTACCGGTTTAATTTATAGTCCATGCTCTTTTTACTAAATGCAGACAGTTAAGCTCAAGAATCCTACAGTTTACATTTTTAGATATATTGGCATTATTTAGAAGGATATAAACAAACTGTTAATAACATTCACCACTGGATGGTGGGCATTGTTGATGGAGCTGTGGTGTGAGTGACTAGAGGGGAGGATGGGGCAGACTGTGAAAAGCCAATTTGAATTTTCCATTGTTTCATAAACTTAAAACCAGAATTGCCATTGCAGCTTTACTTATACTCTTTATAGTTTTCTGTACTGTTTACATTTTTGCATTTCATATGGGCTTCCCTGGTAGCTCAGCTGGTAAAGAATCTGCTTGCTATGCAGGAGACCCTGGTTCGATTCCTGGGTCGGGAAGTTCTCCTGGAGAAGGGATAGGCTACTCACTCCAGTATTCTTGCCTGGGAAATCGCATGGACAGAGAGGCCTAGTAGGCTACAGTCCATGGGGTCACAAAGCGTTGGACACAACTGAGTGACCACTCACTCACTCACCCACTCCAGTATTCTTGAGGTTCCCTGGTGATTCAGATGGTAAAGAATTCACCTGCAATGTGAGAGACCTGGGTTCGATCACTGGGTTGGGAAGATGCCCTGGAGAAGGGCATGGCAACCCACTCCAGTATTCGTGCCTGGAGAATCCCCATGGACAGAAGAGCCTAGTGGGATATAGCCCATGGGGTTGCAAAGAGTTGGACACAACTGAGTGACTAAGCACAGCACATGATTAATAATAAAATAAAAACAGACTTGTTACTAGTTAGCAATATATATGGCTTAGCAGGTAAAAAATCCACCTACAGTGCAGGAGACACAGGAGACGTGGGTTTGATCCCTGGGTTGGGAAGATTCCCTGGAGTAGGAAATGGTAACCCAGTCCAGTATTCTTGCCTGAAAATCCAATGGACAGAGGAGCAATATATATACAGTTTAAATGTTTTACTTACTCTAGAATAAAATTCCCATATTTCAAAATTAATTTTCTTTGTGAAGGGGCATTCAACAAAAGATTTGTAAAGAATGTTTTTCCGTTTTCTTTGAGTCTTTGTATGCTGTTTCCCCTCTAGATTTTGGTAGTTTAGTCCTGTGGCTAAATGCTGTACCCCAAAGCTTTCTGGGCATCTTCTGATGGTCCAGTACCTTTTTCAGTATATCTCTCACTTCCAAATGTTCTTGCTACAAAACACTGGCTTTCTCATGGGCATTGCTTTCAGAAAGCTAGTTAGTGTTGCTTCCGTGTCTGCAGAGGCAGGCGGAGGCCCCCTGGGTCTGCAGTCTTGGGGAACACTGCCAGACCACTCCGTCCTCAGCTTCTGTAGCAGGCGCTTTTATCCTGCACAGTAGCGTTTGTCCTGCCCGGGAATGTTTCAGTTAAAACAGTTTGTACTCTCCAGTGTCCTGTTGTCACTTCAGAGACACATTCATTTGGGGACTTTTTAGTGACTAGAATAATCACTACTACTTAATTTTTTTTAAAAGGGCCAGAATGCATGAAAGAATGGTATAATTTATCAGACTGATGATATATATCATGAGTCAAGTCTTAATTTAATAGTTTTGAAGGTGTTATAAAATTCATTGTTTAAAATTTTAAAGTGATTAAACCAGTAATACATGTTCCTTGTAAAGAAATCACATGCTATCAACCTTGAGTAGAAGAAAGCCCATAAACAACGGGGTCAATGAAATCTTTTTTTTTTTTTCCTCTTGTGAAAAATATCCATGACCCTGTAATCTTACAACCCAGAGCAAACTATTGCTATAGTTTAGTCTCTATCCTTCTGGGATTTATTTTTTTTTTCTATTCATCTATATATAAATATATACTATATGTAAGCTTGAATTTGACTTGAACAAGTCTTTATTGAATTTGTTACAATACAGCTTCTGTTTTATGTTTGATTTTTTGTTTGTGAGGTATGTGGGATCTTAGCACCCTGACCAGGGATCAAACCCGCACCCCCTGCATTGGAAGGTGAAGTCTTCACCACTGGACCACGAGGGAAGTCCCCAGTAGTTTTTAGGTATATTCACAGAGTTGCACAGTCATCACTACAATCAATTTCAGAATCTTTTCATCTCCCACCCTTTGGGGTGATAACGCCAAAGAGAAACCCCATACTCATGAGTGGCTTCTTTTACTTCTTACAGTATTCTTTGATGTTCATGCATGTTGTAGTGTGTATCAATACTTCATCCTCTTTTAAAAATTATCATTACTGTTATTTTTTTGCCACACCACATGGCTTCCAGGGATCTTAGTTCCCCAACCAGGGATTGAACCTGCACCTTTGGCAATGAAAACGTGGAGTCCTGACCTCTGGACCACAGGGGCATTCCTGAGTACTTCATTTTTTTTTATGGCTAGATTATATTTCATGTAGGAATATCCTGCATTTCATTGATCCATTCATCAGTTGATGGACATTTGGATTGTTTCCACTTTTATGCCATTGTGAATAATGCTGCTATGAGCATTTGTGTGTAGTTCTCTGGACATGTATTTTTATTTCTTTGGAGTGGATTCCTAAGAATGGAATTACTGGGTTATATGACAAGTTTATGTTCTAACTTTTTGAGAAACTGTTAAACTAAGTTTTATTTTAGAAGAAATGTAAATTCAAACAACAGTAAGAACTTTTTAATAGTTTTGCAAAAGGTAAGTAGAATGATAATGCCCAATTCTAATGAATAGAGAGGAACAGGCGTTTTTATACATTATTGCTAGAAGTATAGATTGGTGTAGTTTTGGGGCAGTTTGGCCATATATATCACTTTAAAAAATGTACAGATCCTTCTTCCAGCAGGTCCCCCTGTAGGAATTTATTCTGTAGAAATAGTTGCACATAGATGCATAGATCTAAGTCCTGCATAGTCTTCTTGTTTTTTTTTCTCTAAGAATGAAAAATTGAAAACACCTTTCAGGTCCATGCGTAAGAGACTGTTTATATTAATGGTGAGTTTGTTGACATTGAGATCTGCCTTCCCTCAGTATCACACATAACTTTTGCTTTAAGGAAGATGGGCTTCATTCTTTAAGAAGAAATTAATGCACAAGAAACTGGGAGCATCATGGGATTTAGATGATGGTAGGAGAAAGACTATAAGGTGAAAATATTTCTCTATGAGATAATTAAGATAAGAGCTTTCTGGGGGAGGCAGGGTAGGTGGTGGTAAAGAGCACAGGCTCTATAGTCTGCTGATCCAAGTTCAAATCTCAGCTGTAGCATTGCAACCTTGGACAAGTCACACAACCACTCCATACTTCAGTTCCTCATCTGTAAAATGGGGCTAGTATTGGTGTGTACCTTTTAGGATGAATAACCACTTGGTAAAAACCTCAAGTCTGTACTTTCTTGTGTAAGAGCTCACAGAAACTACCTTAGCCTGGAGCTCATCTGCCTTCCCCATCCCAATCTCTGCAGTTTTCCCTTTTACACCGTCACTGGACCTGTCTGTGACCTGTAGGCCTCTGTGGATGATCAGTGAGAGCCTGGGTAGGGCTGGAGCACTGCTGGACAGCCATGGGGTCTATAAGTGGTCAAAGGCCAGGTAGCAGCTACTCAAAACCTTTTCCTATTGATGGATCTTATGGTTTTCTCAAATATTTTTTATGGTATAGTGCATAAAATGAACTTAAACTTTTATCTTTAGGTGTCTATTTCATCATTGATTGGCTGGGTTGGGTCTTAGTTGTGGCAAACGGGATCTTTTGTTACTGTGCATGGGCTTAGATGCTCCGTGGCATGTGGCATCTTAGTTCCCTGACCAGGGATTGAACCCGAGTCTCCTGAATTGGAAGGTGGATTCTTAACCACTGGATCATTAGGAAAGTCCCTGTCTCATCTTTTATAATAAGCTAAGAAGAGTGCACAGCTCTGAATGCTCAGCTTAATGAATTTTTATACACTGAATAAGTAATGTAACTAGAACCCAGATCAAGATTGAGAGTATTTTGGTTGCTTCCAGAAGCTTCTGCTGCGGTCCCTTCTCAGTCCTTCCTTCCCCAGGATCACCCTACTTTAACGTGTGTCTTGGTAGATTTACTCTTGCTTGTGTCTGAACTTTAAATTGACTCACACGTAGTGTTTCTTTTGTGTATGGCTTTTTTTCTCCTCAGTGTTATGTTTGTAAGATGCATCTGTGTTACATTTAGTTCATTCTTTCTCGTTGCCAAATAATACTCCATTGAGAAGGCTACCACTCTGCTGGTGATCTTAGGTTGTTTCTAGGCTTTGGCTCTTGTGAGTGGTCTTATGAACATTCTTAATGAGTGTCCTTAGTATACATGTTTGTGTATACGCATTTCTTAGTGAGACTACTAGCCATAAGGTGTGTGTAGTCTCAGGTTTGGTAGATAGTTTTGGTAAATAAATGCCATGCTGAGATGCAAAAATCCTAAAAAAAAAAAAAAAAAGGCAAACTGAATCCAGCCATGTATCAATATGTGTATTTATATGTATATGTGTGCATACAAAAAAGATAATGTTTCCAACCAGGTTAAGCTTATTTCAGGAATATAAGATTTTTCAACTGTCAGGTATACAACACAGTGACCCAGTATTTGTATGTATTGCAAAATGATCATCAATAAGTCTAGTTAACATCCATTACCATACAGATGCAGATTTTTTTCCTTACGTTGAGAAGGTTTAAGATCTGTTTTCTTAGCAACTTTGTTAAAATTAAAAAAAATTTAGTTGGAAGATAATTGAGAGTGTTGTGTTAATTTCTGCTATACAACAACATGAATCAACTATAAGCATGCATATACCCCTCCATGTTGAGCCTGCTTCCCTACTTCCCGTACCCCATCCCACCTGTCTAGGTGTGTGTATACACACACACACATATTTTCCTTATCCATGCATCTGTTGATGGACGTAGGTTGTTTCCATGTCTTGGCTGTTGTAAATAATGCTCCAGTGCATATGGGGGTGCAGATATTTTTTTGAATTCATTTTTGGTGTTTTTTTTTTTATAAACACCCAGAAGTAGAACCATATAGTTTTTAATTTTTTGAGAAACTTCTATATTGTTTTCCCTCATGGAAGCACCAATTTACTTTCCCACCAGCAGTGCACAAGGATTCCCATTTCTCCACATCCTTACAAACACTTATTTCTTATCTTTTTGATAACAGCTGTCCTGACAGGTATGAAGTGATATGTCACTGTGGTTTTGATCTGCATATACCTGATGATTAGTGATGTTGAGCACCATTTAAATACATCTTAGGCATCTGTTTATCATCATTAGACAAGTGTCTGTTCAAGTCCTGTGCCCATTTTTAATCAGATTGGGATTTTTTATTTGGCTCTTGATCTGTATGAATTCTTTATATTTTAGATATTAACCCTTATATATATGGTTTGCAAATATTTTCTTTCATTCAGTACACTGCCTTTTCACTTTGTTGATGATTTTCTTTGCTGGGCTGAGGCTTTTTAGTTTGATGTAGCCCTGCTTATTTATTTTTTGCTTTTGTTGCCTTTGCTTCTGTGAAATCCAAAACATCATCACCAAGACCAATGTCAAGGAGCTCACTACCTATGTTTTCTCCTTGGAATTGTATGATTTCAGTTTTATGTATTCAATCTTTAACCCGTTTTGAGTTAATTTTGTGTATAGTATAATATAGTTGTTCATTTCCATTATTTTGTGTGTGGTAGTCCAGTTTTCCCAATACCATTTGTTTCAAACACTGTTCCTTACCCACTGTATATTCTTGGCTACTTGTTGTAAATTAATTGACCATATATATGTATGGAGTTCTGAATTCTCTATTCTGTTTCATTGATCTGTGTTTCTGTTTTTATGCCAATATCATACTGTTTTCATGACAAGAGCTTTGTCATACAGTTTGCAATCAAGAAGTGTGATGTCTCTGGCTTTATTCTTCTTGCTTAAAATTGCTTTGGCTATTTGGGGTCTTTTATGCTTCCATACAAATTTGAGGATTGTTTGTTCTAATTCTGTGAGAAATGCCATTGGCATTTTGATAGGGATTGCACTGAATCTATAGATTACCTAGTGTAGCGTGGATATTTTACCAATACTAATTTTTCTAATCTGTGTTGTTGTTCAGTTGTCAAGTTGTGTCTGACTCTTCAGGACCCCATGGACTGCAGCAAACCAGTCTTCCCTGTTCCTCATTATCTCCCAGAATTTGCCTAAGTTCTTGTCCAGTGAATCAGTGATGGCATCCAACCATCTCATCCTCTGTTGCCATCTTCTCTTTCTGCCTTCAGTCTTTCCCAGTATCAGGGACTTTTCCAATGAGTGGGCTGTTTGCATCAGGTGGTATGGCAAATGAGGCAAAAGTCCGTAACCCAGTTTGTTCAACTTTTAAAATGTTGGTTGTGCAATGAGTGGACAGATGATGTGGTGGAGAAGAATTGGGCCTGTTCTGTTGAACAGTGCCAGCTGCAGACATTGCAGTTTTTGGTGTATCTCATCAATTTGCTGAGCATACTTCTCAGATGTGATGATTTTACTAGGATTCAGAAAACTGTAGTGGATCAGACAGGCAGCAGACCACCAAACAGTGACCATGACCTATTTTTCATGCAAGTTTGGCTTTGGGATGTGCTTCAGGGTTTCATTTTGGTCCAGTCACAGAGCTGGTTGTCTCTGGTTGTAAAAAATCTACTTTTTGTTGCACTTCATAATCTGATTGAGAAATTGTTCATTGTTGTTGTATAGAATAAGAGAAGACAACATTTCAAAATGATGTTTTTGATTTGCAGTCAACTCAGTTCATTCAGTCTCTTAGTCATGTCTGACTCTTCGCAACCCCATGGACGGCAGCACGCCAGGCCTCCCCATCACCAACTCCCAGAGTTAACCCAAACTCATGTCCATTGAGTCAGTGATGCCATCCAACCATCTCATCCTCTTTCACCCCCTTCTTTTCCTGCCTTCAATCTTTCCCAACATCAGGTCTTTTCCAATGAGTCAGTTCTTCGCATCAGGTGGCCAAAGTATTGGAGTTTCAGCTTCAACATCAGTCTTTCCAGTGAACACCCAGGACTGATCTCCTTTAGGATGGACTCGTTGGATCTCCTTGCAGTAAGAGTCTTTGCCAACACACAGTTCAAAAGCATCAATTCTTTGGCGCTCAGCTTTCTTTATAGTCCAACTCTCATTTCCATACATGACTACTGGAAAAACCATAGCCTTGACTAGATGGACCTTTGTTGGCAAAGTAATGTCTCTGCTTTTTAATATGCTGTCTAGGTTGGTCATAACTTTCCTTCCAAGGAGCAAGCGTCTTTTAATTTCATGGCTGCAGTCACCATCTGCAGTGATTTTGGAGCCCCCCAAAATAAACTCTTTCACTGTTTCCATCGTTTTCCCATCTATTTGCCATGAAGTGATGAGACCAGATGCCATGATCTTAGTTTTCTGAATGTTGAGCTTTAAGCCAACACTTTAAGCTTTTTCACTCTCCTCTTTCACTTTCATCAAGAGGCTCTTTAGTTCTTCTTCACTTTCTGCCATAAGGGTGATGTCATCTGTGTATCTCAGGTTATTGATATTTCTCCTGGCGATCTTGATTCCAGATTGTGCTTCATCCAGCCCAGCATTTCTCATGATGTACTCTTCAAATAAGTTAAGTCAGCAGGGTGACAATATACAACCTTGATGTACTCCTTTCCCTATCTGGAACCAGTCTGTTGTTCCATGTCCAGTTCTAACTGTTGCTTTCTGACCTGCATACAGATTTCTCAGGAGGCAGGTCAGGTGGTCTTATATTCCCATCTCTTTAAGAATTTCCCACAGCTTGTGGTGATCCACACAGTCAAAGGCTTTGGCATAGTCAATAAAGCAGAAATAGATGCAGTCAACTCATGAGGCACCCAATTACTGAGCTTTTTCACCTTTCCAATTTGCTTCAAATGCCAAATGACCATAGAATGGTTGACATGGAGTTCTTGGGCAACTTCTTGTGTAGTTATAAGAGGATCAGTTTCAATGATCTTTTCAGATGATTGTTGTCAACTTCTGATGGCCAGCCACTGTGCTTCTTACTTTCAAGACTCGTCTCGTTTGCAAACCTTCTTGAACCACCACTATACTGTACGCTTATTAGCAGTTCCTGAGCCAGATGTGTTGTTGATGTTGTGAGTTGTCTGCTGATTTATGACCTGTTTGAAGTCAAATAAGAAAATTGCTCAAATTTGCTTTTTCTCTAACATCATTTCCATAGTCTAAAATACATAGAAAATAAAGAGCAAATAATAATTTATTAGGAACTGACTGGCTGTAGTCCAGTTCAGTCGTTCAGTGTCCGACTCTTTGTGACCTCATGGACTGCAGCACACTAGGCTTCCCTGTCTGTCACCAACTCCCAGAGCTTGTTCAAACTCATGTCTATCGAGTCAGTGATGAAATCTAACCATCTCATCCTGTGTCTTCCCCTTCTCCTCCTGCTTTCAATCTTTTCCAACATTAGAGTCTTTTTCAGTGAGTCAGCTCTTCGCATCCGGTGGCCAAAGTATTGGAGTTTCAGCATCAGTCCTTCTAGTGAATATTCAGAGTTGATTTCCTTGAGGATTGATTGGTTTGATCTCCATGCTGTCCAAGGGACTCTGAAGAGTCTTCTCCAGCTTCACAATTAAATGTATCAATTCTTTGGTGCTCAGCCTTCTTATGGTCCAACTTTCACATCATATATGACTACTGGGAAAAGCATAGCTTTGACTTTACGGACCTTTGTTGGCAAAGTAATGTCTCTCTTTAATACACTATCTGGGTTTTTCATAGCTCTTCTTCCAAGGAGCAAGCCTCTTTTTAATTTCCTGACTGCAGTCACTGTCCACAGTGATTTTGGATCCCAAGAAAATAAAATCTGCCACTGTTTTTACTTTGTCCCCCATCTATTTGCCATGAAGTGACAGGACCAGATGCCATGATCTTCATTGTTTGATGTTTTGTTTGAAGCCGGCTTTTTCCACTCTTCTTTTTCATACTATTTAAGAGGCTCTTTAGTTTCTCTTTGCTTTCTGCCATTAGAGTGGTTCAGTTCAGTTCAGTCGCTCAGTCGTGTCCGACTGCGACCCCATGAACTGCAGCACGCCAGGCCTCCCTGTCCATCACCAACTCCCGGAGTCCACCCAAACCCATGTCCATTGAAGTCAGTGATGCCATCCAACCATCTTATCCTTTGTCGTCCCCTTCTCCTGCCCTCAATCTTTCCCAGCATCAGGGTCTCTTCAAATGAGTCATCTCTTCGCATCAGGTGGCCAAAGTATTGGAGTTTCAGCTTCAACATCAGTCCTTCCAGTGAACACCCAGGACTGATCTCCTTTAGGATGGACTGGTTGGATCTCCTTGCAGTCCAAGGGGCTCTCAAGAGTCTTCTCCAACATCACAGTTCAAAAGCATCAGTTCTTCAGCACTCAGCTTTGTTTATAGTCCAACTCTCACATCCATACATAACCACTGGAAAAACCATAGCCTTGACTAGACGGACCTTTGTTGGCAAAGTAATGTCTCTGCTTTTTAATGTGCTGTCTAGGTTGGTCATAACTTTCCTTTCAAGGAGTAAGCGTCTTTTAATTTCATGGCTGCAAATCACCATCTGCAGTGATTTTGGAGCCCCCCAAAATAAAGTCTGACACTGTTTCCACTGGTTCCCCATCTATTTGCCATGAAGTGATGGGACCAGATGCCATGATCTTAGTTTTCTGAATGTTGAGCTTTAAGCCAGCTTTTTCACTCTCCTCTTTCACTGTCAGCAAGAGGCTCTTTAGTTGCTTTTCACTTTCTGCCATAAGTGTGGTGTCATCTGCATATCTGAGGTGATTGATATTTCTCCTGGCAATCTTGATTCCGGCTTGTGCTTCCTCCAGCCCAGTGTTTCTCATGATGTACTCTGCATATAAGTTAAATAAGCAGGGTGACAATATACAGCCTTGATTTACTCCTTTTCCTATTTGGAACCAGTCTGTTGTTCCATGTCCAGTTCTAACTGTTGCTTCCTGACCTGCATACAGGTTTCTCAAGAGGCAGGTCAGGTGGTCTTGTATTCCCATCTCTTTCAGAATTTTCCACAGTTTGTTGTGATCTACACAATCAAAGGCTTTGGCGTAGTGAGTGAAGCAGATGTCTTTTTGTATTCCCTTGCTTTTTCTATGATCTGATGGATGTTGCAATTTGATCTCTGGCTCCTCTACCTTTTCTAAATCCAGCTTGTACATCTAGAAGTTCTCAGTTCATGTACTGTTGAAACCCAGCTTGAAGGATTTTGAGCATTACTTTGCTAGCATATGAAATGAGTGCAACTGTGTGGTAGTTTGAACATTTTTTGGCATTGCTCTTCTTGGAATTGGAATGAAAACTGACCTTTTCCAGTCCTGTGGCCACTGCCGAGTTTTCCAAATTTGCTAACTTGTTGAGTGCAGCACTTTAACAGCATCATCTTTTAGGATTTTATTTAGCTCAGTTGGAATTCCGCTACCTCCAGTAGCTTTATATGTAGTAATGCTTTCTAAGGCCCACTTGACTTCATACTTCAGGATGTCCAGCTTTAGGTGAGTAACCATACCATTGTGTTTATCTGTGTCATTAAGACTTTTTAGGTAGTTCTTCTGTTTACTCTTCCCATGTCCTCTGCTTCTGTTAGGTCCTTGCCATTTCTGTCCTTTATCATGCCCATCTTTACATGAAACGTTCCCTTGGCATCTCCAGTTTTCTTGATGGGATCTGTAGTCTTTCCCATTCTGTTGTTTTCCTCTATTTCTTTGCACTGTTCACTTAAGGCGGCTTTCTTATTTCTCCTTGCTATTCTCTGGAACTCTGCATTCAGTTCGTATATCTTTCCTTTTCTTTGCCTTTCACTTCTCTTCTTCTCAGCTCCTTGTAAGGCTTCTCCCTTATGTGTGTGTGTTTATTTCAGTGTTTTTCATGTGTTTTATTTTATGGATTTTATATTCTGTTGTAACCATTTTAATGTATGATTTGATCCAGTTCAGGCCAATGGCAGCCCTTCAGCTGGTGCCTGTCCTTTTGACACGTCTCTGACGTGTTTGAGCACTTCGTTTCTGGCACAAGATGTTCCCACTTTTGAGTATTTTCCTAGCCTCAGTTTTGGAATTCGGCATATCTCTAGGGAGAACTGGTTCTTTTAGTGGAAAATGGTATTCAAAAGCAAAGACCTGATGCTGAGTATGTTTTTCTTTTGTTTATCTTGTTTGGACTTTCTAGGGCCTTTTGAATTCATAGCTTGGTGTTTCCTGTAAGTTTTCAGAAATTATTGGCCTTAACTTCTTTTAAATGTTGCTTCAATTCCCATTCTCCCCTTCCTCTGGGATTCCAGTTACTCATGTTAGACCTTTTCACTCTATCCCATATGTCTTTTTTTTTTTTTTTCCATTTATTTTTATTAGTTGGAGGCTAATTACTTTACAGTATTGTAGTGGTTTTTGCCATACATTGACATGAATCAGCCATGGATTTACATGTGTTCCCCATCCTGATCCCCCCTCCCACCTCCCTCCCCATCCCATCCCTCTGGGTCTTCCCAGTGCACCAGCCCTGAGCACTTGTCTCATGCATCCAACCTGGGCTGGCGATCTGTTTCACCCTTGATAGTATACTTGTTTCAATGCTATTCTCTCAGAACATCCCACCCTCGCCTTCTCCCATAGAGGAAGCTATGGTACATATACACAATGGAATATTACTCAGCCATTAAAAAGAATTCATTTGAATCAGTTCTAATGAGATGGATGAAACTGGAGCCCATCATACAGAGTGAAGTAAGTCAGAAAGATAAAGACCAATACAGTATACTAACACATATATATGGAATTTAAAAAGATGGTAACGATAACCCTATATGCAAAACAGAAAAAGAGACACAGATGTACAGAACAGACTTTGGTCCCATATGTCTTATAAGCATTTTTGAATTTTCTATTCCTATTTCCTTTTGTGCTTTAATTCTCTGGATCTGTCATTTTTTTCTTCTGCTGTTTTTACCTTTGTATTAAGCTGTATATGTATTAAAATTCTTAACAGCAGTTATTGTTTTCAGTTCTAGGGTTTCTATTTGACACACTCTTTGTTAATAGTTTGTACTTGTCTAGTGATACCGTTGCTATCATCTGTGTTTATGAATAATTAATAATATTTATTTTAAAATTCATGCCTGGTAACTCCAGTATCTGGGTCACCTAGATATCTGATTTGTAGTGTTTTTTCACCCCTTCTATCCTCCACCATTTATGGTTTTTTGTTTTTTTTTTTTTCTGTAGGAAAGCAAATTGATTATCTGGTTATAAAGTTATAAAAATGTTAATATTCTTGGATTCTCTGAAAGGGAGTTACTTGATCAGTCAACATCAGATAACTTTTTGCTAAATTTAGTTGTAATATACAACCCCTGAATCTCAGTGGATTACAGCAGCAAAGGTTTATTTGTTGCTCATGTTACCTTCTGGTTCTTGGGTAACTGCAGCTACATCCCCTGGTTATTATGTTCCATGCGTCTTATTCATCCTGGGATCCAGGCTGAAGAAGCCCCCATCAGGGACATAGCGATCTCAGGGCCAAAGTTAATGGGAGAGGTGGACCATGTGATGGCTCTTCAGGGTCCATGTCTCTCCCATTCACAGTCAGTTGGCTGAAGGAATTCATGTATGTGCTGCTTCCACAGGAGGCATTGTAAGTTATGTGAGAGGGAGGAGTGAATAATTGGGGACAGTAATATAATTTATCTTGCTATCCAAAAGAAAAAACTCCTATATTTGAAAACTGTATATGCATGGAGATGTTAATGTGGAATTATTAATAATGATAAGTTATATGTAATAATAAGGAACTTTATGATATATTCAGTAATTATGCAGTTATTAAAATGAGCATTTAAAAATTATCTGGCTGCGTCGGGTCTTCGTTGTGGCAGGCAGCATCTTTTCACTGCAGCGTGCAGGCTCTCTAGCTGTCGTGTGCGGGCTTAGATGCCCTGCAGCACGTGGGAGCTCAGTTCCTTGACCAGGAATTGAACCTGCGTCTCCTGCATTGAAAGGTGGATTCTTAACCACTGGACCATGGTCATTGCACTATCTAAAATAATCATTGTAATAACTGGCAACATAGGAGTGTGTTTAGTACAATGTTAAGTGAAAGAGAAATGTCAAGATTATACATACCCTATCAGTACATCCGTGTACACACATACATTTATAAGTCATACATAAGTCGAAGACATAAAAATGATAATAGTTATCTTTGGATGATGGGCTTGTGAGTGGTTTTTCATTTTTAAACTTAAACTTTTTATAGTGCTGTTACTATTAAAAGAAATTTTGTTTTCCACAAGGTTATTTTTCATTTAAAAGAATCATACACATTTATCAAAGAAATGTTGAAACATACAGAAAAGAGGATTAAAAAAACAAAACTCTTGACCTGTCTCCCCAAATCACCATAGTAACTATTTTATGTATGTTAAAAAAAAAAATCCAGATTAGCCTCATATTGTTGTCATGTTTCATTTCAGGTCCTGAAAATCCTTGGCTGGTCCAAGCTTATGTCTCAGCAGCTAAACACCCATTTGCTTCAGTGGTGGCTCAGGAGGTTTTCCAGAGTGGAATCATTCCTTCAGATACTGACTTCCGGATCTACAGGGATTTTGGGAACATTCCGGGTATTGTCAATTGCTATGGACTTTTCTGTGACAATGATTAATCAAAAACAAGTCTTTTTGGAAGTTTGTAAGTAAGCAGCGTTTTCTGAGAGCAGATTTTTATGTGAGAACTGTATATTCTGACTCCCTGAAAGAGAGCTCCTGGTCATCTCCTTTTCTTTTAAACTCCAGTTTACTTTATTATTTTTTTTCCCCAACTTACTTTAAATGCTTCCTTTTTCTAGCACATGTCATCTTGGCCCACAGTGTGACAGAAGAACAGGGGAGAACTGTTGAGCGCTTCATTCCCAAAAGATGGTCACAGACCCTTCGGGGTCTTTTTCATCGTTACCTTGCTTTGCCAGCTGCCCTGGGGACTTGCACAGCTTGTTTAACGTGAAAGTTTGGCTCTGGCCCGGGAAGGATGTAGATGGCAAAGTTTTGCTGGCCTCCCATGCCAGTATTCCTACTCCTTACTGTGTGACTTGTAATGCCCCAGTCATTATATATGGAATTATGTATCACAGCTATAGTTCTGTGAGAATTTCATCATTCCTTCAAGAATGTGACAAAGCAGTCATGGTACTGCTCTGATGTCTTTTAGGAATTTAATACATTAAACAAAGAGGCCTTAAATTGAGGTAGATCTTTAAAGTAAAATGACTTTTGTTTTTTTTTCCTGTATGTCTTAGGAATAGACTTAGCTTTTATTGAGAATGGATACATTTATCACACCAAGTATGATACAGCGGACAGAATTCTAACAGATTCCATTCAGAGAGCAGGTTGGTATTCTCATTTAGACTTTTGATATTAAGATGGGATATTATGGATGACCTGTGAGCCTATGACTCTGTGTCCTGTGCATTAGGGAGGCAGTGTATGGTGTGAATGAAGTGGGGTTTTGGAGTTGGATGAGGCTTTGAATTTTAGCCTCGAAGTCTAGTTTAGCAGTTAAGAACGTAAGACTGTTCATTATGAGGAATCTGAAAGGGAGCTGACCTAGGGTTATGCACATACTGCTGAGTACTGAGAGTGTAGCCAAAACGGAAGCTGTACACTGGAGGTGGCACAAGCACATGTTTGGGCAACTTGCCCAGGTATGGAAAAGTTACATTGATCCCAGGTTGGGTGGTGAGGACAGGGGAGCCAGTTATATAGGACAGAGGAGTTAAAATGTTTTCCAGAGACATCAGTAGTAGTCAGGGGAGGTGAGTCTGAGGCTGAGCCTTGCAAAGAGTTAGGATTTGGCAGTGGGAAAGAGCCTGTTCTAGTAAGAGCTCTGCATGAGTAGGGATCGTTTGTGGCGAGGACGGTTAGACTCCAGTGTGAATGGAGGCTGCATTTTTCAGACATAGAGGGAAATGAGGCAGAGGTGTATGGAGGTAGAGAAAGCTGTAGATGGCTTTAAGAGTCAGCAAATGGATGCTGTAGGAATAAGAAGTCATTAAAGGCCTGCATATGTGAATGAATGATGGTTTAAAATGCTGTATGGAGTGTATGGGAGAGAAGGGGACAGAGCCAAGAGTCAGGGCTGTGCCAACAGTGATTTTAGTGTGGAATATGGAGGACCTAGACTGTAGTGCTGGCAAAAGATATACATGAAAGCAAGGGTGGAAAAATAGGTACATTTTGAATGAAAACTCAGCAAGACTTGATAGGTTACATAGCAGGGATGAATCAGATGAATGACAGCAAAGAAGACCTCAGAGGGTAAAGCCTGGCTGGCTGGGGAGAGATGACACCACTGACCATAACTGGACATGGGAAGGTGGCTTTTGCTCAGAGCAGTAGTGAGGAGGGGAAAGAGGCTGTGAACTCTGTCAGACACGAGACAGAGGATGTCTGTGAACTGACAAGATGAAAATGTAGATACGCCATTAGAGACCATGGCAGAACTGGGTACCTGGGTTTGGAAATTAAAGGCATAGTCAAAACCACAGAAGTCTGGAAAATGGAAATGGTTTTTGGAAGAGTGAAACAAACCGAAGCTTAGGGGAAGACACATTTGAAGGCGGCAGGAGAGCCAATAAAAGAAATCCCACAGTGAGACAGTGTGGTGTCTTCAGTGAAAAGAAGAGAAAGTCCAGGATGGAATGAGCATCAGGAAGATATGCCAACCATGCAGAGCTTCTTATAATTCTTCACTGTAGTTTAAACTCAGTCACTGATGGATGTAACAGATACTTACGACGGCCTCTGAGGTGCCAGCTTCCGCCTCATAGTGACTCGGCCGCTCTCAGCTTCATTGCAAAAGACTCTCATTCGTTATTCTGGACACTTTTCCCCTCCTCGGGGCCTTAATCTACATAGGTCTCTAAACAAAATCTCTCCCCCGTCATGGCTCCTATCCATCCTTTAGCTAGAAATTCACTTCCTCAGGTGCTTCCTTGATTTCTCCAACTCCACTAGTCTCCCTGATATGTTCTTAGGGCACTTTCTCCATACTATTTCTTTTTTTAATTCAGATATTATTGATGTTCCTTTTTTTTTAAATATTTATTTATTCGGCTGCATTGGCTCTCCGTTGTGGCACACAGGGGTCTTTGACTGGGGCATGCAGGCTGCCCCAGTTGTGGGCGCAGGCTCCAGAGCGTGGGCTCAGGAGAGTAGTTGTGGCACGAGGACTTAGTTGCCCCATGGCATGTGCGACCTTAGTTCCCTGAACAGGGGTTGAACCTGCATGCCCTGCATTGCAAGGTAGATTCTTAACCACTGGGCCATCAGGGAAGTCCTTATTAATTCTTAATACGTGTGTAATAACTTGTTTGGTGTCTGTGAGCTTCTTGAGGTTCTTGGTTCCCCGCTGAATTTCTATGTCAGAGCAGTGTCCACTACATTAAGTATATGTTAAATGAATAGAGACTGAGAAATAGCTGTTAGGTTTGTCACCAGCAAGGGTGCAGTTGATCAGGGAGTAGCTATAATAAATAGAAGAGAAAGGATGAAGACCAGGTCACTGAGCTTCAAAGCAGAGAAGAAACAGCATAGAGGGCATGGACCTTATAAGAGATATTTAGCAAGAAAAATTGGAGAGAACAGTAGGATGGTAGAAAGCTGTTTTTGTTCGTAGTCTTTCTAGGTACTCCTTGACTCCAACAGTGGATGGTTGTTTCAACTTTGTTACCTTTCATTTCTTTTTACTAATAGGTGACAACATTTTAGCAGTTCTTAAATATCTAGCTACATCTGATATGTTGGCTTCTTCTTCTAAGTATCAACATGGAAACATGGTCTTCTTTGATGTGCTTGGCCTGTTTGTCATCGCCTACCCATCTCGTGTTGGCTCAATAATTAACTATATGGTGGTAATGGCTGTTGTTTTATACCTGGGAAGGAAATTACTGCATCCCAAATATAAAAGTAAGTGTTTTCCTCTAAAACTACAATACTGGATGGGTATAGAATTTACCTAAAGTTTTTTGGCACTTTTCTTGTATCTTTCCAAGAAGTTACAAATCTTAAGAAAAATACCATTTGATTTACACTGTTGTAAGAAATTTCTTACATAAAGGACAGAAATGGTATGGACCTAACAGAAGCAGAAAATATTAAGAAGAGGTGGCAAGAATACGCAGAAGAATTATACAAAAAAGATCTTAATGACCTAGATAACCACGATGGTGTGATCACTCACCTAGAGCCAGATATCCTGGAATTGAAGTCAAGTCGGCTTTAGGAAGCATAACTACAAACAAAGCTAATGGAGGTGATGGAATTCCAGTTGAGCCATTTCAGATCCTAAAAGATGATGCTGTGAAAGTGCTGCACTCAGTATGCCAGGAAATTTGGAAAACGCAGCAATGGCCACAGGACTGGAAAAGGTCAGTTTTCATTCTAATCCCAAAGAAAGGCAATGCTAAAGACTGTTCAAACTACTGCACAATTGCACTCATCTCACACGCTAGCAAAGTAATGCTCAGAATTCTCCAAGTGAGACTTCAACAGTACATGAACTGAGAACTTCCAGATGTTCAGGCTGGATTTAGAAAAGGCAGAGGAACCAGAGAGCAAATTGCCAGTATCTGTTGGATAGAAAAAGCAAGAGAGTTCCAGAAAAACATCTACTTCTGCTTTATTGACTACACCAAAGCCTTTGACTGTGTGGATCACAACAGATTGTGGAAAAATCCTTCAGGAGATGGGACTGCCTCTGCCAACCTGAGCTGCCTCCTGAGAAATCTGTATGCACATCAAGAAGCAACAGTTAGAACCAGACATGGAACAACAGAGTGGTTCTAAGTTGGGAAAGGAGTATGTCAAGGCTGTATATTGTCACCCTGATTATTTAACTTATATGAAGAGTATATCATGCGAAATGCTGGGCTGGATGAAGCACAAGCTGAAATCAAGATTTCTGGGAGAAATATCAATAACCTCACATATGCAGATGACACCACCTTTATGGCAGAAAGCGAAGAGGAACTAAAGAGCCTCTTGATGAAAGTGAAAGAGGAGAGTGAAAAAGCTGGCTTAAAACTCAGCATTCAAAGAACCAAGATCCTGGCATTTGGTCCCATCATTCATGGCAAATAGATGGGGAAACGATGGATCAGTGACAGACTTTATTTTCTTGGGCTCCAAAATCACTCAGGTGGTGACTGCAGCTGTGCAATTAAAAGATGCCTGCTCCCTGGAAGAAAGCTATGACAAAGCTAGACATCATATTAAAAAGCAGAGACATTACTTTGCTGACAAAGGTCCATCTAGTCAAAGCTCTGGTTTTTCCAGTAGTCTTGTATGGATGTGAGAGTTGGACCATAAAGAAAGCTGAGCAGCGAAGAACTGATGCTTTTGAACTATGGTGTTGGAGAAGATTCTTCTGCTGAGTCCCTTGGACTGTGCAAGATCAAACTAGTCAATCCTAAAGGAAATGAGTCCTGAATATTCACTGGAAGGACTGATGTTGAAGCTGAAACTTCAATATTTTGACCACCTGATGCAAAGAACTGACTCACTGGAAAAGGCCCTGATGCTTTGGAAGACTGAAGGCAGGAGGAGAAGGGAACGACATCCATCAGGTGGTTGGATGGCATTACCGACTTGGTGGACATGAGTTTGAGCAAGCTCTGGGAGTTGGTGATGGACAGGGAAGTCTGGCATGTTGCAGTCCATGGGGTCGCAAAGAGTTGGATACAACTGAGCAACTGAACTGAAGAAATTTCTAAATGAGTATCAGGTTGATATGCTCATTATACTTTTAGTCTTGGTGAGGCATGCAGTTTTTATGTACTTATGCACTTCATGGAAGTACTTCAAAAGCTTGTAGAAAATGGTTTGTAAGTATTGACTTTTAGTGAAGAGTCCCCTTAAAAAATGTCCACATTGCAGACCAGTAGCAC
The DNA here is from genome assembly GCF_023699985.2 of Odocoileus virginianus. Lineage (NCBI taxonomy): Eukaryota > Metazoa > Chordata > Mammalia > Artiodactyla > Cervidae > Odocoileus > Odocoileus virginianus. Next base: position 22,616,461 of record NC_069691.1, on the reverse strand, counting down.
CCTGTTCTGGAGTATGAATGAACTGCTTGTGGTTAAATTGGTCTGCTTCTGCTTGAACTATTTTATAGTCTTTAAGTTAGTGTGTGCTGTTAGCTGGTCAGATATTTAGCAGTGATTTAAATATTCCTTAATCACTGGTTATTTTCTCATGCTGCTTCTCTTCCTGTGTTAGTTTCTTTTGGTAAGATTTTATATGTAACATTGCATTCCATTTTTGCTGTTATTTCAATACACAAAGCATTCCAGAGGTGATAAAACCCAAGATGACTCCCTTTCCCAGTCAGGAATATATCTGAACTTTTCCTGAAGACTTACCTCTTTGGGTCTTTTGTACCCACAGACTCTCAGCAGATGTTCATACTTGAATTGTATTCACTGATACCTTCCTTGTTGTAATGTTTAACAAAGCTTACCCCTAGGAAATTTTAATATTTTCAATTATAGTGGTAAATTTTGTTTTAATGTTTGCTCCTTTAATTTTACTGACTGCTTGTGAAACTGATAAAGACAGTGGTCACTACTCTTGTTTTCTCTCCGACAGCTGCTACCTACACAAAGGACTTCTTCTGTGGACTTGGCATCACTCTGATAAGCTGGTTTACCAGCTTGGTTACAGTTCTCATTATAGCAGTATTCGTCTCCCTTATTGGACAGTCCCTCTCATGGTATAACCACTTCTATGTCTCCGTTTGTCTGTATGGAACTGCAGCTGTAGCCAAAATAATATTCATACATACCCTTGCAAAAAGATTTTATTATGTGGTAAGTTTTGGGCTTTTTTATTGATTTCTTTCTGCCACCTTCCAGAATTGAAGACAAACTCAGGTGGGGTTCCTTATGTTTGACCTTTTGTGACACCAAAAATTGTTTGGCATGGTTATGGAAAAGTGACTCCCAGAACCATGTTGACTTTCTGGAAAACTTCTTATTCTGAGGGTTGCAGACTTTAAATAAATGAGTTTATATGGCTGGCAAACAGTGTTTGGGGTGTGTTAGCGTAGTCTTCTTCTGCTGGCAGCGGCAGTTTTTGTAACCATGATGTTTAATCTGCCAACCTTCCCTGGGGCCACCAGCTGTTTTTATCTGAACAGCTCTGTTCTCCACTGGACTGTCAGCTCCTTGAGGGCAGGGAGGATGAGGTTCAGTGTCCCCCGTGCTTAGGCAGTCTCTGGCACAGAATTGATGCACTATTTTCTGCCTGGATGAGCACTGTATCTAACGCTGCACTGAACATGTTCAGTCTCCTTTACTTTTTCTTTTAACCTGTATGTTGTTGATACAGATTCTGTCAGCATGGTAGGTGGTCTGGGGGTTAATGACACATTGCTGAAGAGAGAAAGGGAAGGGAGATAGAGTTCCAAAATGACATATGCTGTCGTAGAGAAATAGCCGTATTGTCATGGTTTCAACTGTATACATTTGTTTGGTAAAAACAAAGTTAAGTATTAGGTTTGTGAGAGAGCAGGACTAAAAACTGAATAATTAGAGAGCAAGCCACTCTCATGTTCTGGTTTTCTAAGATAATAAAAGGGAAAACCTTTCTTTCTTCCGTCATTTTCAGTATGGCATGTACACACCTGTTTATTTCAGTTTGTCCTGCTGGGGATTAGACTGGAGACATGAAAGATTATAAACAGCATACTTTGACTAGCATGTCTTCAGGAACTGAAGCTTGGTCTCAGTTCAGTTCATGTTGGGATATGGTGTAAGGAGCCTTTCTGTGTGGCAGGCCCTACTGAAGAGATACACTGAGGTTAGCCATCTGTTTATGGTTGAGCCAATACTTATATCTTCATGACTTCAGTTTCCAAAAGAATTACATGATGCGGCTCAATTTCAGGTATTTATTCCTGCTGCAGTGGGATGTAACCAGAGTATGGCTGACTGTTGTTGATATGGCATTGGGGTACAGTAGAGGGTAAGACAGACATGCTTAGTAAAATTCTGTCTAATTTCAGTTGTCCAATTATGAAACTTTGGGCTGAAGGCACAGTAGAAAGAGTAATATTTTCATTTTTGTCTGACACTGTCTTTGAGTACCCAGTGTGTTCCCATCCTCGGGCCTGGTACAGAGATTGGGGACATAGTCTTTTCTTTGAGAAGGTCACAGTCTCAGTTGGGGGATGAAATGATGGGGAAACCACAGTGATTTCAGTGTACTGGGATGAAGTGAAATAGAGTGATAGTTTCACAGTGCTGTAGGATTGTAGGGCCAGGAGAGATGAATTTTGCTTGTGAAGTCAGGAAGGCTTCATGAAGGGGGTGGTGACATTTGAACTGCGTTTTTTGTGGCCTGAGTAGAAGTGTACCAGGGAACTGGTTGATGGGCAAAGGTCAGAATATACAAGATGTGTTTGGGTCACAGGCAATAAAAAGTTCAGTGTGGTGAAGATAAGGTTGATAGAGCATAACCCTAAAAATCACTGGGGCCACAGTTTAAACTTTCTAAGCAGGATATTGAATGAGAAGATTTGTGACTCAGCAGGAACACACTGGTAACAGTATACTTTACCAATGGACTGGAAGGGGGAAAGGGTGATGGAGGTGGGGAGAAGGGAACTAGATTTGAGGGATGTTTGAACTTGGTACAAAGTGGGGACAGTGTAAAACATCTTCAGTTATTACAGTCTTCATTGTTGATGTCTTTGTTTTTAAATATCAGTGGAATTCTGCTTCAAATTGAATCCTGAGAACTATTTTATTCTTTTTAGAGACCATGACTCTTGATTATAGTGTTGAACATATAATATTTTACCGACAATAGCCTATCTTTCATTGTCCAAGGAGGTTTGCCAAGTGACCTTTAGTTTGTTTTGAATCACGTGTGACTGAAACTCTTTTGCACTTTTGAAGTAGGGGCTCTTTTAACAGACATGCCCTGGACTGTATAGAAATGAGAAGGCAGAGGAGAGAGAAAAGCTTAAACATACGTATTTCTGTTTTGGTGTTTGTGCACCGAAATTACAACTTTCATGTTTACACTATTAGAATCACCGGTGTAGAAGTTAAGATGTATAAAGTTCAAAGGCAACTTTCTCCTGAAGAACTCAAGGTGCTGCACAGGAATCCTCAGACTTTCAGACTTCAAAGCTCAAAGTGTTGATCAAACCCCCCATGGCCCTGTGCTCTAAGGGTCCTGCAGTTCTTGAGGCGTGCTGTTGGTGGCGCTGCAACGGCTTATACTGTTCTTCATATGGGTCGTTTCTCTGGTTTGCTTGACATTCTTTGAAAATTTCATGTTAAAAGAGCTTACAGAAGTGAATGTTTTAAGGGAAGTGCTTTCTTTTGCTTTAGAACATTTCCAAAGGTCTCTCAGCCCAGTGGAGGGAAAGCTTATATATGAGTAATGATGTTTTTACCCCAACTTGTTAAATTCTCCTTTCCGGTGCAGCAGTTTGAACTTATTGCTTCATGAGAGGAGGTAGCTTTGTCAGTGTTTACTTCATAGTCTAAAGGATAGACCCTGCTCAAGACAAAATGCAGCTTTTCTGAGCAGTGGAAATTATACTGCAATAAAAGATCTTGATGAGTTGTCTGTATTTTCTTTCTTTCAGAATGCCAGTGGCCAGTATCTGGGAGAAGTATTTTTTGATGTCTCGTTGTTTGTGCACTGTGGGTTCCTTACAGCTCTCACTTACCGGGGGCTCTGCTCTGCATTTATTAGCGCTGTCTGGGTGGCATTCCCGCTGCTCACAAAGCTTTGCGTGCAAAAGGACTTGAAGCAGCATGGTAGGGTATTTTTGATTGCGATACAAATGGGAAATGCCTTAAAATACATTAAGGCTTCCAGAGACTTGTCTCCTTATTTGATTTTCTTGGGTAGGCTTTCAAAATTATTGCTGTTTTAAGATCACACAGATGTTTATCTTATATCCATCATTCTCACATAAATGAACACATGGTAATATATTACATTTTTTGTTTTCTTAATTCGTATTTTACCCTCTCAAAGTGTTTTATCTCTCTTTATAACATATACCAAAAGGCCAAGTCACTGCTAACCTAATTTTTGTTAGGTGTAAAGATACACTGTTGCTATAAAAAGCTATTATCTCACTGGAGAATTTCAGAGATGTATGTTTTCTTTCTCTTTTTCTCTAGGTGCTGGAGGAAAATTTATTGCCTTTTACCTTTTGGGGATGTTTATTCCATATCTGTATGCACTGTACCTCATCTGGGCCGTATTTGAGATGTTTACCCCTATCCTTGGCAGGAGTGGTTCGGAAATTCCACCTGACGTTGTGCTGGCCTCTATTTTGGCTGGTTGTACCATGATTCTCTCATCCTATTTTGTAAGGAAAAACTGTAAAACTTTTTTTTTAATTTCCTTCTTCATTTTATATATAAATATATGATGAGTTTAACCGTGCTATATCTTATGAAATAGCATTGAAGAGCTTCCTTGGTTTCTCAGACTGTAAAGAATCCGCTGAAATGCAAGAGATCTGGGTTCAACCCCTGAGTCGGGAAGATCCCCCTGGAGAAGGAAATGGCAACCCACTCCAGTAGTCTTGGCTGGAGGATTCCATTGACAGAAGAGCCTGGTGGTCTGCAGTCCCATGGGGTTGCAGAGTCGGACACGACCGAGTGGCCAACACTTACTTTCTACTCTTAAGCAAAAGAAATGGTGCATATTGTAGGTTCGGTGTGGTCAGAAAACGTAGAAGGGGGGTTTTGTTGTTATTTTTGCCTTCTCATGCTCCCAAATCCTCTGATGATACTTCTTTTCAGATAGCTTTCAAACCACCTGAATGTGAATGTGTGGAATGAATATCAAGTGAGAAATGGTAGATTGTTTGGTGGTGAATTTTTAGAATGTGTTTTGAACTTACTGACTAGAGGCAAGTGTTAATAAATACGTGGTAGTCTCACTGTTGCTGTTAGAGCTAGTGAAGGGAGACTGATTCTGATGAGGACTTTTCCACTGTCACTCACCTGCCTCACTGCTGGCACCACCAAGGTCCTTGGTGGAGTCTGTGTCCTTAAGTGACACGCTTACAGCACCCAAACATGCCTTCATTTACCGAGTAATGAGGACGTGTCACCGGCCTTGTCATTTTGCTCTGTCAGTGTTCCGGCCTCGGAGAGAGAGTCCTGCCTCTGCCATGCCTGCTTCTCTTCCCAGGGACCCTCCAGAGGGGAGAGGGGGGAAGAAATGGTGCAGAGTGGATAACACCCCCCCTGCTGGAGCAAGCTGCAGGCGGAGCTCTGCCCTTAGCATGGTGTCAGCACTCCCCTGTTCTGTGGTTCTTTTCATTACAGTTCCTAAGAGTAAGACATACCTGTCTTACTTGAATACCTGTAGTTATACTCTGAGACTTGAGGCTAGCAGACAAAACAGAAAAAGTAGTTAGGACTCTTAGAATTCTTTCCTCCATGGAGATAATAATGAGCTTTTCACACAGATACAGTAAAAGGCATCTCATGTGAAGACTAAGATCTAGGAACCAGAGATATGGTCAGCACTATCCATGGAAGGCCCTTCAACAGAGTTTGTCCTTGTTTAGTCACTAAGTCGTGTCCGACTCTTTGTGAGCCCATGGCCTGTAGCCAGCCAGGTTCTGCTACCCATGGGATTTTCCAGGGAAGAATACTGGAGTGGGTTGCCATTTCCTTCTCCAAAATAACCAATAAATAGCTGTGTATGTGACTGTGTCTGCAGCCCTGTAGAGTAATTCTTATACACAGAACTGTTTAACTATTAATACCATGGTTAAGTCTTTACTGGTATTTGCAGGGATGGATGGAAAATTCTGAAGTGCTCTTTGTCCTCTTCAAAGCTTACTTCTCTTGGTTTTAATGTTAAGCCTTTAAATCCTCTGTGTTTCTTGATAGGTTGGCTGTTGTGAGAATTAAAGGAGTTTGTAGTGTCATCACATGGAGATTAGGTTTAATCTAGAGTAAGCGAAATTATGAACTGGATCCTCCAACCCCCAAATGTATTTAAATCATCGTCCATGAATGAAGGCTCTTAATACTCATAAAAGATGATCAAAATGTGGGGCATTTCAGATCAGTTCAGTATGAACCGGGGACAAAAAGAACCCTGAAAACTGGGAGTGACTCCAAAGCATGGACATCTTTGAAACCATAAGCAACTAGATTAAAGTTATTATCTTCTAAATTATATTTTATTTGGAAAGCTTTTGGAAAGTGCCTCTTCGAGTATTTTAAGCTCGAATTTGATTGTCATCATACTGTGAGATAACTCTGCTGCTCTTTGATGCTGTGGGTTACCATTCTCTTCACTCTTCTTATTTGTGTGTACCTGTGTTATAGATAGTGGCTTTTTAATAGAGTGAGCCTTTTCTTCTTGGGTAGTGGAGAACTGAACCACATGCATACTTCTGAGAGCTTTTCTCTTAGTCTGTGGGGATTTATTAAATATAATTTGCTAGGAAGCAATTAAATTGCTGTCAAATGACTGGTTAACAGGTTTCTGGGAGTTATCTTGTGCTGGGGTCGTCGTGGTTATATTGATTACATAAGACTACTGATAGGAGTGGGACCAGGAGGAAACTGTCAGAGAGAAACAGAAAAAGCCAGTACACACTGGACATTGCATAGTCCCTTCTCATGCTTCTCTTCATTTTAATTCACACCCATTTTGGAACCTAGAGTGGTATCAGATATAATATTTAAGACAAAAGATAGTGACATTTAAGACAGTGGGATCCAGATACATTGTTATTTAGGCCATTCTCTTCTTCCTTCTCTCCCTCTGTGATCACCTTTTCATTTATCACCATTACCAAACCTCTTCCAGAAGGTGGACACAAGAGGCAGAAAAGATGAGCCTCATAACATGGAGAAGAGAGAATGTGGATGTGGGAACTGTAGCCTAACCGGAAGCTGTAGGACAGCTCTAGGTAGCAGCAGGGTGGAGAATGGCAGGAACCACAGGGAGGTTTTATCTGGACCCACACAACTCTGTACCGAAACCTAACCAGCCTTCCACTGGAGGCGAAACTCATTACGTGGCAGGATATTTGATACTGATACTGTTCTAAGGAGCCACATTTTAAATATTGTGACTCTTAGGAGGAAGAGGGACAGACAGGGTAACAAATTGTGTTTTGCTAACTCACTACCCTAAATCCTTGGGTACTTTTTCTCCTTTCTGGCTCCAGTGTGAAAATATAAGGCCAGTACTCCTTTGCTGGAGATTACTCTGGATGGCATATGTTACACTGTAGATATAAAATCTTTTTATTAGTTTCATATAGTTGAATACTTGGAATGAATCATTTTTCATTTTCATCTCAAAAACACATTTTCACCTTTATGTTCTTCACTTTTCTTCTTATTGACCCTGGGAGGGTAGCTGATAAGGGAAGCAGGGATTAGGTCATTGTTTCTTGGAGTGGCTCCTTCAGAACCCCTAGGGGATCTGTGGACATATTCTATGAGTTGTGTGTCCTCCAAAACTTTAATTCAGTGATTTCATTACAATTAAGAAACTAATATAAGTATATTTAGGACTTTCAGGATGCCCATCTTGAGACTGAGCCACTTGTTTTCCTGCCCAAGTTCAGATCTGCTGTTTTGTGTTGGCTTTGGTTAACTTGGCAGTGAAAAGAGCAGAATGACTTTTACTTTCCCAGTTTGTTTCAGTTTTCAGAGTTTTGTTTTTTTTGCAATTGAACTAAAAGTTGATTTATGATAAAAGTTGATTTATGATACTGTGTAAGCTTCAGGTGCAGAACTACTTTTATAGCAGTTTTTCTTTACATGCAGGGCAGTCTTGAAGGTGCATCTAAATGCTCATTTAGGTGAATCTAGGCATGTTATGAAAGCATTACAAATAGAACTTGAGTTTTGTTTTGAAATAGGCCTGCTTACTTGCATAAAAGGTTACTTCTTTAATAAAATCATGTCATGATGTCTTTAAACAGTTAAATAGTTAATACAGTTAAATAGTTGTTAATATAGTTAAATAGTTGTCTGCTGTAGTGTTGGCTGCAGAGTATTGATAGAAATAAAAAACGGCCACTGTTTGACTGACAGATGACCATGCTGTAATCTCTTGACTGAGCAGAGCCCCTGTCTCAGTTTCCCTGTTCCCCCTCACTGCCTTGCTGCCTGTCAAGAAGTCTGCGTACTGTCTCCATGGTGCTGGCATCTCTCATTTATTTAGACTCGACTTGTGATGGAAATCCCTTATAAGGAGTGCTTGGTGTACCGGAAGCTGGAGTGTGTTAGCACATGCTGATACATGTCCTTCATTATCTGCTGCAATGCCTGTTAGAAAGTCACTAAAACCACTTTTCCTGCCAGTGGTTAATTTTTCTGTTTTTGTGTTTTTAGATTAACTTCATCTACCTTGCCAAAAGCACAAAAAGAACAATGCTAAGTTTAACTTTGGTATGTACAGTTACATTCCTCCTTGTTTGCAGTGGAACTTTTTTCCCGTACAGCTCCAACCCTGCCAGTCCAAAGCCAAAGAGAGTGTTTCTTCAGGTAAGAGTGATTTTGTGTGACCTATTTGAGATTCTGGACAGGAAAGGTTTATAGTATTTTGAGTTTCACTGGTCAACAGTAAAGCTCAAAACACATAAGTGACTTTTCTACTGTTGACCTGTTAATTGTACCTTGACTATTTTGTGTAAGGCATTGAGGAAAAGATTGACCATCAAGAGGCATTCTGATTAGCTAGAAACCCTTCTCCCAAGGGACTGAAAGGAAACCTGTTTGTTTTTTTACTACTGTTCAGATTACAAAAATGTATTTAGAAAAATGAGCACATATATGTATCATGAAGTAATGAACTGTTAGAAATACAGATTGTAAAGCTGTCTGCAGACTGAGTAAAAATATGAACTCCTATCAACTGGCAAAAGGAAACAGATTCTTTAACATGCTAGTAAGACTGATCTTAGGTAATATTCAAGGTAATACGGGATAGTGAAAGTATAACAACTTAGATATTAATAGAATGAGATTTGCAACTTTCTTAGATTTCAGGTTTTTCTGCAAACTTTTTAGAGCTGGTAAAAAACAGGAAAAAGAACTTAAGTCATCTTATTTTCAGTCTTCCTGTAAGAGGGAATGGAGTGGCCAAACAGAAAAGCCAAGAGTCATAACCTTGATTACTATTCAAAGACTTGAGTAAGTTAATAATAATATGTTTGAACTTAAATATCAGAGAGGAGATTTCGAGGAAGAGCCAACTATTCCTTGTTTACAGACCTGTAGAACAGTGATCCATTTTTATGTGACAGATGTTACATCAGTAATCATTAGGAGAAACTAGACTTTTATTATTTTAAAAAAACTCCTGTCCTGATTTGTTTTGGGGTTCTCTTCTTCCCCAGTTTCAGAACTTGGCAGACGTTTCCTATAAAGGGCCAGGTAATATTTCAGGCTCTGCCAGCTGGTCTCTGTTTTAGCCACTCTGTTTTTACAGAGTGAAACCTGCCATGGACAATACCAGCAGATGCATGTTCCAGTAAAGCTTTATTTATAAAAATAGTAGCAGGCCATTTGGCCTGTGGGCTTTGGTTTACCCCTGCCCTTTGTTCTGTTTCTTTTCAAATTTGATATTCTTCAGGGTGGTTTCTGCTGTCAATAGAGCTATTCAGGATGGAGCAAGGTGCCTTTTCATTCTGTTAGGCACAGGTCTGTCATCTAGTGGTGAGCTGTGATTTCTGTTTTTCTTTGCACATGAATTAGCTTCATGTAACAGACTGAAAGGGAAAGGGGTGTGTGTGTGTGTGTGTGTTTCTTTTAAATAAGACCTTTTAGGAGTTTTAGTGTTCACGTGTTTTAAATCTGAAATAGTTGGTTTTCAAAAAAAATTTGTATGAAATACAAATATAGCAGTATATTTGTAAGAAACAGTAAAACAATCATCTTGAATTTAAAAGATCATTAGTTGCACCTTAGAAAACCCTTGTGTTCCCTTCTTAATCCCAAGTCTTTTGCTCCTCTCCTTACCACCCGCCAAAGTACTATCTTAAAGGTTGCAGTTAACCATCACTGTGCCACATACGTATGAATCTCTAAGCAACATAGAAGTCTGGCTTGTTTTTGAGCTTCTTGTAGATAAAGCCAAACCAAAAATACTCTTTGCTGACTTGCTTCTTATTGCCCAGCAGCATGTCAGCGTGTTCCAGGATGAACTCTGTCACTGTAGTTCATTATTCTCCATTGCTGCATAGACTTCTGTTCTAGGATGACACCCTAATTTATTTGTCTATTCTGCTATCAGTGGACATTTGGGTTATATCCAGCTTTTGCTCATATAGACAGTGCGGAACCAACACTCTTGTACCCTGTTCACGTTTCTCTGAGGTCCACACTCAGGAGTGGAGTTGCTGGCGTGCAGGGTATGTGCATGCTGACTTTACTAGGCGATGCTAAGCAGTCTCCTGAAGTGTTGGTGCCCAGTGGTATGTGAGGGTTCCCGTTGCTCGGTAGCCTCTTCATCTCTTGGTTTTGTTACCTAGTCATTTTCGTCCATGTGGGGCAGGGATGTGGGTGAAGGAGTTCAAACAGTACTTTCCTCATCAGGCTTGTTCTTCTCAGCATATAACCAGAACGTTTCATGGTCTGGATGGAAACGTAGTTAAACGGGACTCTGGAGTGTGGATCAACGCATTTGATTATACAGGCATGTCCCACATAACACCTCACATTTCTGAAATCAACGACACCGTCCGAGCTGACTGTGAGGAGAGCGCCCCGCTCTGTGGCTTCCCCTGGTATCTGCCCGTGCACTTCCTCATCAGGTCGGTTCATCACTTCTCTCCTTTGAGATGGGGGTAGTGTGTTCTCAGTTCCTATCACTATGCCGGTACTGTTATTTAAACTGGTTAACGTAGAAGTTGAGTGCTGTTTATATTATTTTTTTTAATATCACTACAAAAGCTCCGATATTACTACAGATAAAGCACTCGGAAGTTTTTTTTTTTCCCTTTCAAAATTCTGCTTTTTCAAATTTAGGATGTCTTTCCTCTAGAAACCTGAATAGTTACAAAGGGTAGCCCTCTTAACTGGTCTAACAGATAGCAAGCAGCTAAGCATAAGTTTCTAATTGTTTTATTTTTTGGACATTTAATGGTTTGGCAGTGAAGGAATGGAGGAAAAGAAATAGTATGGGTAATGGAACTCAGATCACCTGGGATCCTTGTTCTTCAGGAAGGTTTTACGGCACAATAACCTGAGCTTCAGAGAAACTGACATTGTTTATCATCATTTCCATCATAGTTTATGTGTTTATTATATTCTGAGTGTGTCCATGAGTTATAGCTAGAAGTTAATCAATAAAGCAACCTAAATATTGAAGTTACCTTTCCAAATAGGAAAAACTGGTATCTTCCTGCCCCAGAAGTCTCTCCAAGAGAACCTGCTCATTTCAGACTTGTATCCAAAGAACAGACACCCTGGGATTCCATAAAGCTGACCTTTGAAGCAACAGGTAAGTCAGATGATAGTTTTTTTCTTCTATCACTTCTTAAAAATTTCAATACGCACGTTTAGTTTTTCCTCAAATTTATAATAGTGACCAGCAACTTAGGAAGAACTTAGCGTTTTTAAAAGCAATTGAAGCTGGTTATGATTTTTAAAAATAAAATGTAATACTTTATTTTTTAGAGCAGTTTAGAAAATGTTTACAGAAAAATTTGAGCAGAAAGTACAAAAATTCCCCATGTCTGCCCCCCCACCCTCCAGCTTCCCTTATTATTCTCCTTTTGCATTAAGTGTGGAACATATCTTATCATTGATGAGCCAATATTGATACATTATTAATAACAAAAGTCCTTAGTTTATTGTTTGTGTTGCTTACTTCTGTGGGTTGTGACAAATGCATACTGTCATGTATTCACTATTACAATATCACACAGCATAGATTCACCGCCCCCCCTCGGTGACCCTTTGTTCACTGCCTCTGGCAACCACTGACCTTTTACCATATCCAGTTTTGCCTTTTCCAGAATATCATATAGCTTGGAAGTTTACTTGGTACCCTTTCCAGATTGGCTTCTTTTATTTAGTAATTTGCATTTAAGGTGCTTTTATGTCTTTTAATGGCTTGATAGCTTATTTCTTTCTATTGCTGTGAATGTACCACAGTTTATCTGCTGATCTGTTGAAGAATATCTTGGTTGTTTCCAGTTTTTGGTAATTCTGAATAAAGTTGCTATAAACGTGCAGACTTTTGTGTAAAATAAGTTTTCAACTCATTTGGATAAATATCTAGGAGTGCAATTGCTGGACTGTACAATAAGCCTATATTTACCTTTGTAAGAAGCTGCCGAAGTGTTTTCCAAAGTATGAATTCCTACCAGCAATGAATGTGAGTTCTTGTTGTTCTATATTCTCACCAGCATTGGTGCTATTAGTGTTTTGAATGTTAGCCATTCTCATAGATGTGTAGTGGTATCTCGTTACTGTTTTGTCATTCTCTAATGACATATATGTTGTTAGCATCTTTTCATACTTATTTGCCATGTGTATAACTTCTTTGGTGAGGTGTCTATTCTGATCTTTTGTCCATTTATTAATTTATTGTTGAGATTTAAGAGTTCTTTATATATGGGTATAAGTCCTTTATCATGTGTTTTGCAAATATTTTCTCCCACTTTGTATTTTCATATCTTAACAAAGGTTTTTTAAAGAGCATAAGAGTTTTAAATTATTGAAGTCCAACTTACTTTTTTTAATGGAATGCACTTTTGGTGTTGTATCTAAAAGTCATTGCCAAACCCAAGGTCTCTAAATTTTCTCTGATGTTACCTTCCAGAAGTTTTAAGATTCTGCTTTTTACACTTATGTCTGTGATACGTTTGGAACTAAATTTTTGCGAAAGGTATACAGTCTGTGTCTAGATTCATTTTTTTGCATTTGTACCAGTATCATTTGTTGAAGACTATCCTGTCTCCACTGAGTTGCCTTTCTTAGTCAAAGATCAGTTGACTATATTTATGTGGGACTATTTTGGGCTCTATTTTATTCTGTTTCTCTATTCCTTTTCCATCACTGCACTGTCTTGATTTCTGTAACTTTATAGTATTTCTTGAAGTTGGGTAATGTCGTTGTCTCGACTTTACTTTTCTTCAGTATATTGCTTATTTCCTGTCTTTTGTCTTTCCATATATCAATTTGGCAATACCCGCAAAATAGCTTTTTGTGATTTTGATTGGAATGGCATTGAACCTACGGATCAAGTTCAGGAAAATGACATCGTTACTGACTCTTCTGATCCATGACATGGAATCTCTCCATTTATATCTGACTTATGTAGGTTCACACTTTTGCTCATATCTTGTGAGATTTATACCTCAGTATGTAATTTTTGAGGTGCTAATGTAAATAGTATTGCTCACTGCTGGTATATAGGAAAGCAACTGACTTCTGTATATTAACTTTGTATCCTGTAGCCTTGCTATCATTGTTAGTTCCAGGATTTCTTTGGTTGATTCTTTTGGATTTTCTACATAGATGATCACGTCATTTACAAAGGCAGTTTTGTTTCTTTTTTCCCAGTCTTTATGCTTTTTATTTCCTTTTCTTATCTCATGGCATAAGCTAGGACTTCCCAGTTTGATTTTCAAACTGAGTGGTAAGAGGAGGTCATCCTTGCCTTGTTCCTGACTTTAATGAGAAAGCTTTCTTACCAACTGAGTATGATATTAGCTGAGTATGCTATTTCCTGTGGATGTTCTTTATCAGGTTGAGGAAGTTCCTATTTGTTTTTAGTTTGCTGCTAGTTTCTATTGTAAATGAATGTTGGACTTTATCAAATGTTTTTCTGTCTTTTGATATGACCTTGTGGTTTTTCTTTTAGCCTGTTTTATGTGATGGATTACATTACTTGATTTTTAAATGTTGAATCAATCTTGTACACCTGGAATAAATTCCACTTGGTCATAGTGTATAATTCTTATACATTGTTGGATTTGATTTTCTAATATTATGTTGTGGGTTTTTATATCTGTGTTTATGAAGGAATACTAATTTTTAAGTTTTCTTGTAATGTCTTTGTGTGGTTTTGGTATGAGGGTGATGCTGGCCTCAGAATTAATTAGAAATTATTCCTTCTGCTTCTATCTTCTGGAAGAAATGGTAGAGAATTTGTATAATTTCTTCCTTTAATATTTGGTAGAATTTACTAGTGAACTCATCTGGGCCTGGTTCTTTCTGTTTTGGAAGGTTGTTAATCATTCAGTTTTGCTTAAGAAAAGACTTTCAGATCCACTGTTTTTTCTTGTGTGTGTATTGGCAGATTGTGTCTTTGAAGGAATTGGTCTATTTCATTTGGGTTATCAAATTTTGGTGCCTACGGAGTTCGTAATATTCTTTCATTATTCTTTTACCGTCAATGGGCTCATTGTATAGTGTTGTCACCTATTTGATTTCTGAGATTAGTGATCCGTGTCATCTCTTTTTTTCTTAGCCTGGCTAGAGCCTTATTGGTTTTACCGGTATTTTCAAAGAACCAGTCTTGACTTCCTATTACAATTTTATGAATTTCTGCTGTTTTTAATTACTTATTTCTTCTACTTAGTTTAGAAAAAGAGTAAATTAAATCCAGTTTATTAAAGTGGAAGCTTAAAGAGTATTGATTTTAGATCATCTTTTCTAATATATGCTTTCAATGCTGTATTTTTCCCACTAAGCACTATTTTGGTGCATCTCATAAATTAAAATTCTGGTTCACCTTACTTTGTTACCAATTGTTTTTCAGTATTGATTTCTAGCATAATTTTATTGGGGTCTAAGAGCATATTTTGTATTTCTATTCTAAATTTATTGAAGTGTGTTTTATGCTGCAGGATATGGTCTCTCGGTGAATGTTTCATGTGAGCTTGAAAGGTGTATTCTGGTGTTGAAGTACTATGAATGTTTTTGATGGTGGTGTTTTCCAGCTAGTTCCCAGAGCCTGCTTAAATTCATGTTCATTGAATTGGTGATGTGCTCTAACCATCTCATCCTTTGCCCCCTTCTCTTTTGCCTTCAGTCTTTCCCAGCATCAGGGTCTCTTCCTATGAGTTGGCTCGTCACAACAGGAGGCCAAAGTATTGGAGCTTCAGCATCAGTCCTTCCAATGACTCTTCAGGGTTGATTTCCTTTAGGATTGACTGGTTTGATCTCTTTACTGTCTAAGGGACTCTCAAGAGTCTTCTCCAGCACAATTCAAAAGAAGCAATTCTTCAGGACTCAGCCTTCTTTATGGTCCAATTTTCATACCCACACATGCTACTAGAAGAACCTTAGCTTTGACTATACGAACTTTTGTCAGCAAAGTGATGTCTTTGTTTTTCAATACACTGTCTAGGTTCGTCATAGCTTTCCTTCCAGTAAGCAAGCATCATTTAGTTTCATGGCTGGAGTCACCGTCCACAGTGATTTTGGAGCCCAAGAAAATAAAATCTGTCACTGCGTCAACCCTTTTCCCTTCTCTTTGCCATGAAGTGATGGGACTAGATACCATGATCTTAGTTTTTTGAATGTTGAATTTCAAGCCAGCTTTTCACTCGTCTTTTACCTTCCTCAAGAGGCTCTTCAGTTCCTCTTTACTTTCTGCCATTAGCCTATTAACTATGTACCTGAGGTTGTTAATATAACTCCCAGCAATGTTGACTCCACCTTGGGATTCATCCACCCTGGCATTTCACATGATATACTCTGCATATAAGTTAAATAAGAAGGATGATAATATACAGCCATGTTGTACTCCTTTCACAATTTGGAACCAGTTAGTTGTTCCATGTCCGGTTCTAACCGTTGGTTCTAAGGTGGTCTGGCACTCTCATCTCTTTAAGAATATTCCACAGTTTGTTGTGATCACACAGTCAAAGGCTTTAGTCTAGTCAGTGAAGCAGAAATTTTTCTGGAAATCCCTTGCTTTCTCCATGATCCAGTGAATGTTGGCAATTTGATCTCTGGTTCCTCTGCCTTTTCTAAACCCAGCTTGAACATCTGGAAGTTCCCGGTTCACATACTGCTGAAACTTAGCTCGAAGGATTTTGAGCATAACCTAGCTACCATGAGAAATGTACACAGCTGTGTGATAGTTTAAACATTCTTTGGCATTTTTTTTCTTTAGAATTGGAATGAAAACTGACCTTTTCCAGTCCTGTGGCTGCTGCTGAAAGTAAAAGTGTCACTCAGTCATGTCCAACTCTTTGCAACTCCATGGACTGTAGTCTGCCAGGCTCCTCTGTCCATGGAATCCTCCAGGCAAGAATACTGGAGTGGGTAGCCATTCCCTTCTCCAGGGGATCTTCCTGACCCAGGAATTGAACCCAGGTTTCCTACATTGCAGGCAGATTCTTTACCATCTGAGCCACCAGGGAGTTTTCCAAATTTGCTGACATATTGAGTGCAGCATTTTAACAGCATCATCTTTTAGAGTTTTAAATAGCCCAGCTGCAATTCCATCACCTGGAGTAACTTTGTTCGTAGTAATGCTTCCTAAGGCCCACTGACTTTACACTCTAGGATGTCTGGCTCTAGGTAAGTGACCACACCATCGTGGTTATCTGGGTCATTAAGACCTTTTTTGTACAGTTCATCTGTGTATGCATGCCACGTCTTTTGAATATCTTCTGTGTCTGTTAGGTCCTTACCATTTCTGTCCTTTATTGTGTCCATCTTTGTCTTAAGTGTTCCCATGATATCTCTAATTCTCTTGAAGAGAGCTCTGGTCTTTCTCATTCTATTGTTTTCCTCTATTTCTTTGCATTGTTCATTTTAGAAGGCCTTCTTATCTCTCCTTGCTGTTCTCTGGAACTCTACATTCAGTTGGATGAATCTTTCCCTTTCTGCCTTGCCTTTCATTTCTCTTCCTTCCTCAGCTATTTGTAAAGCCTTCTTAGACAACCACTTTGCCTTCTTGCATTTTTCTTGGGGACAGTTTTGGTCACTGCCCCCTGTACAGTGTTACTAATTTCCACTCATACTTCAGGCACACTCTCTACCAGATCCCATTGATCTATTCGTCACTTCCACTGTATCATCATAAGTGATTTGATTTAGGTCATACCTGAGTGACCTAGTGGTTTTCCCTACTTTCTTTAAACCTAAATTTTGCATTAATGATATATTAGCATTTTAATTATACTTGTTAAACATTATTTTCAGTGGTTTCAAGCTTTTATTAAGTTAACTTTCAAGTAACATTATACTGCTTCATGGGTAGTTCAGACATTTTATAACATAGTATCTGCAGTTTTTTCCTCCCTGGAATTCTGTTAAGTTGATCTTTGAAGCAGTGGATAAGTCAGCAACTTTTCTCTCTCTCTCTCTTTTACTTCTTAAGCTTTTTAATGTTACATGTGGGGTTTTTTTCTCCTCAGACTTATTTTTGATCAGCAGCTTGGGTGCTTCAGTGCAATTCAGTCACTCAGTCATGTCCGACTCTTTGCGACCCCATGAATTGCAGCACGCCAGGCCTCCCTGTCCATCACCAACTCCCAGAGTTTACTCAAACTCATGTCCATCGAGTCGGTGATGCCATCCAGCCATCTCATCCTCTGTCGTCCCCTTCTCCTCCCGCCCCCAATCCCTCTCAGCATCAGGGTCTTTTCCAATGAGTCAACTCTTCGCATGAGGTGGCCAGAGTACTGGAGTTTCAACTTTAGCATCAGTCCTTCCAATGAACACCCAGGATTGATCTCCTTTAGGATGGACTGGTTGGATCTCCTTGCAGTCCAAGGGACTCTCAACAGTCTTCTCCAACACCACAGTTGAAAAGCATCAATTTTTCGGCGTTCAGCTTTCTTCACAGTCCAACTCTCACATCCATACATGACCACTGGAAAAACCATAGCCTTGACCAGACGGACCTTTGTTGGCAAAGTAATGTCTCTGCTTTTTAATATGCTTTCTAGGTTGGTCATAACTTGCCTTCACAAGGAGCAAGCGTCTTTTAATTTCATGGCTGCAGTCACCATCCACAGTGATTTGTGTTTCTAAAAGTAATTGAAGCAAATACTTTTTAAGGAGCCTTATTAAAAAACTTTCATTGTCAGATATAAGAGCATTTGGCCTGGCATGAGTAGACCGTTTGACCTTTCTTGGTATATTTATCATGTTTGGAACTAGTAGGTCCTTGAGCTTCTCAACTGGTGGTCTGGCTTATAAGTCTTCTAATTTTGTTTTGCAAAATGATCATGTCACTTCCCCACTTAAAAGAGCTTTTCCATGATTTCCTGCCGCTGCAGAATGCACCCAAATTCTCTGGGAGAGTATGTTTGGTCTTCGGTAATTTGGCTTATGGTATTTCAACTTTTCCAGGACTTCCCTTATGCACTCCTTAGCTGCATCCAAGTGCTCATTTCCATCGGCACACACTCCCTCTTCCTGAGAGTGATGTTTTCTTGCTACTCTCTCTCTCTCTGGCACTGTTTCTTCTCTTGGCAAAATGTCAGTATTATTCAGACCTTTCTCTCATTGTTCTCTAACAGACTGAGCAACTGCTATCTATTTTGTGCCTTTTGTACGTATCTCTATTGTAGTACTGACCTTTTTGTATCATGGTTATTTAGTTCATGTCTGATTTTCCACTAGCATTCAAGGGAGGCAGACATGGATGTGCTTTTATTTTTCTCTCTAGTCTCTGTGCCCAGTAAATATTACTAGCACCTAATGGGCACTCAATTCTATTGAGTTACATTTGGCAATTTTTTTTTTAAGGTGGTACCCAGATACAAGGGGAAAAGAAAAAAAAAATGTTAGGTATTTCTAGTGGAGGTATTTTTTGGATAGGATTGACATTTAATTTAAAATCAGTAAATTTTGAGTAAAGCAGGTTGTTCTCCGAAACCGTGGTGGGCTTTGTTCAATCAGCTGACAGCCTTAAAATAGACTTGCCTCCTTCAAGGATGGGAAGTTTTGCCAGCATGTCCTGGGGATTCTAATTCTTCCCTGAGTCTCCAGCCTTCCTGCACCTCCTGCAGAGTTTGGATTTGCCAGCCTGTACAATCACATGAGCCAGTTCTGTGAAATAATTCACATTTTCTACATATCCTGTTTGTCTAGAAAATCCTAATACAGGAAGTTCACTTTTAAAAGTTTCTGGTGCTGTTCACTCTGTACCTTAATTACAGAGTTTAAAAAAGGTTGACAGAAAGTTGTCTAGGACTTTGAGTGAAAAGTATCTTCAAACATAACTTTCCCTCTTATTTTTATTCATTCATATATAAATAATATATAATATATAATGAATATTTCTATAGATACATTTAAGGCCTAATTTACATACATTGACATGTCCAGATCTTAATTCCCATCACCCCATAAAGTTCCCTTACACTCTAGTCCCCCTGAGCCTGAGCAGTACCTTTCTGATTTCTGCATTGAGAGATTTGATTTGGCTGTTCTTGAATTTCATATATACACATGGAATCATCCAGTATGTAATAGTGAGTGTCTGGTCAGTTAAGCATAATGTGTTTCAGAGTGAGCTGTGGTGTTTTTAAGTTATCAGTATTTTGTTCCTTTTCATTGCAGACTAGTAGTCAGTGTATCAGTCGGTAAGTCAGACTGTCTCATGGCTTATCACTCTCCTATTGATGGATACCTGGGCTCTTTCCAGTTTGGGGCTAATGTGGATGAAGCTGTTATAAACATTCTTATAAAAAGCTTTTTGGGAATATGTCTTCCATCTCTCGTAGATAAATATCTAGCAGTGGAATTGTCTGGTTCATAGGACAGACTTATGTCTAACTTTCTAAACATTCTGTTTCCATTTTTCTTTCCCACCAGTATACAAGAATTCCAGTTGCTTTCCATTCTTCCTGAATTTGCTGGTTTTCCTTTTGTTTTTTCATCGGATCATTCCTTATAGGTGTTGAGTGGTAGCATCTCTCGCGTTCCTCTTAAAATTAATATGTGGACACTTTTCCAAGCGCTTACTGGCCATTCATCTGCTTTGTTTCCTCATGTCTTTTTCTCCTTTAAAAACTGGGCTTGTTGTCTAAGAGGAGTTTATACATTCTAGATAAAATCTTTTATTAGATACAGGTTACCAGATTTTCTTGCCCATTCATTTTCTTAATAATGTCTTCTGGTGAGACTTCTATTCCATCTTATCATGTTTTTCTTTTAGGATTAATGCTTTATGTGTTCTCCAAAAAAGCCTGTCTACCCAGACATTATGAAAATAGACTTTGTTTTCTTCTAGAAACTTTGTAGCTTTATATTTTTATATTTAGGCTTAGGATCCACCTTGAATTAATTTCTGTGTATGGCTTGAGGTAGAGGTCAAGGTCCTTTTCCCTTACAGATATTCAGTTCCAGCACCATCTGTTGAAGATTCTGCTTACTGAGTCACTTTGTGACTCTGTATCCCTCAGCTTTGCCCACTTCCTTCTGAACTTTCTCTTCTGCAAGTAGTCTCTTTGGCTTTTGTATGTTTTGGTGACCAGTGGCCATCCTATCAACTTGAAAAGTAACTGCATTTATGTGACGGTGTAGTTCATTCAGTTTTGACACAGAGGGGACTTGAAAATCTAGTAAATGGGGAAGCTGGAGGACACAAGATGGTCGTCGTGAAACAGTAAGATCTGGTTGTTAAGCAGTGGGATGAAGCACTTGTGGGAGGTAAGGGCCCTCGCTGACACCTCTTATGAATACTTCCCTTTTCTAGGCTTTAACATTTTAATTAGGAATAAATTCATTTTGTACCAACTGGTTTTCTTATTCATGCCATTAATTGGTTTTTATTTAAACGCTAGCCTGTAGAAAGGAAGCACAGAAAAATTTAAACGTCTCTTCTTTATGCACAATTTGGAGAATTCCAATAAAAATCAGGTCCCTGACAGGCAGATTGCACATCTACTGACCTGTGTTTTGTGATTACAAAGGTTTAAGAAATCATTAAAAAGACAATTGGTGGTATGTATGTGTCTGTTTGTGCACCAGTTACCACATTTTTTAAAAAATTATAGAAGCTTAATCATTTAATGATTAGGAGAGTGAAGATCCTTTGTAGTTTTTGGTTTTCACTGTTTTCCTTGTCATTCTTTGCATGCTATTGTTCCATAATTTTAGTATTTAGAACTTTAGTATTCTCTAATATAAAGTTATTTTAGTTAGGGTCATTACAAATTTATAAATTAAGAACTGACACTGTAATGTTGAATTACCCTATCCATCTTGCTATCTTACTGAATCTTTAATTTTTTAAAATTAATCATTGATACTAATGTTCTCCAGGTATACCAAGAACTGCCAAACTTTAAAGGGCTAGATAGTAAATATTGTAGGCTTTGCCATATGTCTCTGTTATAGATTCTTTCCTTTTTTGCTAGCCACTCTTTAAAAGCAACAAAACCATTTTTAGCCCAAGAGCCATATACAGTTTTTCTTTACCAACTCTTACGCCTCTGATCTGTCTATAAATAGTATATCCTATACTTCTAATATAGGATAGAACAGTTGTGGAGATAGTAAGCATTCTTGCCTTTTTCTTGACATTAGAACCACAGTCTCTAATGTTTTCCTGTTATATAAGATAATTGACTTTAGGACTAAAAGAGTGTATGTTTTTTTATCATGTTAAATAAGCATTCAGTACTTACCATTCCTTGAATATTTTTATAAGGAATGGGTTTTAATTTTGTGAAAATCTTTTAGCATCTACAAAAATAATCATTAGATTTTTCTCCCTTGGTGTATTAGGTCATCATGTATTTTCTTAATGTGATATTGGATTTGGTTAATAATGTTATTATAAATTTTGAATCAGTGCTTATACATGATACTGGTTTGGGGTGTTTTTTGTACTGTTTTTAACAGTTTAGATATACATTATAAATGTAAACACACTATGACTGTTACAGATCACAGAAACAGTTGGTAAATTTTCCTTAGTTTTCATGTCTTACAGCAGTTTATGGAGCATTAGAACTGTTCTGTTAAAAAGCTGACTGGAATTCCTCTGAGACCCCATGGGCCTGGTGCTTTTTTCTTAGAGTGGTTTCTTTTTCTAGAGAGATTGGCCTGTTTTAGCTTTATTATCTCTGTGTTCAATCTTGATAACCTGTATTGTCCTAGCAAAGTACCCATTTCATTCAGGTTTTCAAACTCATGTAGTGATTTTTTAAATTTCTTGTTTATTTTTCTTATTTATCTTTTTGGTTATTGGTTGTGTCATGTTTAAATCTATTATTGGTGCCTTTAAAAAATTATTTTAATTGGACACTAATTACTTTACAATATTGTAGTGGTTCTGTCATAAATTGACATGAATCAGTTCTTATTTATCTTTGTGTATATTTGTGTTTGCTCTGCTCTTTTCCCCTGCCTCTTTTCCAGTCAGATTACCGAGTGGTTGTGTTGTTAAGTTTAAAAAAACAAAACAGATTTTGATTATTAGGTCTGTTTGTTCCATTGTCTATTTCATTGATTTCATCTGTAATATTTCTTTATCCTTTAAAGACTGTCCACTTGCCTGAAATAACCTTTGTTTTTTATTTTTACCCTTTCTGAATATCTTGGGATACAGTGTGTGGTTAGGTCTAGTTTTGTAAGCTACATTTTTCTTTTAGTAACTGGCTTGTGTCTATTCACATTTATTTTTATGATCAATACTTGAAGTTGCAATGGTCTCACAGTATTTGTATTCCTTTTTCTATGATGTATAAGCTGATAAGAATACCACAAAAATGGGTATACATATAGCAAAAAGTTAAATAGGCAATCTAAACAAAAATATAAACCTTAAGTGCCAGAAACTTTTTTAAAGAGCAAAGCCAACACAACAGTTTTTATCTGCTTTTCCCTTTCCCTCTGTGTTTGTTACAGGCAGCATTTGCACATTAGTCTTCCATCTTTACATTAATATTTGTCTTAATACAATGTACATTAAAATCATCAGTGCTTTTTTGCTGTAGTTTTTGCAGTTATTCTCTAGATTTCTGAAGATGGGCTTCTGAGTGGTAGGTAGGTTCTTGTATGTTTAAATGCCTGGGCCAAGCTGTAAACACAAGTGTTCTTATTATGAACGCTGTGCTTTTTCTGCACCTCACTACTTACCTTTGCTGAGTCATAATGAATGTCCAGACCAGAAGCCCTCCACTAGGTTTGTACTGACCGTCTTCACTGCTAGTGAAGCATGAACTTCATAGTCTGGTTTGGGTTGCTTTTCTTGTTGCTTTTTTAGAAGGTGGTTTTAACTGCTCTTCCTTTTATCCTGCAGGACCAAGCCATATGTCCTTCTATGTCCGAACCCACAAAGGGGCTACGCTTTCTCAGTGGTCTCTCGGCAACGGCACCCCAGTCACAAGTAAAGGAGGGGACTATTTTGTCTTTTATTCCCATGGACTTCAGGCCTCCGCATGGCACTTCTGGATAGAAGTACAGGTGGGAAGCTCCCAGCTTTGCTGGTATCACTGATCAGGTTCCCAGGTGGTATTTGGCAAGACCCTTGGGATCAGTTAGTATTCTGCCTCCTTAGAGCTAGAGAACTAATCAACTCTCTCCTGCAGGTCTTGGAAGAACAGCCTGAAGGAATGGTCACTGTGGCCATTGCTGCCCACTATTTTTCTGGGGAAGACAAGAGATCCTCCCAGCTGGATGCTCTGAGAGAGAGGCTCCCAGATTGGACATTTCCCTCTGCCTGGGTGTGCACCTATAATCTCTTTGTATTTTAATCTTGTGGGTGAGCTCTGAGTACATGTCCAGTGGGATTACTCCATGTGGCACAGTTTCTCCTTATGTTGCATGGACGGTTGTATGTAAGTCAGTGAATTTTAACGAGCATATGTTCAAAGAGCTTTGTGGGCTAACACTCTTCAGGGGCTGAGCATGATCTATAATGGTTCTGTGGAGTAGAGTGCATGGCCCTTTTGACACTTGAAAATACCAGTTTTCTGGCACCTAAGCACACATGGGTACTACACACATATGTCATTTTATATGACTTAACAATAAAAGCTAGCAAACCAGTTTTAACAGTTGAGCCCTTAGGATCAAGAAAGATGCAGAAGGTACTGTAAATCCCTTGTTAATGAGACAAGGGACATTTCCAGTTAAAGCCCAAGGCCATTTTTTGGTGTGTGGTAAAGTGTCACAGGAGTTAATGGTAGGTCATAAGAAACTGAGAGGAAGACTGGCTTCTGAGGCGCCAGCCTGCGCCGGGAGCTGGGCTCCTCTGGGCAGTCTTTGGAGTGTGCCTGGTACTAGGGCTCTGGGGCCCTAGTACTCCGATGTGGAAACCTGTATTGAAGTGGTGGCTCCTGTCCTTCAGACACGTGGTCACCAAGATCCATTATTGGGATGCTTTTCTGAGGTGGTTTTCAAAACCTGTTTCCTTCTGGGGTTTCCAGGCTCTCTTGGTCTAGAATACTGTTTGTGGAAGTACAGGACATGAACTTCCTCCTCCGAGCGCTGAACTGCCATGGTGGCTGTTCTGGGGGTGGGAGGAGAGTGGGAGTAGCTGGGCATTTTATATTTATTCTGCTCATTTCTTTTTTATAAGAATCTTGTTATCCAAGGTTAATCCTTCAGGGCATAGTATTATTGATGCACTGGGTCCTTGTTTTCTAGCCAATGGAACAGGTTAGTTTCTCAGTAACTTACTGTGTCTGGCAGAGCTGGCTTTCCTGAGACTCGAGCCTGTGGCTTGCACGGAGTGTCCTTCTGTAACTGTCCTTACAGCTGTTGGTGTTTAGGTTCTGCACAAGAGCAGCTCTAGGACTTAGAGGTGCTTTTCATGTTGAGGAGGATGGCTGTTGGCTCCAGCAGTGGAAGAGTTTGGTGAGAGCAATGGTAAATTCTGCTGGCTTTCTTTTTTTCCATTAAAAACATAAAAAGTTAGTGTTTGTCTTTAGCAAGTCTAGGCTAAAAAAACCTTTTTTTTAAAGAAAAGCCATAGTGAAACAAACAATACAGTGGCACTCAATCTACCTGAACAGAAAGAGCACAGTAGTATGTGTCTTTGAAATTACTTCTTAAAGCTGCTTGTCCGATGTATACAGTGCACATTCTGAATCATGCTCCTCATATGTCCTCAAAAGCTGAGCCCACAGACAGCAGGGGTACAGCCAGAGCTGAACGGTGGTACCATGCTGTCACACGCATGGACACTGGCCCCAGTGCTTTTCCTGGACTTCCTAAGAACCGTAGAGTTGACCCTTAAACAACACAGGGATTAGGAGTGCTGACCTCTGCATGCAAGGTTTTGCATCTGTGGATTCAACTATAGATCATCATGTAGTACTGTAATATCCATTTAATGAAAAATCCCTGTATAATTGGGCCTGTAGCTCAAACCCATGTTGTCAAGGTTCAGCTGTATCACTAGTCTTAGATAATTCAAGTGACACACACAGTCTGCACTGCTGATAGCCTTTATAGACTCACAATTGTGGAGAAAAATAGTATCTAAATGAATTTCAAAATACAGGCGTATTTTCTGTTCTTGTGGTTAATCTGAAATAGATTACTGGAAATTATTTATAGGGAAAAGAAAAGCAAACTTCCAAATGTGGAGGAAGGGCAGTACCTGAGTTCCCTGTGATTTCCGTCCCCCCACCTCCTTGGGAAACATGTTGTTAACTCCTTTTTGATGCTAATCATGGTTTTCTTTCTGCCTTTATTTTCCTATGTGGACAGTTCGCTCTTGTTTTGGCTTTCTGTGGCATTATAAAGCGCTAATGTTGTAGAAGGTCAGTAACAACCACATTAGACTCAGGGCATGCTTCATATTCTGGGCGACTGCTTTAACGCCAAAAATCATTAAATAATTGCAGACAATACTCATGGCTCTTAATATGCACACTGTCAGATCAGCAATCTGAAGAACTTGTTAGTTTTTGCACAGCACTGCACAAT
Source organism: Odocoileus virginianus (assembly GCF_023699985.2). Lineage (NCBI taxonomy): Eukaryota > Metazoa > Chordata > Mammalia > Artiodactyla > Cervidae > Odocoileus > Odocoileus virginianus. The sequence goes on along the minus strand of NC_069691.1, from coordinate 22,590,676 downwards.
TGGGGGAAGTGTGAAGGATTGTGATTTTGGAAAAATTCTTAAAAATTTACCTAAGAATGACGGTTGCATGCAGTATTTCTGTTTCCATACTTTAGCAGATGTACATAGGCATGATCGGATTTCTAAATCGTCACCACCATTTAAGAAGCCAGCCTGCGGACTCAGGAAAGGAAGAATGAATATGTCCATTTCTTTTCACTGGTTTGCTAGGGATGAATTGTTGCCTTACAGTTTAACTGAAATAAACATGTTAAATACTAGTCAGTATCATTAACAGAGAAACAGATCATCATTATTTATATTTTCCTGTAATCCCCTCATCTGAAGAATTATTTTAAATCCATAAAGCCTTTTAGAGCTTTAAAAAAAAAACTTTGCTGTTAGAAAGACCTAGTTGGCTTCTGTGGGTATAATTGCTATTTTAAAGGGTCACGTGAGCAAAGAACTCAACATGGCTACAACTGGAATCCATCTTACTGTGGAATGAAATTGTGCGTTTGAATTTCACAGAAATTAAATGTTGAGCCTACAGCCTTTTTAGCAGGTTTATCATCATTGTTGGCAAAGAAAATCACTAAAGGGCTAATAAAGGATGTTCTTTCATTGGGGGATGCGGGGCAGGGGGAGAAAAATACTATCTTTCAGTCAGAGTGACCCGCTGCTCACAAGGAAGGCACCGCCCCACCAGGCCTCAAAATAGAGAACCCACTTGTGAGCTCCAAGAGCTCTGTGCAAGTTACCTCCCTTTCCAAGTGAGTTTCCCTCAGAACAGTTCAGCACAAGGTGAAGCAGCCAAATAACTTATGTTCTTAATAACACTTTGTCTTTTAAGGCCAATAAAGCCAAAATGCACCTATGCCTCCTTATGTCTGTTTTTATTTGAAAAAACATCTTGGGCATTTTTGAAGTGTATCAGTACTTTTCTTTTGATACTACTATTTCCTTATTTGATTAGTGAAAATACAACAAGTATATTGATAATTTCTTTTCTTCAACTTTGGCCTATATCATGACCAAAATGAGATTTAGCCCAGGAATGGAATGTGGGTTTAACACCTAAAAGTCAACGTAATATACCATATTATTAGAATAAAGAACAATATAATCATCTCAACAGAAGTGAAACTTTTTTGACAAAGTTAACACCTCTTTATGATAAAAAATTTAATAGAAGGGAACTTCCTTAACCTGATAAAGGTCATCTATGAAAACTCAATAGCTGACATCCTAATGTATATGAGACACTCAGTACTTCCCCCTAACATTAGAAAGACGAAGGTATCTACTTACTGCCACTTGAATATTGTATTGGAGGCTCTAGCCCAGGCTCTAATTATAGATGACATGATTTTCTACATAGGACATGCTAAGGAATCCACACACAAAAAACTACTATATAAGTAGTAAGTGAATTCAACAGTGTTATAGGATGCAATTGCAACATAGAGAAATCAGTTATTTCTATATACTAACAATCCAAAAATAAAACTTTTCTATTTGCAATATCAAGAATAAAATACTGATAATCTTATTAAAAGTACCTATAAAACCCTCCTGAAAGAAACTGAAGCCATGAATAACTGGAAAGACACTCCATGTTCATGGGCTGGAAGGCATATTATCAAGATGACAAGATTTTCCAAAAATTGATCTGAATATAATTCTTATCAAACTTTTAGCTGCCTTATATGTGTGTCTGGGTGCACACAAAAACTGACAAGCTGATTCTAAAATTCATATGGAAATGCAAGGGACACAGAAGGGCCAAAATGGTCCTGAAAAAACTTAACATCTCTCACGTTCAAAACTTCCTTCTTCTAAGTAGCAACAGTAATCAAGACAGTGTAGTACTGGCATCAAGGAAAGACCCAGAAATCAATGTAATACAACTGACAGTTCCAGAAATAAACCCATTCATTTGTACTCAATTGATTTTTGACAATAGGAAAAAAAACCTTTTCAGTAAATGGTAAACTTTTCAGTAAATTATAACAACTGAGTAGTCACATACAAAAGAACAAAGTTAGATGTCTTCATACCATATACAAAAATTAACTCAAAATGGATCAAAGAACTAAATGTAGGTGCTAAAATATAAAACAAAAAAACATAAGCATAAATCTTCATAACCTAGGATTTGGAAATGGTTTCTTGGATATGACACCCAGAAGCTCAAGGAACCAAAGAAAAAGGGACTTCACCAAAACGAAAAAGTTTATGTTTCAAAAGACAGTATCATGAAAGTGAAAAGCCCTCAGAATGAAAAAATATTTGCAAAACATAACTGTCTAGTATCTAAAATATATAAAGAACTCTTGCAAATCAACAATAAGATTAATGAGCCATCTGTGAAGTGGGAAAAGGATGTGAATACAGTTTTCTCCAAAGAGATGTGAATGGCTAATGATATATGAAAAGATGTTAGCCATCAGGGAAATGTAAATCTAAACCATAAGATGAGACTTCATACATAACTCAGATGGCTAGAACCAAGAGTACAAAAACAAATGTTGACAACAGAAACTTGAACCCTCATCCACTACTAGTGGAAATGATTTTTTCTTTTAAAATGGTACAAGCTAATGAGATGGATGAAACTGGAGCCCATTATACAGAGTGAAGTAAGCCAGAAAGATAAAGACCATTACAGTATACTAACACATATATATGGAATTTAGAAAGATGGTAACGATACCCCTATATGCAAAACAGAAAAAGAGACTCAGATGTATAGAACAGACTTTTGGACTCTGTGGGAGAAGGCGAGGGTGGGATGTTTCAAGAGAACAGCATCAAAACATGTATATCTAGGGTGAAACAGATCACCAGCCCAGGTTGGATGCATGAGACAAGTGCTCGGACCTGGTGCACTGGGAAGACCCAGAGGAATCGGGTGGAGAGGGAGGCAGGAGAGGGGATCGGGATGGGGAATACATGTATATCCATGGCTGATTCATGTCAATGTATGACAAGAACCACCACAATATTGTAAAGTAATTAGCCTCCAACTAATAAAAAATTTAAAAAAATGATACAGGCACTTTGTAATACAGTTAAGCATTCCCCGCCGCACCCGCTCCCCCCAAATTAATCAGTTATCATAACCCAACATTTCCACTCCTAAAGAGAACCAAAAACTTATGTCCACACAGAAACCTGCATATCAGTGTCATTATGAATGATGGTCCGAGTGGAATCCATCCAAATGTCCCTCAACTGATGAGTAAAGAAATATAATATATCCTTAAAATGGTATACCATATACATTTTAAATATAAATTTCTAGTTATAAGGAAAATTCTAAAAGGTGGAATTATGTAATGCAAGTATGACTTTTAATACATACACTTTTTGCTGTTAACTTGATGAATAAACAAAAAGTTCATGTAATGGTTTTATTGCCCTTTACCAAGTTCAAAAAAAAAAAAATACACATTACAGAAGTAGCAGCAACTTTTAATTACAAGCAAAGGTTGACTCTACCCCCAAATAACTTCTTGTTTTGGTATCAGCAAATAATTTAAACGTCAAATAGTTATATTGAATATTTAAATTCATTGGTTAAATATGGCTTAAACAGTCAAATACGTGATCCAAACAAGGCAAAATTAAAATATGATTTAAAAAATTAAAGTATATAACAAACTACCAAAGGAAAGTTTTTCTGTAAAGCTGCCAATCTTTTTGCCTTGGGGCCACCTATTATCTGTTGGTTGCAAAACAAGTATTTTATACAAGAAAAGTTTCGGTCATGGCATTAACCAGAGGAATATGGTTAACTTAATGGCGTCCTGCTTTTAAGAGAGCAAGATGAACCCAGCAGCACATTAGGATATCTGAAAAGATCATGGCTGTTTACAATGGCGAATCATTTTTATTGACTAAATACTCACACCAAACACAAAAGTAATGCTAGTCCTGTTCTCATAATGGACTAGGACAGGAGAAGAATTTCTCCAGTTTCTTGCTGGGCTGCATGGACTCACATGGGAAACATTTATCTATCTTAAGATTTAGGGAAAGGTGGTTTAAAACAAAGGCTTAAATAAACATAGCACCAGAAGGGCCAGGTACCAGTAATCACATATTCCACCCATTCAGGAGTTTTAGTATGTGAAAGTATTGCACTTGTAATGTGAAAAGTAAGTGATAGTAAATTATCAAACTCAGTAATTTAAAACCGCTGATGACTTTTAAACAAACATTTTTCAAATTTGAGTTTCCCTTCAAAGGAAACCTGGCTAGGACAACTAAATCTAGCCATTAATTTTAAAAAGCAAGGATAGAGGACCAAGTTTTATTTCTAAACTGTAAATTGCACTATGAGAGGAGAGGCTGTTTTACATAGTGGTATGAATTTGGTCCACATCAAATACGTTGTTATTATAAAAATAAGTTTGTTTTTGTAAAAAATAACATTGCATTCCTTTGTTCAAATTGCACAGTACAAACAAGCTATCTAAATTAATACTGTTATAAGGTAATTGATATACATACAGTGGATATGTGTTTAGTCTGAAGCAACTGAGTCTACAACTGTGTTTTCATAATGTATGAAAACTAAGATTTAAGTCATATCTAGAAATACATAAAATATTTAAAAAGTTATGATGAAGAATGCATTCTTTACATACTAATTTTTAGTAGCCGTGATAATACAGGATTCAGCAGTCTATTTACATAGTTCATTTTTATTCAATTTACAAAAGCAATAAATAAGAAACTACATTAATTTGCACAAAACCTGTTTCATTTCATGATCAGTGTGACCATTTCTGTTACCTTATGACCAAGCCAATAAATCTGTCTTCCTCTATGAAGAGTGCTTGTATCTGGAAAGAAGAGCAAGCCCTGTCTTTGTTCTAAGAGTGAGTATCTATAGCCATGCAGAATCCAGCATAAAACCTTACAAATTATGGTACAAGCCCTAAAAATAGGAACAGTGCCTTTGAGTATATTTACACAAAATTATTCACAAAAAGATACGATTCTTTGATACAAAATAGTTCAGTGGTATCTAATAGCATAATTGATAAGAACTCCTCAGGCCTCTGCCTACACTCCCCTAGTAGGAACCAAGCTAGACAAAAAGCAGGCACACTGACACAGGTAAATAGCTTCCATCAATTGAGGACCGGGATTAACAGGCTAGAAGAGGAGCATCTTACAGGTACCTGTTATACCGGGGCAGGCATCTATTCAGAGGCCCAGTTAGGGAGTCCAGTGCTCTTGATCCAGGGGGCACACAGGTAGCTCAAGTACTTGATGAGCTACAGCAAGCACCTTAGCATTTATTTTTAAAAAGCAGTCTGGAACACACGCTGAACCAGAAAACATAGGAAGCTTTAAGTAGTGAAAAAGTAAGCTCATCTGGGGCAAAACAATCCCTGTGGTTTAAGAGTTACCAATCTTTAAGAAAACCAAAATGTTCGCATATACATCTGTACAATATTCTGTACAACTTTCCACTGCAGCGTAAAAAAAAACTTTTATGAAAGATGATATTTTTTTTGATATCACATTTTTATGGACTCAAGGTTTCGTAGAGGAAAAAGTTAAAATTTAATAACACCTTACCAGAGTCTCTGAACTGTGTTCTCTCCCTGGTTAAATTTTCCAGCTAGGTCACAGTGTCCTCAGCTGCACGCTGATGCTAATTAATACTGCCCGTGGTGACGGTACTCACTGTTGTTAGGACACAGAACAGTCGTAAGTCCCATCTTGAAAAGGTTCCTCCTCCTCTGCTCGAGTTGTGTCCTCTTCTTTCCGGCTGACCAAACTGCTGCCTCCGACCTCGCCCTGGGGGATGCTCCCATGGCCCGAGGAGCTCCTGTTCTCCTCTGCCCGGGGACTAGTCTGTTCAGGAGTCTTACCCACAGTCATCGGCTGGAAGGCTTCAGGCTGAACCTGCTCTTCTGTTATCTCACTAAGCTTCTGCAGGTGTGGCTTAATGATGTTTAAAAATGGCTTATATCCAGGACTAAGCAGAAGAAAAAGGAAATTGGCTCTTATCAGCCACATTCAAAAGGCTCCATAGCATGTTATGGATAGATTCTTACTAAGCATTGATACAGTAGGGTCACTGATAGATTATGGGGTACAGGAGGAGGCACAGAGGTGATAGGAAGGGAAAGGCTTTGAGACGCCAAGGCCCCCATGGATGGGGCTACACGTAATGTATAAGCATAAACAGCAAAGATGGATATTCTTTATCCAGTATTGCAATTAAAAAGCATATTCTATAATCGTAAACACCATTAATAGGATTTTCAGACTTGAAAAACAGGACCTTCAGAGAACATTTAACCTAAATGAATTTGCCAATTAAGGAAGACTAGACCCAAGTGAGGGAAACCCCAAATCCACAGGTAACTGGTGACAAAGGGGGCAGATTCTAGGCTCTTCTAACTTCCATTCACTATTCTTATTTTGGGCTTGTCAGTAACTGCCATGGAATGTTCAACTCACATGGACCTTAAATTTTTATCTTGTTTTTAGGTTATCATTTTCAATTCCACAGAATTAGAAATATCAAGTTCCACCCTAGTTCTGGGGTCATTTGTACTGTATTAGTCCTCAGTGACACACATTCACTGACAACAATGGATATGATTCATTTAAAATAATGGTCTAAAATGGTAATTAAAGAAAATAATCTTAAAAATGAATATACAAAAGGAGTTTTTATTTCCAGCAACCTATGAATCTCCAAATAAACAGAAATAAGCCTTAATGTGAAAGGGGAGGAGTCTCCAGAGGAAGTCAAGGTAGTGAGCCTAATAACTTACCAATCTGTGGAGGCCCATCGGTCCACAGCATGCAGCCCTGTCTTTATGTTCTGTAACATCTCTCCATCTACCTCTGAAGACTGTATAATAACCAAAATCTGGTTGATTATTGAGGATTCTCTAAGAATCAGGCCTATAACAATGCACCAGTCCAGACATCCTGCCTCCATGAAGATGTGCAGCAAATACCTATATACAGAAGCAGAAACACAGTGACTCATGCTAGGAAGGATCTATGGATGAAGAGAAAGGCAGTCGTTATCAGGAAAGTAGCCTACATACCCAATTTGCCCAAACACCCTGAGGAGGCATTCTATGCTTCCAAAATGCTGAGAAACTCACCGAAGCTGGACCTGGGATTTGTGAGGCCCTTTACTCGCCAACTCCATGGAGATATGCTCCAGCTCTGACTGGGTTAAACTGAGTGTGGAGAAATTTTCATCCACCATTGTCCAGTCTCCGTCCACCATGGAGCTACTTTCAGTCAAGTCCGTGGCTGAACCAATACTGCATTCATCACCTGATGAAGAATTGTCAAAAGTTACAAAGTAGCTTAATATATGTTTTCCTTTAATTAAAAATATTCACTGTCTCTCAGATGTTGCTTTCTTTTTAGGATTTTGAGACCAAAACATTAAATTCATTACTAAAATTCCCATGTTAAATAGTAGAAGGTATTAAAAAAAAAAATCATCAGAGAGGTAACCAGGCATTATGTGCCATGGAAAAGAAAAGTACACTACTACCTATTAAGCAGTCTTGCCCACCTCTGGAAACAGCAACAAACCTAGCTATAATTTGTTCAAGTCTTTTTTGGGGGAGGGAGGTGCCACACAGTTTATGGGATTTTAGTTTCCAGATCTTTGAAGCACTGGAATACACAGTCCTAACCAATGGACCACCAGAGGATTCCCAATCAAGTCTTTAGATTCAATCACCAATCTACAAGAAATATAGAAACTGTTTAAACCATGAAGATGCAATCAACTAAAATCCAGTCACGAGAAAATCCACAGAAGCAAGTCTCTTCAATGAATAAATTGCAAGAAGAAAAAAAAAAGATGGGGAAGGGGAACAAGCACTAAATATGAAATTTACGAAACATAATCACTGTGTATGAATCTTATTTGGATCTTGATTCAAAGTATTCTTGGGCTTTCCTTGTGGCTCAGCTGGTAAAGAATCCACTTGCAATGCGGGAGACCTGGGGTAGATCCCTGGGGTGGGAAGATCCTCTGGAGAAAGGAAAGGCTACCCACTCCAGTATTCTGACCTGGAGAATCTGGACTATAATCTGACCTGGACTATACAGTCCATGGGATTGCAAAGAGTCAGATAAGACTGAGTGACTTTCACTTTCTTTTAAACCACAAAAATATTCTGACATTGTAAAACAGCTGGAATTTGAATACTTACTGGATATTTGATGGTATTAAGGAACTACTGTTAAATTTTTAGAGAGATGTAACATTATTATTTTTTTTAAAAAGTCCTTTTAGAAATATATACTGAAACATTCACAAATAAAACATACCATATCTTAGATTGAGTTCAATAATACAGGAAGGAGAAAGTGTTTTATCAACAAATTTATTCATGAGTTGGTAATAACTGAAGTGGGGGTTGGAGGGAAGGTGCCCATTATAGTATTATTTCTCCATTTACAATATGTTTGAAATGATCTCTTTAAAAAATTTTCTAAAGAAAAGCAATGATGCCACTCAGGTCCATTAGGATGCTACTATCAACAAAATCATCAAAGAAGTGTTGGCAAGGATGTGGCAAAACTGGAATTCCTGCCAGTGCTGATAGGAATATAAAGTGGGGCTGCTGCTATGAGGAAAAAGTTGAAAATAGAATTACCACATGAGCTGACAATCCCCAAAAGAACTGAAAACGAAAACAGTCTCAAAGAGACTTCCCATATTCACAGTACTCCCCCGTTCTTTGCAGCATAATTCACAATAACCAAAAGGTGGGAGCAATGCAAGTGGCCATTGATGAATGGATAAACAAAATGTGGTCTGGACACACAATAGAATATTGCCAAACCCAAAAAAGGAAGGAAATTCCCATGCACGCTACAACAAGGATGAACTTTGAGAACATTATCTAAGTGGAATAAGCCAGACACAAAAAGACAATTACACAGGGACAGAAAAGTTGCTCGGAGCTGGGGGAGGGAGAGAGAGGGAGTTTTCTTTAATGGGTATAAAGTTTTGTTTTGCAACATAAAAGAGAGTTTTGCGGGTTGGTTGGCCAAGAATATAAATGAACTGTACACTTAAAAATCCTTAAGGTAGTAAATTTTACATGTATTCTACTACAATAAAAGAAGCCATGACTTCTGTATGCCTCCCTACACAGCAGCAGCTCCGGTGAGTGATGACATACTGAAAATCAAACACCAGGCGAACGCCTGGCCATTAAAAACCTGCAGAAAATCAGGTCAGTTGCTACTTAAGTTCTTACATAAACCTAAACAACAGAAATCACTTTAAAGCTTCTTCAACTTGTAATTTACCTATTACTATAATTGCAGAAGACACACATTTTTTTGGTAAAGGGTCAGACAGTAATATCTTAGGCTTTGAAGGCTGAGGTGCAAAATTAAGGGTATCAAGCAGGAATTTACAAGAGAAAAAAATTTTCCCATAATTTTTTTACAGCTGAAATAAACAATAATTGGTAACAATTTTTTACAATACAGGTGCACCTATGAGAAGAATGGAATTCTTTACACATGGATAAAGTTTTGTTTACTTGAGGTTCAAAGTCAGTGTTTCTGTATCATCAAAATTGATTACAAAGGTTCATTTATTAGTGTTTAGCTGTAGTGAGGTTTTACCTGTTTCATTTATGTAAAATAAACATGGCAAAGTATATAATCAAGGTCATTTTGGCCTTGTGCTAGTAACTATTCACCTCTCCAGCAGACACTAATGCTAATTCTCCAGCAGATACTAATGCTAATTCTCAAGGACACATCTTGAAATGAGTGAAGCTCTCTCTGAAATGCTACATACTGCATATAAACTTTCCTCCAAAGAAATCAATGAGGAGCTAGGATTTAAAATGGTATCTACCTTTATTAGATAAAGGTGACAGGAAGGCATCTTGCATCTGTGGCCCGTGAGATGAAGCTGTGTCTATTTCTTGATGAGCAGGGCCAATGTTGCTGAGCCAGCTCTGACTTCGTTGGACGTTAGAGACACCAGCATCTATCTCGAGGTTTAAAAATGGGTCAGTTGACTGTGACTTTAACAGCTGCTCTCCCACTGCAAGGTAGGAAACAAAGAAAAAAAGGGGGGGGGAATTAAAGGCACACACACTGCTATTTCCAATTCAGTTCTTTCAGCTTCTCTTCCCCCACCAACCCCAACTACTAAAAGTTCAAAGCCGATTAATGTCCCTACACAGCATCACCCATCCATGAACCAGGGAAGTTGGACTGGAACAGAATGGACTGACTAGATAATGCCACCTAGCAGTCATCTTCTATTATTGTTTAACTTACCAGAAACTAGGCAAAACCTTATTCATCCTTAAATGATTTTCCTTGGTTTTAAGATGACATGAAACTTCCAAATGCCATAATAAAAAGGTTTTTGTTTGAATTTTTGTAAGTAATAATAACCTGAACTAAAAAACCTAAAAATTTTTTTACCAAAATACAATTCACTTTGCCCTCTCCAAATTTAGAAGATGGCCCAAGCTCTCAAAGACATATTTTTACCATTTCTCTGGAATGAATCCTGTCAGGTAAGTCACAATTTAGCTTATTTTGAGATCTGGGACTAACCAATGCCAAAGTGAAAGTCACTTAGTTGTGTCCAACTCTTTGCGACCCCATGTACTATACAGTTCATGGAATTCTCCAGGCCACAATACTGGAGTGGGTAGCTGTTCCCTTCTCCAGGAGATTTTCCTGACCCAAGAATTGAACCGGGGTCTCCTGCATTTCAGGAAACTTCCTACAAAAAAAAAGTGTGGAAGCTTCTATACTCAGTCATGCTCAACTTGTTGATAATCTGAGAAAACAATCAGTTGGATTTATAAATTAAACTTCAAAGTTATAAGACCTAGAGACACATGATCTACTTTTGTTTACATCCTTAGTCAAATGGTGGATGTTCCAACTGATCTACAAAAAGTCAGCTTTTATCTAAGCTTGGAATGAAAAGACTTCCTTGAATATCAACTAATAGAAAAATGTCTAAACATTTGGAGCAAATATAATTCTTGTCTAAATAACACAAAGCCTGTATCACCTGTTCGGTATTTTCCGTTTCTGAAAGGAGAACTGACAGAAGCAGCTGGGGTGATGGGAAGTGGCCAAAGGAAATCTTTGTGGAGCCTCTTCAGGGCCAACACGAAGTTGTCTACTCGGGCAGCACGGGTACGCTCCCTGCACAGCCAACTAATGAGTTCAAAGCCCAACTGGGCTGCAAAGCAGCCGAGATCCTTTAGCCGAACTTCTTCTAAGAGACGCCGAGCGTGTCTCCAGAGCATCATATCAATATACATGTTCTCAGCACAGTCACTGTCTTTGCTCCATCTGTAAGTGGGAACACAAGTAAGCTACAGAACAATCTTCACATACTTCTTATGAAGTAGCCCTGAAAATGCTGACAAGGAGGTTAAGAGATTTGAGGGAAGAGGAAGATCAAGTATCAGAGCTTCTCCATGCGATAGCACACCTGTTGAGCAATAGCTGGAATACAGAAAGCAGCCTCTTAAACATGTCTGTAAAATAAAAGTACAAAATAGAAAACAAACAGAAGACTGACAAAGCCAAACCAGGAAGAGGATAGTGACTGGATGAAGTAAAGAAAGGAAGCAAATAAATGCTGTATTTGAAAAGAGGGAAGGAGATCAGATCAAGAAGACTAAAGAGAAGCAAAGTGAAATGCAGTCTCTTAATGTGAGTTATAGACACATAAGAAAAAAACAGATTTTAAAAAATGAATGACTAAATATCGTCTATCATCCCTTACTCCTATGAACTGATGTGTCACCACTGGTTTGGTACCAGGGTGATGGGGTGCCTTCAGAGAGCAGTACTGGAGCAGGACTACCTGCATTCTGAACTCGGCTCTGCCACACAGTTTTGTGAATATAAAGCAAGTTTATTTTTCTGGGCCTCTGTTTTTCACCTGTATAATGTGGATAATAACAGTATATTTACCCATATGGAGCTGTTACTGAAAAACCTATACACGGAAATGTTTGAACTGTGCCTGGCGTGCAGTGAGCACTTAGTGTATATTAAACACCACTTGCATTCAGGGTACAGCTGAGTAGCTACTGTTTGCCTGGCAATTGTTTTATAGTCTTTCACAGATGCATTTAACTTGTTTATGGTGTGTGTGTGTCTGAGTATGTGTGTTGGAAATGCAGGTGTATTAATGGCTCTGATAAGAAAAAGCTGCAAAACATCACAATACAAATGTTCAGGAAGCTGTCATTCTGTGTCAGGCGCTCTAGTAAGAATATACATGGAATATAAAGAAAGGACTGGGGAGAGAAAGAAACCAAGAGCCAAGACCACATAACAACACAGGAAGGAACACAGGACCTCACAAAACAGGAAAATCTATTTTACAACGTTCAGCATGAGTTCAGAGCTACCCTTCAGGGCATTGTAACCCATCTACATGTAATAGAGGTTTCAGGCTCCAGGATACCCTTTTTTGGCATGAACTGTTTAATGACTTCTCCACTCAAAAGAGTCACAAGAGAGTCCAGTACATGAGGACTAAAATTTTCTTACGGTCAAAAGGTACACTGGGAAAGAAGGGGAAAACTGTTGACTATAAGAAGGCTTTTGAATTATTTGCAGATCTAGCTTCCTTTTTATTCTGGTCCTCTATTAGAGGTAATTTAATGTTAGTCACATTTAGAATGGGCATATCAAGACCTATTCTAGTACAAAGGGCAAAAACTGTACAAAGAATAAAGAAGTGAATTTAGGAGAAAGAAAAAAGGGAAGCCTTTTGGGAATGTAAAAAGGAATTGCAATCGGATCAAATAGTTTTTTCCTAAGATCCAGTTTTACAAATACCCTGAAATGCAATGTGTTGTAGAATGCCCTAAAAGTAACAGTTCTTCATTCTTTTACCTTTTTCCAGAAGGACCAGATGGCATACTTAGTGTTTTCTGTAAGCTGAATTTACTAGCAGGAACACTCTCAGCTGACTGGGATAAACTGATGCTTCGATTCCTGAAGAACTCAAATCCACCACCACTTGAACTGGGTTCCTGTGATCACACACAAGGTGCACAGTATGGTTAGAGGAGATGTCAAGTGGGTGTGTGGCCAAGCAAAGCTGTGCGATTCTTCACCTAACCTGAGCTGTAGGTGTGGATGGGGGCGTCTCAGATTCTCCAGAGCCAATGGCTTTCAGAAATCGAATCATGTGTCGACACAGGTCCCACTTGCCTTGTTCCAGGGCTGTGTTGAAAAGAAGGGTGGCATGTTGCCTACTTACTGCTGGAACTTCCATGTTCTAGAAAAAAAAACAAGAATTCCTTTTATACTGCAAATGATTTGAGAAGATATGAGTAATTCTCTATCTCCACACTTCCCTAAACCCAGACAAGTAATGCAGATATAGCACTGTAAGGAATAATTTACTAGTAAAATCAAAAGAAGCATTAAAAAGTACCATACAAGAAGAAGTGAGGCAAATATTTCCCTGGTGTAATATATGATTTCTTGCACTCCCATTAGTGCCAGATATCTTAAACTTTACATACATTCTTTCTTTTCATTGCTCCTAGTGACTCTCAAAAGAGATATATCATTCTCATTTTACACATGAGAAAACTGAGTTAAACAACTTGTTGAAATTATGCATTTAAAACTTTTTAAAAATTGTAATTGCATGGCAATGCAGAGTGTACAAATAGAAGCACAGGATAAAAAGGTAAATAGTATCTCAGTATTAATATGAAAATTAGTTTGATTCTGAAGTCTTCCTGAATATGTCTAGGAAATCCCCGGAATTCTGTAGACCACACATTGAGAATCCCCTGCCCTCAAGAGTGTTAGAAATCCAAAATGAAAGAAATCTGGTTGCCAAAAACAGGACAGTTAGATGAGAGAGAAATAAAAATATATGTTCTAAACAAAGAAAGAAATAACTTGTTGAAGATCAGCAGAAAAGCAGGAGTATACTGACTCCAAAAAAGCTCTGGTCTATGTCCTGTGACAGAGCTTTCTGATGATGTGACTTAATAAAAAACTCTGCTCTGGGCAACAGTATATATATATATTGCTACACAATGGGCATCCACAGTGGTTCTTTCACAGATTTAATCTTGCTGCTTGCCCTGGTCTTCATGGAGAGGCGCCTAACAGGTAAGTTCAACTATAATTATTTATCTGTCAGTCACAACTTAGGAATCCTGATAAAGTTTCTAATTCCATTGCTTGGGAGATCACTGAAATCTAAGCAGTGGCCTAAATTAAACAAACAAACAAAAAACTGCATTTATCTTGTTTCTGTTTTTATGATTGCGTGGTCTTTTAAGAATAGCCAGAATCTCAGGGCCACGCACCTTCTGCCACAATATCTTCTCTGACTTCAGTCAGCTGCCATGAAGCAAATAAGCTGACAGGAAAACTGCTTCAGGAAAAATCTCAAACCAGGTTTATGGTTAGCTTCTTTAAACAATAAAAACAACTCTGCGGTAATTTGAAAGAACTTTCACCTCTCAGCAATTCCACAGTACAAGGAGAGAAATTATTGTGGAGGGCTCAGATAAACCCACTAATATTAAAAATAATTATTTACTAGTATGTTTCTTATATAATATTTTGACAATCTTATGTAGTATGTGCATACTATTATGTATTATAATGTGTTATATGGATAAACATACATGGCTTCCCTGGTGGCTCAGACAGTAAAGAATCTGCCTGCAGTGTGGAAGACTTGGGTTCGATCCCTGAGTTGGGAAGATCCCCTGGAGGAGGGCATGGCAACCCACTCTAGTGTTCTTGCCTGGAGAATTCCCATGGACAGAGGAGCTTGGGCTATAGTCCATGGAGTCACAAAGAGTCCGACACAACTGAGCGACTAAGCACAGTGCATATACCTATATGTATACATAGGAGACACTCCTTTAATATTATTCAAAATAATACTGTAAATTCATTAATTTGTTTTTTTAATGGGCAAACAGGATTACAAAAAAAAAAAACCAAACCTTGCAATGCTGCTTTTTAATAGTAATTTTCTGCCATCATATACTAAGATTGAGTTCTTCAAAAGTAAAGATAAAAACTGAACAGAAAACTTGACTCTAATAGTTTTTTTTTATTTGTTTATTTGGCTGCACCAAGTCTCAGCTGCAGCACGTGGACTCTTTTGCTGCAGCATGCAGGATCTAGATCCCTGAGACAGGGACTGAACCCAGACTCCCTGCATTGGTGCGCGTGGATTCTTAACCACTGGACCACCAGGGAAGTGCCTGTACTAGTTCTTTAATCACGATCACAGTGCCAACCAAGGACATTTGCTTTCTTTTTCCTTTAGGTTTATGCTCACTAATTCTTATACATTTACAAGAAGATAATTGTTACCTGTAAGATAATAAGGTAAGACGCAGCAGTATCTAAATCCTGAGCCATCAAACATTCTTCAAACAAGTCCTTGGGGTTTCCAACAGCTGCAAACAGGTAGTTCCACAGGGCATACTCAGTCTTCCTGGCACAGTGAACAACTGTCTGCAGGAAGAGCGGGAACTCGGTGATAAATTTTGCCACCGTGGGAAGCAGAGGGTCGGGAATGGGCTCCCGTGAGGTAGCTTCTTCTTCCAGCACTTCATGGAGCATGAGCTCCAGCACGTGGGGAAAGTAAGGCAGCGCGGCACAGGACTGGGCTAAGAGCAGAGCTTGCTCCCCGAGGTTCCTCACCAGCAGCTGACGCAGAATGTGATGGAGGTAGATCTGAGAGGTTCTCTCCACGACACAGAAAGGGAAGAGCACCTCCAGCTGTTCCCTAGCACTGTTCCGAGAATACAGAGAATCGTAGAGCAGAGTGTCATTGACAGCACCAAGGACTAATGCATCTTCAAACAGAACAGCCAGGGGGTAGATATTTATGTGGAAAGGCAGCATGATCCGCTGGGACAAGAAGGAATGGGGCTTGCGGTGATCCCTGGGGAAAAGAGGGAGCCAGACTTTCATCCCGGCACCACCACAGCTCAGCCAGAGGGCCTCCAACAGGTGACGCTTCTGTTTATTTGCGCGACATGTGGTCCAGACATTTTCAACAGACTGGGCTAGTACAACAGGAGGACAGAATGGCAACTGGAGAAGAAGAGACTGAAATCAGTTCTTTTCCCATTTAATTTGTAGATGAAGCTTTCCTAGGTACTAGTTTCTCAAGGCTTTCAAAATGACAGTATAAATTCTGGGGAGAATTAGAAGAATCTGTTTAAAGTTAACAATACTGCCCTGCCTTTCAAAGTAAGTGTACTTAAATCTAAAAACAAAACAACCCCCCTCCCCCAAGGAACTTCACCAATTTATCCTGTTTTTCCATTAGAATTATTCCAAACAATAACACCTAACCAGTAACGTCTGGCATACAGAACATTTTATTATCATTTTAGGGTCTTATTCTCCACTTTTCACAGTCTTGCATCCAAAGGCTCACAACTAATTTTATATACTTTCTCAGTATCCAAATCACAAGACAATACTCTGCTCTTAAATTCTTTTATTCCCTCATCCTTCTCCCAGACATTCTTTACATTTTAAGTGACTCGCATTTAACTCACAAGTTTCCTTTGGTTAGGGTTGCTGTCCTTCTCTCGGATCTGAGGGCCGGACCTGTCCCTCTGCATCATGATGAGCTGTCCTGCCAGATTTAGCATAATGCTCTCTGCATCACGAGCCTGAAAGGAAAATAATTGGATTCATATGAATTAATAGGTATATTTTCAGCATTTCCCCCACCAAGGCATAATGCTTACAGGTTAAACAAACAATACTGAGTGTGTATCATGGTGAGTCATTCTGTTAGACTCTGCTGGAGTCAAGGAGCTGTCTGGCTCCACTAGTACAAGCTTAACACAATGCAATTAATAATTAATTAGTGAAAAAGTGAAATTCAAATTGATGGCAGAGTTGAATTACCCTGAAAAAACTAACAGACTTCCAGAAATTCATAAAAGTGAGACATTGCTTCAGTGACCTGGTTGGCATAGCTAGAGAAGGCTTAAGGATGAAGTGGGACTTGAAGGGTGAGGATGACATACATGGGTGGGAGAAAAACGTTTGGTATTTTAGTTGAAGAATGAAATATAAATGACACAAGAAGATAAAATAGTTCTACTGGGAAAGTGAGAACAATCTGGCTAGATTAGGGATATTACGAGAAAAAATACTGATGGTAATAGACCTTCATGGAGGGCTTGGAAAGTCAAGTAAAAATATATCAGGAAATAAGCCACTACTTATGGTCCTTGAATAAAAGAGTTATTAAAAATTCTGAGTTATTCAGGATGGATGACTGAGCGGAGGAAGATATCATGGGTGGTGACTTCAGAAATGAAGTAAACAGTCTGCGTTTTATTAAGGAAAATGTCAACCAAACCCTAAAGTAGAAAACGTAGGACTCCCAGCTAGGAGCACTGCTTTAAAGTTTAATTTCAGCTATCAAGTTATTTTCACTTGTAAAGAGGAAGAACATTTTGATTAAAACAAACCAAAAGCTTACTTGTATTCTAGACATGAAGGGTAAAAAAACAAAGCTAAGTCAAAGATGATTTCAGAGTGCTGAATCTAGGTGAGGTGCTAGAGAAGTTGCAGTCTTCATGGACAGAAGTTAGAAGGAGATAATAACTTAGGAAAGGGAATCTGAAGAGTTTCCTTTCAGTTCAGTTCAGTCGCTCAGTCCTGTCCGACTCTTTGTGACCCCATGAACCGCAGCACGCCATGCCTCCCTGTCCATCACCAACTTCCAGAGTCCACCCAAACCCATGTCCATTGTGTTGGTGATGCCATCCAACCATCTCATCCTCTGTTGTCCCCTTCTCCTCCTGCTCTCAATCTTTCCCAGCATCAGGGTCTTTTCAAATGAGTCAGCTCTTCACATCAGGTGGCCAAAGTACTGGAGTTTCAGCTTCAACACCAGCCCTTCCAATGAACACCCAGGACTGATCTCCTTTAGGATGGACTAGCTGGATCTCCTTGCAGTCCAAGGGACTCTCAACAGTCTTCTCCAACACCACAGTTCAAAAGCATCAATTCCTCGGTGCTCAGCTTTATAGTCCACCTCTCACATCCACACATGATCACTGGAAAAACCATAGCCTTGACTAGACGGACCTTTGTTAACAAAGTAATGTCTCTGCTTTTTAATATGCTATCTAGGTTGGTCATAACTTTCCTTCCAAAGAGCAACTGTCTTTTAATTTCATGGCTGCAGTCACTATCCACAGTGATTTTGGAGCCAAGAAAAATAAAGTCAGCGGCTGTTTCCCAATCTATTTGCCATGAAGTGATTCTTTCACTTTCATCAAGAGGCTCTTTAGTTCTTCTTCACTTTCTGCCATAAGGGTGGTGTCATCTGCATATCTGAGGTTATTGATATTTCTCCCGGCAATCTTGATTCCAGCTTGTGCTTCCTCCAGCCCAGTGTTTCTCATGATGTACTCTGCATATAAGTTCACTGCCCATTAAATTAGAAAGAATCTTAAGACTTCCAGATAAAAATGTGAGAGATGACCAACTGGAGATGAAAACCAGAATCACTGAACTATAATGGTAAGGCTGGTAAACTGAAGGAAACAGATGAATTTTCTGAAGCAAGGTATATGGGCGCAACAGAGCAGAGGGCCGCTGGCTAAGCTTTTGGAGGCAAGAAGAGAAACACAGCATGATGCCACTAACCAAAGAAGGAAAGAGTTTTAGGAAGGAAAGGATGATTATTAAGATGACATGGATTGTCTCCTAGCTTTGACTCCTGCTGGCTGGATGAATTTAAGCTCCAATATCATTTACGGTTCAGTCAGGAAAACAATGTATTCTACTTGAAAAAATAATCAGATATATGAAATGCTCGTTTGTACCACTCTAAGACACAGGAGATTGTGTGTAAAGAAATGGCAGAAGGGTGCTGAATACTCAGGGACTTTGTCACTCATTTTTGCTCTATATCATCCAGGTAGGTAATAAGCATGTTAATTTAAAAAGCAGGAATTTGAAAAATTACTCCCACAAAAATCTGTAAGCAACTGTCACAAAGCTGAAGAATTCTACTTGGAAATGAGTCTTCCGTTCCTGATTTAGCACATAAACTAAAAATCTGAACATCTGTCCATAACACATGAGAAACAGTAAATAACTTAAGAGTTAGGAGAAGGAAAAATGGAATTGAAAAGCTGTGTGAGAATTAAAAGAAATAGAGAGGAGAGGAAACCGAACATGCAATCCCAAGAATCAAACAGTATACTGTTTGGAGACTGGCACAGGGCTTCCCTGGTAGTTCAGATGGTGTAAGAATCTGCCTGCAATGCAGGAGACCCAGGTTCAATCCCTGGGTTGGGAAGATTGCCTAGAGAAGGGAATAGCAATCCACTCCAGCATTCTTGCCTGGAGAATTCCATGGACAGAGGAGCCTGATGAGCTACAGTCCATGGGGTAATGGAATCAGACATGACTGAGTGACTAACACACACACTCCCACAGTGAGAAACTCCTCAAATACTTCCAAAGACCCGAAGAACATTCACTGCAGTTCTCTAAAATATGTTAATGTTCATAATGACCACTTTTAAGTTTTCAGATAGTAAATTCACCACTGTATTTTATACTATTTCATTAAAAACAAACAAACAAACAGGGCTTCCCTGGTGACTCAGTGGTAAAAACTTTGCTTGCCAATGCAAGACATGGGTTCAATCTCTGGTCTGGGAAGATCCCACATGCCCCACACAGCAACCGAGCCTGTGCTCTAGAACCTGGGAGCTGCATCTACTGAAGCCCACACACCCTAGAGCCAGTGCTCTGCAACGAGAGAAGCCATCGCACCGAGGAGCCTGTGCACTGCAATTAGAGTAGTCCCCGCTTGCCACAGCCAGAGAAAGGTCTGCTCAGCAATGAACAACCAGCACAGAAAAAACCCCACAAAATTCTCTATTTTTCCCTTCAGCTCTAGCCACGCAGTCAACATTTTTTACTGATAATATCACAGTACATAAGGACAGGTGACCATTACAGCCCTCTCAGGCAACTTTGATGAACTTTTCAGAAACTGAGTGTAACACAAAAGCTGGGACCACATGTATCCTCAAGGTCCTAAATCTGAAGGAACCCAACAAACCATCTCTTACCCTAAAAAATTCCTGGTAGGTAATTCTCATTGGAGCTTCAGAGACAAGGAGCTCACCTGTCTCCTGAGGGAGGCCACCTTACTGTTGAACAGTTCTCACTGCTGGTTTTTTGTTGTTAAATCAAGACTTGCTTTGCTTTTTAAACCTTGGCCTTCTCTCTGTGCAAGATGTAATCTATTTCCTCTTATCTTTCAACTTCTTATTCTGCTCTTTACAAAGTTAAGTATCTCCTTTGTAAAAGGGCCTCTTAATTAAAATGGGACACCCAGTGTTATTCATCTTCTGACTGCCTACTCTATCTAGAATATTCAAGAAGCTTTTTCTTTAATATGACTTCAAACATGATAAAAAGTACATAAAATGTACACCACCCTATTTTATTCTCATTATTCAGATTGACAATTACCAAGGTTTGTTTCACCTATCCCTTTTCTCTTTTTATTAATACTTACTTTGCCAATGTATTTTACAGGACGATATCATGCCACTTTACTCCTATACATTTAATAGGCATCTCTCAAATATACGGACATTTGATTATATAATTACAATGCTAACATCACATCTAAATTTAATAAAATTTAGAACTATTTCTCAGTGTCAACTCTCAGTCAACATCGCTAATTGTTTTAACAGTGTCTTTTTGTAGTCTATTTGAATCAAAATACAAATGACCTTATGCATTACATTTTGTTGTCATAGCTCTAAAGCCTTATTTAGAAGACTCTTCTTTTTTCGTCTGCATTAATGACTTAGTTTTCCTATAGAATGTTATTAAACTAAACCTTTATCCCTGTATTTTCGATGAATAGAAGATGACTCGAGAAGCTTGATTCAGTTCAGGCTCAGTGCTTTTGGCAGTAATTCCTCATGTGAACCTCAGGCTGCATTACCCCAGGAAGCATGCATGGTTCTCCTACTTTTAGTGCTGCTAAGACTGACTAATAAGGCTTAGGCATGACAACTTCACTGTGAAGTTCCCATCGACCATTCATTGGTTTCAACCGGTGGTCACTGAATCCACTCATTTTTTTCAAAGGCTGCAAAACTGATTCTTAATTCTCAAATTCCTTCCATATCTTTTAGCTAGAAATCTGTAAAACATTCCTTTTTTTTATTAACTAGGACTATCTGGTTACATGAAATATGAGTTTGCAGAGAAAATGGAACCTGTATTTTAAAGGCAGTCAGTGGAAGTGCCTTAATAGGAAGTTTTAAAAGACTAGACAGACAGGGATGACAAGTAAATCCACACAGAACTTTTCTCTGAAGATGGGTTCCACATTGACATGAAGTTGCATAAGTTATGCAACCTGGTCCTGGTGGCAATGCTACTTACACAGTTACTTTAACCAGAAACTATGGGGGTATCCCTTCTCTTTGCTCATAATTAACTAATCATGGAGTCCTCTATATGTCATATTCCTTCTACTTCTTTCTATCTTCTTTTCATTACCCAAGTTTGGACCACAAACACCATTCACCTAGATCATTGCAATGGCCTCTTAGCTGCTCTCCCTTCATCCAGTATTGTCCAAGTCTGGTTCATTTTCCTCCTTTGTAATGTTTTCTCTAATATTACAAAGCTTAGATCTAATAATTTCTAGCTTAAAACACTTTAGACTTTAAGACAAAGTCCATAGTATCAATAAGATTCTCATACTCTATGTTCTAGTCACTGTGAAATTTCTTCTAATTCCCTGAATGTGTCATGTTCTCTCTTATCTACAGGCCTTTGAACTGTTCCCTCTGACTGAAATTCCTCTTTACTTAGATAAACACCACTTATTCTTCAGGTTTCAATTTAAATGATAGAGAAACCATATGTGATTGCTTAGACTACTCCAGGCTTTCGTTACACACAGTGTAACTTTTATACACAGTATAACGTTATAACACAGTATCACTTTCTGGTATACACAGTAACCTGTATTACTTTTTGGTATACACATCACATTTATAATTAATTATCTATGTAATTATTTCTTTCCAGTAGTAGCAAAAACCATGTTTGTTTAGTTGGCACTGTAACCCAGCATCTTCATACAAGGCAAATTCTAGATATTTATTATGTATTTTCTGAACAAATGAATAGTTCCTAATATCAAATTAAAACACAAAGAACTGAAAACTGTAAAGAGCTCTGATAACAGAATGGTACCTGCTGTGGCATCTTCAAGGTGATTCCATTCTCTGTACTCACTGATGTCAGAGTGACAGATACCACCAGGAAAGGGTGAGGAATGTAGCGTGACATGGATACTTCCTGAAGAACCTGAATACCAGCAGTATTTGGACTGTAAAAGAGAAAGAAACCATATACCTCAACAATTCTAATGAGGTTTTTTTTCCCTCCCCATTTCTACTACAAATAGTATGAGAGTTTATGTTTATAGGGGCCCCAAATACTTTCTACCTACCATTTCCACCTCCCCAAGTATCCTTTAAACAGCAGAATGACAAGGCTGTGGCACCCAAGAACACAAATGGAGATAAGGGGAGGGAAAAAAGGAGAGTAAGACATAGAAAAAAGAAATTGGGAAGAACGTTACAGGAATAGCTTCGTCAGCTGAGATGTAGTTGGCTGAGGAAGGAAATGGGTTCTATCTAAGGTGATCTGCTAATTTTTATCTTTATAAAAGAGATCCTCAATTACTAAGCTACTTCAGCAAACACACACTTCATAGCTTTTTTATAAAAAGAAACAAAAGCCATCTGAGAACAAAATAAAACTCGACAAGTGTGGTCTAAATGCTGCAAGTTGGCCAGAAGCAAAGAAGAATATGAGCAACACACACAAACAGCAAGAAGACAGTTAGTTTTTCCTTTTCCAGACTTTAGCCACCTAGGCCAGTGAAAATGTACAAGAGTCTGCTAAGGCCATGCTTCCTAAGCCCCTGAAGCTGTAGAAACACTATAAATTTCCCCAAGTTTGTAGAACACTAGGATGATTAGTAACAACCTGTTATCAAGATCTGTAAAAAAAAAAAAATTAATATTTAAAATTTTACCCCATCTGAAACTAGCTTTTTTTTTTTTCCCCCTCAAATGAGTCCAGTAAGATTAGCTGAAAAAATTGGTAAAGCTTTATAGTTTATTTCTTTTGGTAGCTAAAGATAACTACCATATGAAGATCACTAATTAAAATTCCTTGCTTTATTAAACTCCTAAAACAAAGGAAACCAAATATAAAATTAGAGTAACTGTTTTGAGAAATAAAACTACAGAGGAAGCATGATAAATAAGAGCAAAAAATGATTCTGTATATTTTATATACTTACCCATCAGATTTTCTTTCAATACTATAAAGGCATATTGAACAGTCTGCTCGAAAAACTATTACCATGTCCCGGAAAACACTAAGCAGTAATGTTTCTGCTTGTGTTTTGGTGACATGAGCAAAAGCATTGTCCAGATTTGAGGTTCGCAAATACACTCTGAGCTGTAGAAAATAAAAATAAAGACAACTGTAAAAAGAAGATACCTACCATGGATGACTACATAGACATACTGTTTTTTAAACTACTTTTTTGCAAGTAAAAGGAGCTAAAGACTAATCTGAGCATTCATAATAAATGGATATTTCTATTTTGACAAAGTAGGCTCATTCTACAAATAACTAAAAGATGAGTGATCAAAACTGTGATGTACTATTATGAGATACGCCTTTTAGACCTGCACATTTAGACATGACATCAGGAGGTGTAGTTTCTCAAAAAATAAATATATCAAATCAATCAATATACCTCTAAGGACAGACATTCTTATAAACTTTTCAACTTTTAACTATTTTTTTTATTGGTTACAAACTTTATAGAGAATGGCTAAAATCATTAGAAAAAGTAATCCTGGAAGTCCTGATTATTCCTTTCATTTTTTTTTAAACAGTAACTTGAAATGAAAATACTATTAGCTAAAAATGTGGAATTTTTGATTAAAAAGAAAATGTCTCATTCATTTCCAATAGGTTATTTGTATATAGATTAAACAACGCTTGCTAGAGGAGGAGCTAAGATGGCGGAGGAACAGGACGGGGAGACCACTTTCTCCCCTACAAATTCATCGAAAGAATATTTGAACGCTGAGCAAACTTCACAAAACAACTTCTGATGGCTAGCAGAGGACATCAGGTGCCCAGAAAAGCAGCCCATTGTCTTCAAAAGGAGGTAGGACAAAATATAAGATAAAAAGAGAGACCAAAGAGCTAGGGATGGAGACCCGTCCCAGGAAGGGAGTCGTAATAGAGGAAGTTTCCAAAAACCAGGAAACCCTCTCACTGGCGGGTCTGGGGGAAGTTTTCGAATCTCGGAGGGCAACCTAACTGGGAGGAAAAATAAAAATAAAACCCACAGATTACATGCCTAAAAGCAACTCACAGCAGAAAAGTACCCCAGACGCCCACATCCGCCACCAGCAAGTGCGGAACAGAGAGGAGTGGGCCCTGTTGCTTAGGGTAAGGACCAGGCCTGAATGCCCTGAGGGTAATCCGAGGGAGCTAATATGAGATAGCAACTTAAAACTGTGGGATAGCAAGAGAGAGAGAGAAAATGAACTGGCCCGAAAACACTGTGGCCATTCGCAGAACAAAGGAAGAACTGAGCGATCCCAGAGAAGAGCTAGCTGGCGGCGGACCAGGCCTGAGGCAGGAGGCAGGGGGGAAGGGAAAGGGGCAAACTCAGCCCCAGAGAGGGCACCCCCTACCAAACTGCAAATAGGCTTCCAGTTTCTAACCAAAGACTTCCTGAGATTCTAGATGGTTGACATCTGCCTGGAGGGTCGCGGCTAGAGACCAGCTCCGGAGAATAGACACAAGGCGCACGCACCCGACTGGCGAGGGCGGAAACTGAGGCTGGGACCGCGAAGGGGAGAAGGCGCACCGCACCGAGGGAGAGTGCGCCTCTCAAGCTCCTGGCTGCCTGAGCTGCTCGGGCGGGGAAGGCACAAAACGCAGGCCCAACCGAGTCCCTGCTTTTGTGGAATACCCAAAAACTGGAACCGCACACAACGCAGGGCCCGCACCCTATAGAGCAGCCTGGAGCCTGAGCAGTGTAGATGGGGGAAGCACACACGCTCACCGTGAGCGGGGTCAAACCCAGTGTGGCCGGAACACTGTGAGTGCTCCCCACACACGCCAGTGACATTTGTCTGCAGCGCCCCTCCCTTCCCGCAGCACAACTGAACAAGCGAACCTAAACAAGAGACCACCTCTGCGAGCTTGTGTCAGGGCGGAAATTAGACACTGAAGAAACCAGCAAACAGAAGCCAAATAAACAAAGGGAATCACTTCAGAAGTGACCGGTAAAACAGATTAAAATACCTGTAGGTAACACCAACTACATCGGAAGGGGCCTATAGATATCGAGAAGTGTAAGCTGGAACAAGGAGCTATCTGAAACTGAACCGAACCCACACTGCCCACAACAGCTCCAGAGAAATTCCTAGATATATTTTGACTTTTTTTTTCTTTTTTCTCTTTTATTTTCTTTTAAAATTCCCTATTACTCCTCTATTACTCCTTAACTTTCATTTTCATATATTTTTACTTTTTTATTAAAAAATTTTTTTTCTTTTTTTCTCTTATTTTCTTCTAAAGTCCTCTATTACTCCTTAATTTTTTTTTCCATTTATTTTTATTAGTTGGAGGCTAATTACTTTACAGTATTGTAGTGGTTTTTGCCATACAATGACATGAATCAGCCATGGATTTACATGTTTTCCCCATCCCGATCCCCCCTCCCACCTCCCTCTCCACCTGATCCCTCTGGGTCTTCCCAGTGCACCAGCCCTGAGCACTTGTCTCATGTATCCAACCTGGGCTGGTGATCTGTTTCACCCTTGATAATATACATGTTCATTTTCATTTCACTATAACCTTGCAAAAAAAAAAAAGAGGCCCTATTTTTAAACTGAACTTCATATATATTTCTTAAATTTTTTGTGGTTTTGTTTTTATATTGTATTTTTTAAGAGTCTAACCTCTACTCTAGATTTTTAATCTTTGTTTTTCAGTATTTGATATCAATTTTGGACATTTAGGAATCCAATATTCAGTACCTATTTTTATTCAGGAGTGTGTTGATTATTCTCTCCCACTTTTGACTCTCCATTATCTCCCTCAGATCACCTCTATTTCCTCCCTCACCCTTCTCTTCCCAATCCAATTCTGTGAATCTCTGTGGGTGTCTGGGCATCGGAGAACACTTAGGGAACAGAGAACTGCGTAGATCTGTCTCCTCCTCTTGAGTCCCCCTTTTTCTCTGCCTGCTCATCTCTATCTCCCTCCTCCCTCTCCTCTTCTTCATGTAACTCTGTGAACCTCTCTGGGTGTCCCTCATGGTGGAGAATCTTTTCACCATTAACCCAGAAGTTTTATTATCAGTGCTGTATAGTTGGAGAAGTCTTGAGGCTACTGTAAGAATAAGACTGAAATCCAGAGGCAGGGGACTTAAGCCCAAAACCTGAGAACACCAGAAAACTCCTGACTACAGGGAACATTAAGTAATAAAAGATCATCCAAAAGCCTCCATACCTATACTGAAACCAACCACCACCTAAGAGCCAATAAGTTCCAGAGCAAGACATACCACGCAAATTCTCCAGCAATGCAGGAACACAGCCCTGAGCGTCAACATACAGGCTGCCCAAAGTCACACCTGACACACAGACCCATCTCAGAACTCACTACTGGACACTCCATTGCACTCCAGAGAGAAGAAATCCAGTTCCACGCACCAGAACACCGACACAAGCTTCCCTAACCAGGAAACCTTGACAAGCCAATCGTCTAACCCCACCCACGGGGAGAAACCTCCACAATAAAAAGGAACCACAGACCACCAGAATACAGAAAGGCCACTCCAGACACAGTAATCTAAACAAGATGAAAAGGCAGAGAAATACCCAGCAGGTAAAGGAACATGAAAAATGCCCACCAAGTCAAACAAAAGAGGAGATAGGGAATCTACCTGAAAAAGAATTTAGAATAATGATAATAAAAATGATCCAAAATCTTGAAAACAAAATGGAGTTACAGATAAATAGCCTGGAGACAAAGATTGAGAAGATGCAAGAAATGTTTAATAAAGACCTAGAAGAAATAAAAAAGTCAATTAAAAATGAATAATGCAATAAATGAGATCAAAAACATTCTGGAAGGAACCAACAGTAGAAAAACGGAGACAGAAGATAGGATAAGTGAGATAGAAGATAAAATGGTGAAAATAAATGAAGCAGAGAGGAAAAAAGAAAAAAGAATCAAAAGAAATGAGGACAACTTCAGGGACCTCTGGGACAATGTGAAACGCCCCAACATTCAAATCATAGGAGTCCCAGAAGAAGAAGACAAAAAGAAAGGCCATGAGAAAATACTCGAGGAGATAATAGCTGAAAACTTCCCTAAAATGGGAAAGAAAATAGTCACACAGGTCCAAGAAACCCAGAGAGTCCCAAACAGGATAAACCCAAGGCGAAACACCCCAAGACACATATTAATCAAATTAACAAAGATCAAACACAAAGAACAAATATTAAAAGCAGCAAGGGAGAAACAACAAATAACACACAAAGGGATTCCCATAAGAACAACAGCTGATCTATCAATAGCAACCCTTCAGGCCAGAAGGGAATGGCAGGACATACTTCAAGTAATTAAAGAGAATAACCTACAACCTAGATTACTGTACCCAGCAAGGATCTCATTCAGATATGAAGGAGAATTCAAAAGCTTTACAGACAAGCAAAAGCTGAGAGAATTCAGCACCACCAAGCCAGCTCTTCAACAAATACTAAAGGATCTTCTCTAGACAGGAAACACAGAAAGGCTGTAAAAGGCGAACCCAAAACAACAAAGTAAGTGACAACGGGACCATACCTATCAATAATTACCTTAAATATAAATGGGTTGATGCTCAAACCAAAAGACAAAGACTGGCTGAATGGATACAAAAACAAGACCCCTATATATGCTGTCTACAAGAGACCCACCTCAAAACAAGGGACACATACAGACTAAAAGTGAAGGGCTGGAAAAAAATATTTCACGCAAACGGAGACCAAAAGAAAGTAGGAGTCACAATACTCATATCAGATAAAATAGACTTTAAAATAAAAGCTGTGAAGAGAGACAAAGAAGGACACTACATAATGATCAAAGGATCAATCCAAGAAGAAGATATAACAATTATAAATATATATGCGCCCAATATAGGAGCACCACAATATGTAAGGCAAATGCTAACAAGTATGAAAGGGGAAATTAACAGTAACACAATAATAGTGGGAGACTTTAATACCCCACTCAAAACTGTGGATAGATCAACTAAACAGAAAATTAACAAGGAAACACAAACTTTAAAGGACACAATGGACCAGCTAGACCTAATTGATATCTATAGGACATTTCACCCCAAAACAATCAATTTCACCTTTTTCTCAAGTGCACACGGAACGTTCTCCAGAATAGATCACATCCTGGGCCATAAATCTAGCCTTGGGAAATTCAAAAAAAATTGAAAACATCCCAGTCATCTTTTCTGACCACAGTGCAGTAAGATTAAATCTCAATTACAGGAAAAAATTATTAAAAATTCAAACATATGGAGGCTAAATAACACACTTCTGAATAACCAACAAATCACAGAAGAAATCAAAAAAGAAATAAAAATATGCATAGAAACAAATGAAAATGAAAACACAACAACCCAAAACCTATGGGACACAGTAAAAGCAGTGCTAAGGGGAAGGTTCATAACATTACAGGCTTACCTCAAGAAACAAGAAAAAAGTCAAATAAATAACCTAACTCTACACCTAAAGCAATTAGAGAAGGAAGAAATGAAGAACCCCAGGGTTAGTAGAAGGAAAGAAATCTTAAAAATTAGGGCAGAAATAAATGCAAAAGAAACTAAAGAGACCATAGCAAAAATCAACAAAGCTAAAAGCTGGTTTTTTGAAAAAATAAACAAAATTGACAAACCGTTAGCAAGACTCATTAAGAAACAAAGGGAGAAGAAGCAAATTAACAAAATTAGAAATGAAAATGCAGAGATCACAATAGACAACACTGAAATACAAAGGATCATAAGAGACTACTACCAGCATCTCTATGCCAATAAAATGGACAACTTGGAAGAAATGGACAAGTTCTTAGAAAAGTATAACTTTCCAAAACTGATCCAGGAAGAAATAGAAGATCTTAACAAACCCATCACAAGCAAGGAAATCGAAACTGTAATCAGAAATCTTCCATCAAACAAAAGCCCAGGACCAGATGGCTTCACAGCTGAATTCTACCAAAAATTTAGAGAAGAGCTAACACCTATCTTACTCAAACTCTTCCACAAAATTGAAGAAGGTAAACTTCCAAACTCATTCTATGAGGCCACCATCACCCTAATTCCAAAACCAGACAAAGATGTCACAAAAAAAACTACAGGCCAATATCACTGATGAACATAGATGCAAAAATCCTCAACAAAATTCTAGCAAACAGAATCTAACAACATATTAAAAAAAATCATACATCATGACCAAGTGGGCTTTATCCCAGGAATGCAAGGACTCTTTAATATCCACAAATCAATCAATGTAATACACCACATTAACAAATTGAAAGATAAAAACCATATGATTATCTCAAAAGATGCAGGAAAAGCCACTGACAAAATTCAATTGATTAAAACTCTCCAGAAAGCAGGAATGGAAGGAACATGGCTCAACATAATAAAAGCTATATATGACAAACCCACAGCAAGCACTACCCTCAATGGTGAAAAATCGAAAGCATTTCCCCTAAAATCAGGAACAAGACAAGGGTGCCCACTCTCACCACTACTATTCAACATAGTTTTGGAAGTGTTGGCCACAGCAATCAGAGCAGAAAAAGAAATAAAAGGAATCCAGATAGTAAAAGAAGAAATGAAACTCTCACTGTTTGCAGATGACATGATCCTCTACATAGAAAACCTTAAAGACTCTACCAGAAAATTACTAGAGCTAATTAATGAATATAGTAAAGTTGCAGGATACAAAATTAACACATAGAAATCGCTTGCATTCCTATACACTAACAATGAGAAAACAGAAAGAGAAATTAAGGAAATAATACCATTCACCATGGCAACAAAAAGAATAAAATACTTAGGAGTATATCTACCTAAAGAAACAAAAGACCTATACATAGAAAACTATAAAACACTGATGAAACAAATCAAAGAGGACACAAACAGATGGAGAAATATACCGTGTTCATGGATTGAAAGAATATAGATCAATGGAACAAAGTAGAAAGCCCAGAGATAAATCCACGTACCTATGGACACCTTATCTTTGACAAAGGAGGCAAGGATATACAATGCAAAAAAGACGACCTCTTTAACAAGTGGTGCTGGAAAAACTGGTCAACCACTTGTAAAAGAATGAAACTAGAACACTTTCTAACACCATACACAAAAATAATCCCAAAATGGATTAAAGATCTAAATGTAAGGCCAGAAACTCTACAACTCCTAGAGGAGAACATAGGCAAAACACTCTCCGACATAAATCACAGCAGGATCCTCTATGACCCACCCCCCAGAATATTGGAAATTAAAGCAAAACTAAACAAATGGGACCTAATGAAACTTAAAAGCTTTTGCACAACAAAGGAAACTATAAGCAAGGTGAAAAAACAGCTTTCAGAATGGGAGAAAATAATAGCAAATGAAGCAACAAAGGATTAATCTCAAAAATATACAAGCAACTCCTGCAGCTCAATTCCAGAAAAATGACCCAATCAAAAAATGGGCCAAAGAACTAAACAGACATTATTTCTCCAAAGAAGACATACAGATGGCTAACAAACACATGAAAAGATGCTCAACATCACTCATTATCAGAGAAATGCAAATCAAACCCACAATGAGGTACCATTAGACACCAGTCAGGATGGCTGCTATCCAAAAGTCTACAAGCAATAAATGCTGGAGAGGGTGTGGAGAAAATGGAACCCTCTTACACTGTTGGTGGGAATGCAAACTAGTACAGCTGCTATGGAGAACAGTGTGGGGATTTCTTAAAAAACTGGAAATAGAACTGCCATATGACCCAGCAATCCCACTCCTGGGCATACACACCGAGGAAACCAGATCTGAAAGAGACACGTGCACCCCAATGTTCATCGCAGCACTGTTTATAATAGCCAAGACATGGAAGCAACCTAGATGCCCATCAGCAGAAGAATGGATAAGGAAGCTGTGGTACATATTACTCAGCCGTTAAAAAGAATACATTTGAACCAGTTCTAATGAGATGGATGAAACTGGAGCCCATCACAGAGTGAAGTAAGCGAGAAAGATAAAGACCAATACAGTATACTAACGCATATATATGGAATTTAGAAAGATGGTAACGATAACCCTATATGCAAAACAGAAAAAGAGACACAGATGTACGGAACAGACTTTTGGACTCTGTGGGAGAAGGCGAGGGTGGGATGTTTTGAGAGAACAGCATTGAAACAAGTATACTACCAAGGGTGAAACAGATCGCCAGCCCAGGTTGGATGCATGAGACAAGTGCTCAGGGCTGGAGCACTGGGAAGACCCAGAGGGATGGGGTGGGGAGGGAGGCGAGAGGGGGGATCAGGATGGGGAACACATGTAAATCCATGGCTGATTCATGTCAATGTATGGCAAAAACCACTACAATACTGTAAAGTAATTAGCCTCCAACTAATAAAAATAAATGGAAAAAAAATAAAACAACGCTTGTGAAAGTGAAAAATGTTAGTCACTCAGTTGTGTCTCTTTGTTACCCCATGGACTGTAGCCTGCCTCTGTCCATGCGATTTCCAGGCAAGAATAGTGGAGTGGGTTGTCATTTCCTTTTCTAGGGGATCTTTGGCAGGCAGATAATTTACTGTCTGAGCCACCTGGAAAGCCCTTAAATAATGCTTAATATTTTTAAAATATAAAAATCTATTATTTCTGAGAGAACAAAAACATACCTCTTCTTGACGATCACTTATGTTATAACATGCAAGGACAATAAAATCATTCCACCAGGCTAAGCCACCTGTCACAATCATATTCTGCTCCTTAAAAAAAAAAAAAAAAAATATATATATATATATATATACACACATTTATTCTTGCCAGTAATACATTTGTAAAATATTCCTAATCAGACAATGAAAGCTCTAATTATTTCTGCTCCACTCTCTATTCCTCCCTCCCGACAACATAAAGTGTTACTCGAGGGCCTTTATTAATAATGATTCAGATCCTATTTTGAAAAAAATGTGTATTTCTGTAAGACAGAAAATACATCATTCAAAGTCACTGGGAACCATGTAGCATCATTATTCCACATTCAGTACATCTTGGTTTACATTCTGGCTTTATCGTTTACCAGCTGCCTGACTCTGAATCCTACATAAAATGGTAATAGCAGTGCCCTCACTGGGTTGTTATTAAGATCAGTGAGATATATGAAAAGTGCCTGGTACATAGCAGGCACTGAGTAAATGTCAACTTCCTTTTCTTTTCCTCCTATTTGATTCTTGCAAAAT
The DNA here is from genome assembly GCF_023699985.2 of Odocoileus virginianus. Lineage (NCBI taxonomy): Eukaryota > Metazoa > Chordata > Mammalia > Artiodactyla > Cervidae > Odocoileus > Odocoileus virginianus. The sequence goes on along the minus strand of NC_069691.1, from coordinate 22,557,988 downwards.
CCAAATGCACATTTGTATGCTACCCAGATGTTTATATTGTACACAGACAAGCAGGGAACAACCTCAAATTTGTGGAGATTTATTCCAATCATATCTGATGAACTCTACCTGAAATGGAAGAGTAAATTTTCAATTACAGGATTAGCGTCTAATCTTAACAAGAATTAAAAACAAACTATCTATCTCAACAGACATGAACTTGGGCGAACTCCAGGTGATGGTAAGGGACAGCGGGGCCTGGCATGCTGCAGTCCAAGGGGTTGCAAAGAGTTGGACACAACTTAGCAACTGAACAACAACTATCTCAATACAAAATCCATTATCAAATACCAAGTACCTTATCAGAACTGACCCTTGGACACAATTCAGTCATTTTGTAATGTCTTGATTTTACTTCTTAGTAAGTAAGCAGTGGTTTACTCTATACTTAATTCATATTGTAGTTCTCCCACACTTTGAGAAATAGGTTTTTAATTTCAAAAAGACTAACCTGGGTAATGTTTCCAAAAAGCTTCCATTTTTTGGTGAGTAAAGAGTAATGTGCAAAACCAAACTTGCCAACAACAGCAATATTCTGGCCAAGTTTATCAATAGCTGAAAACTGAATTAAAAAAAATTAAGATCTCTTCCTTGAATTTTTTATTTAGACATAAGAGCTAAGGATTATGTCAGGACGGCAGACTATTAATAAACATTTGCTAAGTGAATTAAATATAAAATGCTAAATTCAAAACTCATATTTAAGTTATATTTAACAAAATTATAGATTTACACTAACAATGTACAAGGAATCAAGCACTGAAACTTCTATCAATGCACCCACTGAAAGGCTCAATCCCCAGAATACCTCTTGCAGCACATGCCATCCAATGAAAGTTAACACCAACAAAGTAACAAATAACTCACCCGTATAGGCCAATTGCTCTCTAGATAGGTGCTGGAAATCTAGGAAATAACACATCAGTTTGTAAGACTTTTGAAATGTTTACTATATTTAAATGTAAAGCATTAGCATCATAATATGAGATTAATTTTCCTGTAATGTTTAAAGTGCTCCCAAATAATGAGTATTACTAGCAGCCAATATTGCATATCTCCTGTCTCATCCATTTCATTATATGTTTTTACACATCAGGCTTTCCTCTTTTTTCTCTATACAGTTTTTGTTTGTTTTAAATATTGAACACTCAATAAATAATGGAATGACAAAAGATATTTAGAGAAGCATCTACAATGGTAGCCAAGAACTGTGTAGATGAACAGTCTGGTTTTGCTGATATGAACCATCCCTAAAATCTTATCTAATAAAATCAGAGCCTCAGCAAGAGTTTTTTTTTTTTAAATAGAACTCTCTTTCTTATTTTTATATTTTTCTGATTAAAAAATCAATGCATGCTTATAAATTTTAAACAAAATATAAGTACACAAAGTACAAACTGAAATTCTTCTCTTACATCACTGCTCAAGGGAAACAACTGGTTAGTTTTTATTCTGTTTCTAAACAGCCATGTACACGTAAGAGTGTGTATAAGTCATGGCTATTTATTCACCTATAAGTACTTTTAATATATTACAGATATGAACTCTACATCTGCAGCATCAACAACAGATTATCTTTCCATGCTGTCTGTCTCAGTTTTGTACATGATGTCATTTTATTACTCTAATGAGAATTTTAAACTTAGAAAATCCTCTGTGAGATATCAATGCATATTAAGTCAAGTCTAGCTTTATTGAAACTGTGACCTTTCTTAGTCTGCTGATTAAATAATTTCATGAGCACATGGTGAATGAAGGGTGAAAATTAACAGAACAACAGAACAAAGGAAAAATCTTCTGTTCCGGAATAACTACAGAACCTTCAATTTATTTATTTGCCTTTTACTCAAATAAAAATTATTACACATTTAAAAAAGGAAAGCCAAATGAAAAAGCCAAGTAAATGCAATCAAAGCCAATAAGCTTCTTTGTGTAATGTGAAGACGAAACCAAAGTCAAGCAAAAAAACCCCCAAAAACTCTGAAAACATCTGTATTAATCTTGATAAAATTTATTCATAAAACTATTTTTGTTAGACTTCACTTACTATCCAGTTAGTCATCCTAAAATCTAAATAAATTAATAACTTTTAGTACATTAGGAAGTTCTTAACCCCAGAACTGCTGATGTGTGGATGCCTACCTTACAGAATTAAGTGACAGATATACTTGAAGAATGCTTAACTTGTATCTTAACAGATATGCTGTACCATTCAGGCCAACTAGTAAAATTCATTATGATGGGTGAAATTAGTTCAGAATAATGATAATCTGAGGTAATGATCAGGTGGCAAAGTAAAATTTGAAAGTAGTTTTGTAGTTATAAGTGAAATTCTTTTTTTGAATGAAGAAAATAAAAACAGTCACTTGATGAAGGATGTTCCTGGAGTACAACTGAACTAGCACTCAAGATACTGAAAAAACAAACAAACAAACAAAATGCCCCACTTCCCCCAAACCTTGGTATTTCATAGTATTTATGAAATGTGAGTGGGTAAAGTGGGAAGTGAGATCTCACTGCCAAAGTGGATTCCAACATGAAGAGTTTCTAATCACAGGAACCAAGGTTAAATCTTATCAGTTGATCAGACTCTGATGAATATCTAAGAGAAAACAATTTATTCTTCTATCCTCCAAAAGTGTATGAGATGCCACAAATGGCAAATGGTTTGCTTTCAAAACTTACATTGAAGCTTTATTTATACAGTTTTATGTCTTGAAGATGCTATGAAATAAGAACAAAAAATTTTCCCCAGGAGATCTACATATTACCTGAACTTCTGAGTTCCACCCCTCATACTGAGAACAAAAAATGGCAAAACTAAAAAAAGAGGTGGCTAATGAATGACGAAGAAAACTCAGGTCAGGACTGCATACTCAGGGCACAAAAGTCATGTCACACCACTGGGAAATCCAGTGCTAAGCTACAGAATCTCTACTCTTAACAACTTAGGATTTTTCCATCTCTCATAGAACCTAAATCTACCTTTTTTCCTTTAAAGTCATTCTGCTAAAACCCTGTCTCCTCCTCAGATTTACTTCTGTCTGTATCTGGTGAGACTGTGAAAACTATCATCCTAGGAGATCTGATCTGTGCCAAATACCTGGAACAGTTGATTCACACTGTAGGAATGACAGCAAATCATTTATAAACTAAATAGCCTTTACAATATAAAATTTATAAATTTGTAAATTACATGGCAATTTATAAATTATAATAGCCTTTGCTGACCTCCCTAACAAAGTGCCTGATACATTACCCTGCTTCTGACAAGTATGCATTTGTGTTATTTTTGTTAAAGGAGAAAACATAATTAACAAAGAGTCTTCTGACCAGGAAACTAATGAGTATAAGGTAGAAAGCTTAAACAAACAAACAAAAAACCTAGGAATCTAGATGGGGAACAGACAGAGCAGCAGAATTAGTTGAGCTCATCTGATGAACTCTAAGCTGTACAAGAAGCATACAAAATATTAATCACACAAACAAAGCCACTTTAATGGAGGATGCAGGCACTCTCCTGGATAAGAGAATGTGCTGAAGGCAGAATTAGACAGGCACCCATGTTTCTTCAGGGAATACTTACTAAAGGCTAAAATGTATGGAAGGTAAAGCATTAGCATTATATGGACACTGTAAACCACACTACCAAACACATACCACCAAAACACTGCATTGACTCTTGAGGCTGGATTACCAGCAAACATAGCATAGGGCAACTCAAAGTAAAAACAATGCCAAGTAGGCACATGCTAGGTTTTATTACTAGATCTAAGTCAGCAGTATATTATATGCTTTAACATTTAGTATCTAGGTTTTAAAATAGGTTCTATTATTCCCTTAATTTGTATCATGATAAGGATCAAGTCTGCCACTATTCTGCTGTGTGACCTTGGGCAAGTCACCTAACTTCCCTGAGCTTCAATTTCCTCATGTATAAAATCTAGTTGGACTACATGATTGCTAAGGTCCTTCCAGCTCTAAAAATTCTATGAGTCCATTATAACTTAATCTGGGGGGAATACAACAACTCTAGCATTATTTTTATTAGTTTTTAAGGAAAAGGAAACCATTAGGTAAAGCTAGAGTTAAGTTTATCTTTCTGAATATTTTAGATATCTAAAGAACAGAATGACAGAAAAATCTTGCTAGTACCTATTTGTCTGAAGTTGTAAAAGCAGTGTTATATGCTTCTAACACAGGATACTTCATAAATGGCTATGAATCACAGAATCACTGAATTTTTGAGCTGGAAGGAAGTTCCGTTTTTGTTATTGCCTGATGGATTTTTGAGTTCCAGACCTACCTTCTTCGATCCTCTGCTCTACTTGGCTCTCTGGCAACACAGACCTGGCTAGGCAGAACTGGCATTCATGCTAGGTCAGTGTAGAATGAATAGTTCAAAGTATGGGGGAATGAAAATAGCAGAGAAATGGCTATAGGAGAGAAGGGAGCAGTGGAAAATTTTAGTCAAGGAAGTAGCTGATGCAGTTTTATTTAATAACTGTTACTAATTATAAAATGGTATGCACATTGTTTGATTTTATGAATTTATCAATGTAAGTTAAATACATTTTCTTTTAGTGTATACCACATGTCAATGTAGGAGATAGTCTTCCTTTAATTTTTCACACAGTGACCATTCTTCTATCTCTCATTATCTCCACTCAAAGTCAATTGAAAATAACATGGGAGGTGAAGTAAGCTAGTAAGGTAAAAGTATAGAATGTAGAAAACAAAGAATTGTGGAAATAGACAATGACTAAAAGAAACTGACTCAAGAGTAGACTCTGATGTACCTAAGACACTTTGGTGACAAAACTGGGAAGAAAACACTCAGGACTCTCAAATATGTATGAAAGTTTCTTTCAAGAAACTTCAATTTACTAATTTGTCCAAATTAATTTTGTTTTCAAACCTCAGAATTTCTATATTAAATGTCAATTTATCAGAATTACTAAAAGAAACCACTAATTTGAAAGTTATATCAGAATGAGTAAATAATCTGGAGTAAGACTGAGTAACAATAAAATTATTAACAGTAATGCTCTAGACAAGTCTTCAACTTGGGTCCAGAGTCAGGCAATTAACCTCAATGTGCACCCATTAGGACTACAGGGTCATATGGACAGGGGACTAACTGACTGTCACTTTTCATGAAATTACCACTCTTCTCCCTCTGCAAATCTAGAGCCAAATTTGTACCAAAAGAAGGCTGGGAGTAAAATAAACATTCCTGCACCATAAAAGGCAAAGCATACACTTGTAGTTTTTCAAACTATTCACTTATTAATGGACTTAAACCAGGTGGGAATACAATCTACATCAGGGGGAAAGAAAGGAGAAGACAAGAGGACAAGAGCACAGAAAAGCAGAAGAGAGTCACAGTCAAAAAAGGTTAGAAAGCTCCTCAGTTCTCTAAAGCAGCAAATGAACTACTTAAACATCTGTTTTAGGTGCTACCTTAGCAAGGACTAAGTCACTAGTCAACAGCATCTCAAGACTTACCTGTACTACATGCCAATGCCGATGACCAAGTAAAGTGCTTAAACTCTGAGACTCTAAACTGCCATCTGCAAAGGGGCTCTTTTCCCGATGGGTTTTGTGATCAGAGTGAGCTGAAGAACTCCTGGGATTCTGGCTCTGTGAGGCCTCTCCACAGTTCAAGTACAATCGATCCTCCCCCTGAAGCAACACTTGCTCTTGGTTACTCTAGATGAGAAAAAAAGGAAGCAGAGGGAAGGGAAGCAAATAAAAACAAGTCAATATAAGGTGGTGGAAAGTAAGTAAAATGTCGATTTAGTTTTATTGCTGGAAATATACCATACACTTCAGCGTTGATTCTCCTCACAGAGGACAAGACTACATAAAAATTGCTCACACTGTTACATTTAAGACTAACAGGCAACATTTTAATGATTTCTTCCCAGTGTAAAAAAAAATCTTTATTAAAGTTTATCATATAGATTCCAAAACATGCCCAGGGTTACAACTGCTATAGCAGTATCTTTCGCAACTACTTCAAAATGGCAATGCTATGAGAGATTTTCCATCTGAAAACTGAATAAAACTACTCAATGTCTACAGTTTACAAAGCAGTTTTATATAAAGTATCTCATGAATGGTGATAAGAAAACATGTCTGGTCAGACACTTTGTGTATATGCTCACCCATGTGCCCACACGGCAAGGAGTGGATTAGACACAGGGATAACTGGACTCTGGAGGATCTTTTAAATCATGGGGAGGAGGAAGAGTAGCCTACATCTGTGGTCCTGGTTCAGAACAATTCAATAACTGCTTGCTTAGTACCAAGGGATATGCCAGGCTCTGAAGACATTTAGACAAAAAGTTTTTACTTTTGTGAAAGGCCAGTGTTTTCAAATGTAGGCAGATTATGCACTCACTGTTTTTTATAAATTAGACAGATCAGCACCCTGACCCCTCATCTTCCCATTGTAGTCCAAACATCATCTTAACATAAAACTCAGGGTGTTTTTATATTATTATTTTGGATGAGGGAGCAGAGGAAGAAATCCTCTACTCTTGTTTTTCTTATTATTCAACTACAGTAGTAAGGTCTGAGATCCACAGTATTTTCATTCTTTCTCAGTGTGTTGTAAATTTTAATTAGAAACTGGCTGCACCATATATTTAAAAACCCATTGATGGCAGATACTAAGATATGCATTTCTATCATGCAACATATACTATTCTTACACATAGCATATTAATATCATATTTCAGACTGATAAACATGAATTTATGTTATAATCTGGGGAAGTGTTTCCCAAAGCAGGATTCTAGGCTTATTTTCTTGCAGGTCTTCCTTAAAAATTCATAGGTAAGTAAGCTAGGGAAATATTGCTTTTTATATACCAACTCCTGGACTTTTATGATGCACATTAGCATATTAAAGACTAGATTCCTATGCTAAAAAAATCTCTACAGCTTTCTTTAACTCCTTTATTTCACACAAGACAACAGAAATTTTTCTTATTCTATGTAATTGCTATTTACATTTCTCACAAATTGTGCCTGGTGGAACACACTTTGGGGAATGCTATTAACACTAAATTTTATTCAAGTTATTCAAGTAAGTCTGTAAACACTGCTTTTCCTCAAGCTGCTTACGATCCTACTTTAAAAAAAAAAGCATGGGACTTCCGTGGTGGTTCAGTGGTTACAACTCAGTGCATCTACTGCAGAGGGTGCAGGTCTGATCCCTGGTCAGGGAGCTAAGATCTTGCAGCCTATCCCCTCCAAAAGCTAATCCTGCTCAGAAATAAAATTTGGGGGTATTATTTAATATAAATTAAAAAGAAACCTAATAATCACAGAAAATATACAAAAGAAGATCGTATGCCAATTTTAGGAGTACATGCAACATATCTGTGTCATAAGGGCATATGTGTCTGATATGTTCTAACATGAAAGCCATTAAAAACAAAACCAAACAGAGTTTTAATTAAATAAACTTACCATACAAGGGTTTACAGTGAGTGCACTCTTGATAAACTGAAACAGTAGAATACCAGGCTGTTTAACTATACTCTTGGAGTCAGACTCATTTTCAGTATTTTGAGAACCAAATCCACTGATTACCCAGAGGTGATAGCCTTCAGCACCCCAGCTCTTAGGGAAAGACGGGGGAAGAAAAAGAAGAGGGGGAAATCAAAGTAATAGAAAATTAGTTATTTTTCCTGGTTTTAAATATTTAAATTCTCAAATAACCAACAATAAGCATTATTAATTACTTCTGAAGGCTGGAGATACCGTGGCAAACAACACAGACAAGAATCATATACCTACATCTACTACATCTTAGATCACCAGTAGAAACCCTCACTGCTCTCCACCTAGAATAGTGAAAACACTATGTACTAATCCTAGCTACAAATGTTAAGAAATGCCTACTGCTCTCTGTAACTTGTCTATTAATTTAACTGCCTCTCAAATACAAAGAACTTCCTCACAGAGACAAGATCCACATTACATAGCTGAAGCTTGACAAACAAGCACTGCAACAGATACAATCTTGTACAGAACAAAGAAAATGGACTGGTGACTATGAGACTAGGGTTTCCACTGCAGCTTGCCTACCATTTAGTTGTACTATCTTGGCCAAAGTATTTGGTTTTACAGGGTGTAAGTTTCTTCCTCTATAAAATGAGAGAGCTCAAAGAAATTAACCAGGCCCAGTCAATTTTAATATTCTATAACTAGATTTCATGATTGTGAAAATCACTTAAAAAAAAAAAATCATGGGAAGAGTAGTAATCCCCATCCTGCAAGGCCAAGAAAACACTATTGGGAGGAGAGGTCCATGAATTGCTGCAAAATTTCAAAAGTTCTGCTTTCCCTTGAAAAGTTTCAGTTGCACATGTTAACTAAAATGCTTAGATTCTTAGTTTGTGATTAAAATATCAGCTTAATGAGGCTGGTAACACCAGTTGTTGCATTTGTTGCATGCCATTCAGAAGCACTGATGGGCAGTCACAGAAACAGTGTTTGAAAACTTAAAAGTATGAAGGTGTGGATAGTCATCAGATGGGATCCTTGGTGATGAAAGGTTGGAAACCCCTGTTCAAGGCAACCACGGTGGTTTAAATTCTTCGAGAAACCCACGATCAGAAAATGCCTTCCTCTGAGGAGCAGGGGAGAAAGGCAGTGATAAGCCTGAGCCTCACAGCCACGAACATCACAAAGGTGGTACAGAGGGGGCTATAGTAAGAAAATGATTTTATGTAAAGACAGGGTAGTTATACTTCACTGCTTTCTACAGAAGCTGTTGAAAATTGACTGTAAAAATACTATTACAAGAAGGACTGCAATTCTTTTGATATAATGTACATGTCCTCCAGGAAAAAGACCCAAAGAGCACTTCACATTAAAAGGAGGCTACGGGAAGTGGGTGTTGAATAACATAAAAAATGCAGGTATGTTTTGGAAAAACAAACGCCTGATCTGAACAGTCACTGTGTTCACAGAGATGACAGGCCTTGCTGGACACATCAAAACAAAATAAAAATCAAACATTAAAAATTAGATAGCCTGTTAAAGACAGACTGTTAAACATAACACTTTCATTAAAGCAAGAACTGTGTAAGAAGAGTCTCATGAGACTAGAAGAACTTTTTAATTTCATTAGGTCAGTATGAAGGGAAAACAGGAAGAAGAAAAAAACCAAGTTTTCCACACCGTGTCAATATTTTATAGAAAGAACTTACCATGGAGTTGATTTTAAGGGGATCTTTTTTGGTACCATCTGACCTATAACTGAAACAGAACAGAAAATTAAAAAGAATCTTCTAATTGCATAAAACATTCAGCTTTAATTTTTTTAAAAATGACTTTCTTCCTTTGAAAGAGAAATACACAATACAGTGTGAAATATGAGACTCCTGGTCAATATACCTAGGTATGTCACTGAGATACAGTCTTCCAGGTACTAAATAATTTCTTGACAGGGTCATGCAGTTTGGACAGGTGTGCTCATTATGTCAGGACTAAAGTTCAGGGTAGTACATGAAATGGGCAGAGTATTAACCTTAACCCTCTTCTGTCAACCCCATAACTCAATGAGATAATGTAATTTTTCACTTTCTACTGGCTACTTATATAAATAGTTTACAGCTCTCATTAGATAATAAGCTCCTTGAACATAGATTCATGTGTGATTTAGCCTTGAATCAAACATTTATCACATACACAACAGGGGTTCGATAAATAAATGCATTTTTATTGAAGGAACAATCAACTGAAAGAGGATGGATATATGAAGGATTGATACATTCTAAATAAATTAATTCTGAACCTTATAAACTGTTTTGGGGTAAAAGTCAAATAAGGCAAACTGGTAGCTGTATGACAAAGTTTACATGCGCGTGCGCGCGTGTGTGTATTGTCTCAGAGAAAATGGAGTTATTTTGTCCAAAATTTCTTTACTGACTCACGCAAAATCTCCTCCAAGTGTACAAATCAGCTGGGCTCCAAATACACTCCATAAAGAAAGGCCTCCATATTCCCAGGTCACTACCACAACACTATTGTCAGGAGACCATCTGACCAACTTAACAGCTCCTGTTTTGTTCCAAATGTCTGTTAAGAAACCACAGAAAAGTTGAGAATAAATGACTGCTTCATACTGAGTACTTTTTACAGCCTCTATCTTCAACTTGAAACAAGCAGAAAGGCATGTCTGCTTCAATGAGATGAATTCAGTTCATTTAGGGCTATTTAAAATCAGTATGATCATTGGCCTGAGCCTGATCTAACAAGAACAAACTCTGTACCCAAAGGATTCGTAAGAACCCAGAACCATTTCTGGCCACTATTAGTTTAAGTAACTATTGATGCAACTGTGTGGTCTTAAAAACTCTTTGGCTTTGGGAAAATCAGTTTCTCTCAGATTGGAATAATATTTCCCTTGAATAATTCAATATAATGTCAAAGTACTCTACAAAGTATGAGGTGTTTCAAAACATAAAATATTTTACCATGATCTTCATGTTTTTTCAGTAATATCAAAGGGACTCAAATTAAATTGAAGTTTAACCTTATATTAGGATTAAGTAGGTAAACTCCAGCTTCAGCACTATAGATGCTTATATCTTCTTCTAACTAATAATACTTCTAAACCTATATATAATTCTAAAGGAGAAAATTTCATTGCCTAGTAAAATCCAAGTTTCTTTACTGCAGAGTTAAATGAAACATACCAGCATTTCCCATCAGGAATTCAAACAGATCTGTATGACCTTCTTTACAATTACAGTTCTTTACATTTGAAGTATTAATAAATTTTTGTTGTAAATATATCTGCTGCAAAGGGGTGGTATACAGATATTAGCCTACAGAAGACAGGCTTGGTTAACAGAGTAAGAACTTTTTCCCTCTGCCTATGTTTGAATCCTCACACTAGCATTTCCCACCATAATTCAGGTATATGAATAACTGTTACTTATGTATATAAAAAAAGGAACATGTATAAGAAACATCTTATTAGTATACTTTACACACCTAGGAGATAAATTTAAAACCAAACCAAGAAAAAATACAAACTCAAATCAAAGCTTACAAAATGAAAGTAATTCCATGTGCAAGAAAAAAAATAAGGTTTAGATGTATATTTACTATCACAAAAAGCTGCTAGTGTTTTAGCTTACAAATAGTATTCCTATTATCCCAAGTAAATATATATAATATCTGTATCTATATCTACATACACACATATATACATATTTTCCAAGCATTGTACACATGTTAAAAAAATCTAGGTACAGAGATGTAC